>NC_134194.1:12544945-12844945 GCF_964188355.1 Buteo buteo | reverse complement strand
ATTAAGCTGTGAGGCAGGGATAACAGAAGGCAGATTTCCCCTTATAAAATCTAGTACATGTCTTCCACTGTTCATTTAAAACAGCAGAAGGCAGAAGAGCCCTTTCTCAGACAGAAACAGGAGTATCACAAAAGTGTAACTGGAAATATATAGCTGCTGCATCCATCATACAGCAGAAAAATATATATAAATATATGTACACAAACACACATATATACACGCACATATATATATGTGCGTGCGTGTATATATATATATGAAATTCCTTTATAAAACAAATTCATTAGGGCAAGTTTTCAATCAGTGGTCCTTGATTCCTAAAGGTGAAATTGGATTACTTCTAAAGGGTCCATAAACATATTCAAGCGAAACATGCTTCTTGCCAGTAGTCTCAAATCAGATTCATGCCTCTGTTAAAAAATGGTTCTAGTCCTAAAAGGAAAACAGCTGAAAACCCACTGTTTTAAGAAATTCCAGCCATGACAAGCTCTAATCTTCAGTTAATTCCAAAGGACTCTCTATTATACTGAACTCTCTGGCAAATAGCATTTATTTCTGTTCCCTTTTAACCAGGGCTGTGTGTATTAATATAGACTTATTAATACTATGACCTCTGGACGTTATCTTAAATAAGAACATTAAAAGTTGTTCTTTTGCTTGGCTGGCTGCCTTTGCTGTTGCATTTTAATACGGTTTCTTGTGTCTCACTTGAAATGGAATTTGGAGGCTGTATTACCAGTCGTGGCTGCACAAATAGCACTGAGGCCAGGTTCGATGTGCTCTAACTAAACATAAATCACTTCAGTATATCTTTTAGCTGTAATCTAAATTAATTCTTTGAAAATCAATTTATGGCTGTTTTATTGTGCTTTTATGTAAACAAATACCCAGGAGCTACAAATACGTATACTGTAAGCTGTGGAAAGTGTGTACTTCTTGGAAGTAACATTCCTATTCCTCCCTTTCTGGCACAGGTAGAAATGGATTTGAAAAAACATCTTTTAATAAATAATTACTGTTTTCCCCTTCTTGGTTAGAATCTGGCTACACAAACCTGTGCATGGTCACAGGTCAAAAAATCTCCACCTGGGCAGCATGGAAAGAGTACAGGAGAGAGGAGTTGAGTGTAAAGAGGAAAGAATCCCCCAGAGCAATTTCTGCTTTACTTCTATCCCACCCTTAGATTTTCTGTATCTACTGCCCACAATTCTAAAGAGCTCCTAAACATTAGGAAAACAAATAACTGACCATAAGCATGAATCAGACTTCTAAACAGCCACCTCTGAATAAAAATAATTCCAGAAAAATTCAAGCTGAAGAGGCAAACTTTCCTGGCATGTAAAGGCCTGTGCAGAAATGAGATAACCATGTCCCCATTGCCTGGCTGCATTAGGCTCTCAGCAGACAATGACAAAGCCTCTGGAGGTGATAGATGGTTAGAAGCTATTCATTAAGACCTTTTCATGCATGTTTAGATTTTATTTATCTATCTGTCTCAAATTCAGGGAGGTTACAAAATCACCGACCAATCACTCCACAGTAAAGACCAGAGCAAACAGTTCCCATCAGTCGTTCTGTAGAAAATACAAGGCTGTGGTGATATGGAAAAGCAATGCCAGAACAAGGGACAAGAAATGAGTTGCCTCTCATTATTTGGCTGGACAGGATGCCTAGACTACTTCAAAATTCTGTCTGATCCATAAAGATAGGGTTGCAATAAAGACTTCAATGCTGACAATCAAAACTCAGAGGGGAACTGAGACATAGAAAGTTCAGGAGAGAAGAGAAATGAGACGAACAATCATACGAAAACTCTTAGATTCACAGATTGGCCATAATCAAGTTAAGAAATTTCCTTCATTTCACCACCTATTGAATCACTATACCCAGGCAGGCAAATTTAAAGCATCAAAACAGACTGCATAGTAACCAGTGTGTTAACAACCCTGGCTCTTTTTGTCTGAGTGCATATATATTGCATAGACATACAGACCCACAGCCATTTTTTCCCAGGCTTTGTTCCAATTTGCAGCCTTTCCACTGCTAGTTCTTAGAAGTGCTGGTCCCACTGTGCCCCTGTGCATCCAATGCAAAGTCCACAGCCTGGTGCACACTGTGGAAGAGAAGGTGGTCCTCCCCCTCTTTAAAAAACTCTCCTCGGATCAGGGAACTCCTCACCGAAGGATTGCACTGGGCCAGTAGCACCTGGATATCTATCTCCCTGTAGTCCTTGCAGACCTCTTTGAGCGTGCGTATTCCTGCTGTGTCCAGAAACTGTACTGCACAACAGTCAATCACTATTGTGTGAAACCCCAGGGGTTCAGAGACAAAATCCATGGAGATGCTGGTCTGGTTGCCACTAGAATCCGCCTCTTTCTCTTTAAGCATTCTTTTTGCTGCCTTTTTCTTCGCTTCCTTCACCCAGACTGGGTTGACTCCAGTTTGCTTGTACAGGGTGGATTTAAAGCATTCTTTGTTGATGTAGTAGAGGGGTGCTTCGAATCGGAACACAACAATTCCTGGCTTGGTTTGCAAGTTCTTGTAAGCAGACAGGGACTCATATGTCTCAGACTCTGCCACCCAGCCAAGCAGCGGTGCCTCCGGTCTCTGAGTTCGGAAAATGACGCAGAGCATAGAGAAGCAAACACCAACCAAAAGACCAATCTCAGTACTGATGAGTGCTGAGGCTGCCATAGTAACTAGCCAGATCACTGTGTCCACTCTGCTCAAATGCCACATTTTTGGCAGGTCCTTGAACTTCCGCAGGGCTCCTCTGAGGTTTACAATGGTTATGACAGCAAGGACACATTTCTGAAGGGAATAAAATAAAGGTGCAATCACAAGGAGGACTAGTAGGATTACCAAACTAGTCACCATGCCAGACATTTGTGTCCTACAGCCTGTGGACTCTTTGACAAGAGTTTTGGCAAGAGCTGCGCTTGTTGTGAAGCAATGGAAGAAAGAGGGAATGATGTTGCAGAAGCCAATGGCATACATTTCCTGGTTGGCCCTCACGGAGTAACCATGCTTCTTGGCAAACATTTCTGAGAGGGAGACAGTGATGGCAAAGCCAATAATAGCTATGGGGATAGCATCCAAGGCCACATTAGGAATTAGGTTCCAGTCTGGAGGGCGGGGTGGCAGAAACCCAGTTGGGATGTGTCCAGCAACGCTTGAGCCATAAGTGTCTCTCAGCTCCCCAAAGTGAGATGCCAGAGTAGCTGCCACAATCACGACTAGTTCAACTGGTATTGGAGCCTTGAGCCTGGATTTAAAATATTCATTAAGCTCTTTGGTTGGGATAAGTACAAGAAAGCACAAGAAGCTGGTGATGAGATCACAGATGTTGGTCTTGTGTATGTTTCTGAAAATGTTTATCCATGTGGCTATGAGGGAGCCGATGCCACTGCTCCGTGGAATGTCTAGGCCCAGGAGATACTTGGCTTGTGAGGTTAGGATGGTGAAGGAGGCACCTGTGACAAATCCACTCAGCAATGAATCGGAGAGGTACACTGAGACAAAGCCCACTTGAAAGAAACCCATGGCCACCTGAAAAGAATCAACCACACAAAACAGATTAGGATGCAAAACTTGCAGATGTCATCACTGTGGGGCTCTGGAGGGAGATGCAATAAAAAACACCACTGCGCACAGCCCTGGAGGACAAGGCATGGTCAGAGCATGGAGAAAAGAGTCTCCAGCATTCAGCTGCTCCTGGCGCACCACACTTAAACAAAATGCATTTCTAACAGAGCGCCAGCTTTTGGGGAGTGCCTTCATACTCTGAACCTGTGTTTGTTTGCTCATTGGTTCAGTTTAACTTCTAGTTACCCTAGCAAGCAAAAACAGAAAGCCTGGGGAAAAAAGCATCTGAAATACTGGCTACTTCTGCCATTTCTCTTTCAACCTCTGTGAACTTTGCAGGGATCCAAAACTTTTTTGGTTGTCATTGTCTGTCTTATACTGGAGCTCACAACCTGCAATGAAAATACACCTTACGTCATAACAGCTGTACTTTGCACTGCATAAAGTTTGGTGCATCTGACTCAGAAAGTATATGAGCTGCAAACTCTTGTGATGCAGATTATATAAATAGAGATACATTTTTAAAGTGCCTTGTCATTCATTTTTATTAATGCTAGTTGAACGGACACATCCTTGGTGCTCTCTCATTGAAATGACTGGTTTTATGGATACCTACTCTACACATGTGTTTTCGCACCTGGTAAATGTCTCTTCCTCCCCGTCAACCTTCATGCCAAATGGAGCATGGACCTTCTCACAGCAGTTTGCTAGAAACCTTTTAATTCCCTGCGCTGGCCAACAGGGATGTCGACACTCTTATCCGAAGACTGCAGGCCAGAACTCACAGGTATTAAAACTTTAAGTAGTGTCAATTTGGTATGTCCTATTAGATAATTGAGGCAAAAAAAAAAAGAAGGCTAGGATCATGCCTGGAAACTTCATAAGAACCACAAAGCATTACTGAAGAGAAGGTTGGTTTGGGACCTGGACTGACTGGACATGGGCTCAGAGCCAAGCTCTAAAAAAGTCTCCCTCACAGCCTTGGTAATTAAGTTAATTAAAGGTTTTTCTAACTGTAAAACATTAGCAATAATTGTCTTACCTAGTTATGCTGTAGGCAACTAGTGTGAGCAGGCTTGCTTTTTGTGATTTGACTGTAAAGTTTCTGATACAAAGACTATGTGATTTTGGTTAGAGCTTCCAATAAAAAAAAGAATAAAATATTTGAGGGTGTGAAGACCTACTGGTTAGCAGGCAGAGAGACAGCAAGTAGAATACGCCTAACATTCAGAGGGACTTAAGATAAAGTAATCTGACTTCTTCATACAAATGAACTTAATTGTACTTGCAAAGAATATTAAGCACAATTCACAACTCCAAAACTGCATCCATGCTACAGTGATGAAGCACAAAATCCAGTGTACCTCAGAGTCCCAGAATATTTCTGAAATTACTCAACACTGACTTCCAGTACAAGAAGTCGTCCCAGGTTGTGCCTAAAACCAGTGTTTCAGAGTATCACAGGTATGTTTCCTTTCCCGCTCCTATACAGTCTGATTAGCTATCACCCTGGAGGTCACTGTAAGAACAAATGAATGTGAACTCACAAACTGAAATACCACAGCTCTGCAGCACTGTTAAAACTAAATCCATTCTGGTTAATGCATGACACTAAAAACAAAGATACCTGCTTTAATTTCAGCGAGCAGTTAATTCTAGGAAGTAATTAGAGACAGAGTGGTAAAATATTGTCGAGTAATATATTTTAATACGGTAATAATTCAAAGTTTTATTTCAAATATATTTTATCATCTCACTAGTATCCCTCTCATACAATGGCATTGTTTTGGCTTTGAATGGGCAAACAGCAAAGTTTTACAAGCACAGTGATAAATAAAAAGAAACTGGAGATACTTCTACTGTCCAGATTATTTTTTGATAAAAGAAAAGGCAAATGCCTGAAGTCTGGAATGAAAAGCTGACACACCACATTTTGGCCCAATGAAATGGAGGCCTAAGCTATAAGCCAGCAAAAAAAAAATAAAAAAGCTTCAGGCCACAGCGAGGAAGGTGGTGAGCAGATTGTGTGAGAGCAGCAGGTGGTTATGTGCAGGTCCTTACAGTCCCCAACAGAGTAGCAACACAACCACAAAAAGTTATTAAAAAAAGGAGAGGACACAGAGGAATTTCTTGCACCGCAGTAACTGCACAGTAACTGGAGACCTCCAGTCCTCCCTGTGTCCACTTGTCTGGGATGCAGATTGAGGACACGTGCAAGCCCAGCAGGCTGTTCATGTGGACAATCACTTAAAGAATTAAAACTATTTCCACAGAAAACCTGTTTGCCCACCTCCTCTTACCTGATAAACTCCAGCTATGAAGGTTATGGTGGCTCCCACTGTAATTGCATAGCAGCTTTTATCACAGAGCAGCTTCTGCAATGTCTGATTCACAGGCGAAATGGTGGTGTTTACGTACGCTGCTGTATCTGTGAGGACACTGAGCGCAGCTGGTTCTAAGTCATAGCCAGCTCTCTGTATTTCACGATCCACCACTTGTCCCACCATCAGGCAAAGCACACCAAAGATGCCAACTGAGATGTGGCGGGAGGTTCCAAATATGAAATAAATAATGCTGGCGAAAAAGGATGTATAAAGGCCATAAATAGGCTCTTGCCCAGCCAAGAGAGAATAGGCAATTGACTGTGGGACTAGTAACACCCCCACAATCACACCAGACATTAAGTCTCCCAGTAGGTACTCTCTTAGTTTGTATTTAGGAAGCCACTGCAAGACAGGAAAGAAACTAAAAACATAGTCTTTAACTTTGGCTGGAGTGCAGCTGCAAGTTTTCTTTGCTTGCTTAACCATCAGAGCCTTCATGCTCCTCTTCTTCTCTTGGGGTTCCAAGAACATTCTGTGATGGAAACTGCGTTTAGCATCGTCTCCTTCTGGCATTTCAGTCACTGAGTGGACGTTGTTGAATTCTGCCGTTGCTGCCATCTCAGGGACTCCCTAGAAACACGAAGGAGGACCATTTGCATTAAACCATAAATGAATGCTCTACATGAGACTTTTTAATAGACTGAATAAAATATTTATGAAAAGCAAGGGCTAAAAGTCTTAGTTCAGCACAGAGAAAGCAATTGCCAAGCAAACTTGGAAAGAGCCTCCCCATTATATCCCTGTTAAGCAAGGAATCACCCTCCCTAGGAGGGAAGCTGACATCCCATAGAATAAACCTGCTGCTGGCAATGTTGTGAAATGGAAGAGAATGCAGCAGCACTGTCCCTCTGGGAGGCTTCCTTAATAAAATCACTGTCTGCAGCCTGTTCCACTGTGCAAAGATAGACACAGAGCAGTCCAACAGTCACTTCAATTCAGTTGCTGAAAATTAACTACAATTAGTATATCTCTAACATTGCACAGCTTGGTCTAAATCTCATTTATATACACTTTTTTAAAAAAAATGCAGTGATTACACCTACCAAATATTGTAAAGATTTGTTACCCAAGAAGATGCAATCTTCACACAGTGGCTTTATTTCAGCCAATAACATACTGCAAAGAATGCTCTTCACACTTTTTAAAAGCCGGTTTTCAAGTAAATTACATCTGACCAAAACAATACACACAAGCAGAAAGCATGTTAATGGACACAATGGAAGTTAGGTGGAACGCTTCTGCTAGAATGTGTGCTCTAGTACAGGCTGCCTACAAACAGTAAAACAAGTTGATTGTATCAAAACACATTTAATACTGGAAACATATTGCCTGACTGTGAAAGAGCAAAGTCTTGAAACAAGCCCTAATGAAACTTGACAATACCAACAGTGATTGCCAGCATTCATACAGCACTCCCAGTTTCCAGAAAAAAATCCAGAATCCTCCAGAAAACTCAGCCACAATACCTGCTACTACTAGTACACTGAAGTTGATAGATTTCGGCCAGAAACCCATTCACCTGGTGCTACAGTAGAGTCAAGGCCAGAGAGAGCAGCAGAACCCTGAAAAATCTAACTCCCAGGCTTCCCTTTCAAACACCACCTTGCAGTCCCAGAGTGCTATAACAACATATCCCTTATGTGCTAATTACACTTTTTCTGTGCAGGGCAAACATCAATCAAACTAACGTTCTATGCAATGTTTATGACGGAATTAATCACCAAATTGGTATTGGAGCTAGCAGTGCTGAGGATGTCCCTGAAAAGTCCATCTCAAAACTTCTTCACTTAATAGTCATTTCACAAGTAGCAATAAAACATTCACTGCTACTATCACTTCAGTGTAAGTCTCTCAAAAACATGTGAGGGGAGAAGGGAGCAAAGTGAGTTTAAGCGTGGTGCTCAAACCATCCGTTTCTCCTGCAGTCAGACCATTGCAAGGCACTGATCCTACAGCTATGCAGAGGAAACACCCTCTCTTAGACCTTGGTCTAGCTGGCTGGAGCATACGATTTCTGTTCTTCCATTCCAGGTCTGATGTTGTCATACGGAGGTATCCAAACTGCTGTGCACCAGCCCTATATAATGGTTTACGCACAGCCATGCCTCCAGCAGTCTGTTAGCTCAGACAGAGATGAACTACTTTTGGTTCTTCTGGCTAGAAAGACAATACCAACCCAAGTACCTACTGTCTTAGAACAGCCTAATCAAAAGATCCTAACCAAATCAAGGGAACCCACACGAGAGTAGAAGCAGCTACAATACTTAATGTTTAGACTGGCTTCTCTTTCCAGATAAAAATATTCAGAGATTTCTAAAAGAGCCTTCCAATTAGAAAACAATTCAACCCAAGTAATCCAACTCTTCCACCTCACACCATAGCATACTGCTCCCTACAGCTACCAGGCTACAGCACGCAGAGGGCTATCTAAAGTCAACAGATGGGACAGATGCCGACAGATAGCCAACAGAAAATACCACAGACAGAGGTTCACATTTTATCTTCTGCTCCGTGCTGGGACTCCCAAAAGGCGTCTTCATTCACTACAGAGACAGAGACAGCAAGCGTCTCTTTGGTGGGTAAGCTCCTGAATCCTTTCAAATAACTGAACACAGCTCTTTGCTAGACTGCCATTGGACTGCTACTGGAAGGGAGCCATGTTTCGAACAGAGACCTCCCTGGCTCCAAAACTGTGAATAGCACAATAGCATCAGCAGGGATGGATTTTCTGCGTAAGATAGGGGCTGTATGCCTTCCTGTTATGATATCATGATCTATACAACTCACGCTCTGTTACATGCTGGGGCAGACTGAAGAGCATTGCCAGGCCTCATGCTCTGGGCGAGATACTTTATTAATACCTACCTCTAGCTCTCCACACCTACCAGATATTTCTAGCAATGCATCAATGCTTTTCTCCAGCTCCTGCCCTGTTCCATACTCCCATACCTCCAACTCTATGCCTAATTCACGCATTGGGTCTGCAGGGTGGTCTGCAAACCAGCAAGATGAAAATAGAGCTCTAAGCACAACAGGGGGGCAACATGCCTCTTGGTGGATGCTGCTCTGAGCACAGGTAGAAGTGCTGCTTTGGGAAAGTCACACTCCAAAAAAAGGAAAAATGAAGCTTTAATGCACTGCTAGGTTAGGTGAGACCTAAGTGAAAAATTCCGTAATTTGAACTCAAGTCCTACTTCTGGTATCTATGTCCTTCTTTTCGTCCTGGCCCTTATAGCTTGGAGAACTGAGAATTCTGGAGCCAAAGATGAGTGCACCCAGAACTCTAATACATATACATTTTTAGGGCTAAATTTTCAAATTTATTTTTTTGTCTCTATATTTGTTCTTGTTAGACAAGTTAATCACCTAGTACGATAGAAGGTAAGAGAAGAAAGCTTCAGTTTTGGCTACCTGCCTTCTTGATTATTCCAAACTTCTATCTTACAGCTTCCTGGACATACAGTATTACTGTATCACATACCTATATACATCTTATAGTGACAAGCTTCCCTCGGCTAATGCCTTCCAATTCAGTATCTTTAATGTGTGTTAGAATAATTATAGGCTCAGAAGAGCCATATGAAGAATGAGGATCTTTACAATGAGGAAACATGCACTACAAGAAATGACATACTCAAGATCACATAGTGATCACTCTTGGAGGTGAATCCATCCCCACCTTCCAGATATCAAACCTCAGCCACGTGTACAGTATTGCAAAGTCCGCTCAGGGATTATTTATAGCACTTACCGAAAAAAAAAAAAAAAAAAAGGCAAATACTATACACTGAGAATGAAGTGAATATAGTGTACAAAAGCATGTGTCTGCAGTACTCTGCATAAGCACATTCTGTAGTTGTATTTGCTTGAGCAGCTTTATTGATTTCACAAGCAGAGAGTTACGAATCAATACTGTAAAAGCTGAGGGAAAAATTCACCCCAGACTACTTTTTATGTGTAGCAAATTACTTGAATGAGTCTGTTTTCTGAGATTTTAGCAAAGATTTTAGTAATGAAAACCCTTCTGATTCCTCCCTCCCTCATCCAGGACTTGTAGACAGCTCACTCAAACCTGGGAGATTTTCTTAACATTCCAGGGAACTCCGACACAAAATCCAGATAGTTCAGTTTAGTTCTTCTGTGCAGTGCCGTCAAGCATCTGCATAGTAGATGATACTGGTTTTTTTTGGTCGTGTCTAGACAGTGGAGAACTGTTCTAAGTAAAAATCTTTTTGGCTACTAAACTCTGAGCATATACTGGATCTTTGTGTTGACCTGCATGACAGCTTTCACTACGTGGCATGAAAAGGGCCTTTCATCACACAGTCACTGCCTCTTGCCAGGTCAGGACACTAGGAAATGACACAAATTGCAACACGTTTCACCCTTTTCTGCCTGAAAGCGTTGCTCTGTATTATTTGTGTAACCGTTTAGCCCAAGCTTACTTAGTAAAACTGGATTTTGTTCTTAAAAAAAAATAAAAATGGAAACAGCCTTTGGTTCAGTATACTGAACGATATTCTGTATATTTAACTTGGAAAAGTAGCTACTGTGCTTTTTATTTTGAAAGCTGCTATTTACGTACAACTAATTTGTCTGCCTAGAATTCACTTTTATGAGCTCCTTTTGGCCTGAGGAAGATCTTCAGGGGGTGTCCACCTGCCACAAAGCTTTACTTAAGATACAAAGAAAAAGACTACAACACAAAACTGAGGAAATTTCCAGTATCTCTCTGTTATCAAGTGACTGCCATAAAATAAAGATATGGGGAGGTACTGCATTCTTGTTACAGACTGTTTTTCTGGATCCCATCTGGGCCTTTCTGACTGATCCCATGACATGGCAGAGGTGAGCTATCACCTGTCTAGTGTCTCTCTTTGGGGAAACACTACCTGCAGCACAGGGCCTTGCTGGCTTGGACTTCACTTCTTTGTCACAGATCACAGTCACCTTGACAGTATGAGAATAATGGATTGTGAAGCTTACTCACCTGCTGAAATAACATATTTACAAGCTTAAACATAAGACGTGTGCATTTAAGAGTAGAAACTAAATCAAAAGTGTTCTTTCTATAACACCAATCTCAGTTTTCCAGATTATTTTTCTACATTTCAGGTGCACAAGTCGTCACTGTATGTGATCACTACCCACCCTCACGTAGCCACTTGCTAGACATGAGAAGTTGCATGCACTTAAATGCATGCACTTAAAAACTAATGCATAAACACATAATCTAAAGAGACATGAACAATTTCTGAAGAGATGTAAAGGAGAAGCAGGTGAATCAGAAATCCAAGTTCCACGTGAACTGAATCGGAGGTAGGCTACTACCTCTGGGTCCTTGGAAAATCTCACCCTAAGCGTAAAAAAGGAAAGTGTATCACAACATTTTGATAACTATATCTTTGTCCTTACTCTTGCTGGACAACAGCCGTTTCCAAATAATCTCTTAACAATTGTGGAGCAACAAGGAAATTCAATACTGCCATGATAACACCGAGATAGGCACTGGAACAGCGCTGCATGTACCTTGGAAGAAAATTCAGATTTCTGACAAAATCCTTAACACCCTCCAATAAAACATTCAAGCTACAAACTTTAATTTCAACAAGAGACTTAAAATCATATGAATACTGAAATCTTACTAAGACCCATAAAACAACATACCACATTTAAGCAACACATTTTGGAACAAAGCTACATTACTGTCCGCACAATAATCACCAGCCATTAACTCAAGCAGGAAAACCTGCAAAGCCGGACAATAAAACCTTGCCTGTGTGAAATAGTTGATCTCCTTGTACTTCAAATGTCAGTTCTCCCAAGCGGCAGCAGCAGCAAAGCTGCCCGTCAGCCTCGCACAGCCCCCAGCCTCTTTGGGGAAGGTCCCATGGAAGTCGGCAGCCCCGCTCGCAGCCAGTCCTTCCAGGAAATTCGGCTCACCTCCGAGAAAGCAGCTGCACACCGAGTGTGACGGTTACACTGCCCTGCCCTGTCTGAAGCGGATCTCTCTTGAAGATAGCCGGCTGCGGCCTCACACAGCACTCAAGCAGTTTCCATCCGAACTGGATTTGCCACAGAGGGCTTCCCAAGTAGTATTTTCAGCAAGTCACTTCTCCGTCAGGACCCCCCTCCCGCCCTTACCATTAGGTAGCGAAGGCTGAACGGTGACGAGCTGTCCCGGGGCAGTGAGGACAGGTGGAGGAAGCGCTGCCCCAAAGGCGTTTCCTTGGGCAGTGGCTGCCAGCCCCTGCCACGCTGCCCGCCGGCCTGGCCTCGAAGCCCGGAGGGCAGCTGCGGCGGTGGGCTGCCTGCACGGGGCAGAGGGTCGTGCAAGAGACCTGTCCGCCTCTGAGCGGAAAGCTAAGCACAGGGTTTGCACTGCAGAAGGGAGGGCTCAAAAAATTGTTCTGTTTTTTTTAAATTGAAATCTGCAAGAAGAGCGCGCAGCAAGAAGAAATCCACGCACTTCTTGTACTCCTGAAACCACGGATTTTTGCTGAGCGCTCGTGTATCACTTCGGAAGCCAACCAGCATGAAGTTTCCAGGATAGAGAAAGGGAAGTACAACGCTTTTAATGCAACACTCGGTTTCACCCTATCGATCTCAGCACCACTTCCTTCACGCACACACACACCCCCCCGGCACCGAGCACTCCTCCCCCCGGACCCCCGGCTTTCATTTTCTATTCTCCTCATGCTGAGGCACCGCCTCGAGAGCCCCTCCACGGAGCGGGGCCGTGAGCAGGACCCCCCCCGGGGCGCCGAGGCGGGCCCACGGCAACCGGCCACCGCCGCCCGGCGCCCCGCTGCCCGCCGCCCAGCCCGTCCCTTCTTCCCCCGCCCCCCAGGCCCGCCCGTTCCCCCACGCCGCGCTCCCCTCCCTCGCCTGGCAGCGCCCACTCACCGCGGGGCCGCCGGCGGCTCCGGGCAGACCTCGGCCGGGCGGGCGGGACCCACCGACAGACCGACCGACCGGCCGCAGCGGCTCCCGGCTGCTCGGCAGCGCCGGCCCGGTCCTGCTCCTCGCCCCCGCCCGCCTACCCCGCGAGGGGGCCGGGAGCGGCGGGCAGGGGAGGGGAGGGCAGAGCCGCCCCCGCCGCGCCCCTCGGCGCAGCGCGGAGCCCGCCCGTCGCCGATCGGGGAGGGGAGGGCCGGGCCGGGCCGACGGAGAGGCCTCGCAGGCAAGGCCTGGCCTAACGGGCCGCCCGCACCAGACACACACACACACACACACACACAGAGACACGCTTCAGTTTTTACTTTCCAGTTAATTCCAAGCGCGTTCTGAATTACGGGCGGCCTGAAAAAGCCTGGTGCGGAGCACGACCCGCTGATTCTGCTCCTTACCACAGAAAAGCCACCACCCTGAAACAGACAAACAAAGCGGGGGAACTCTAGTGAAGAGTCCGCGTTTCCGTTAATTAAGTCACACTCACGCTTGAAAGATTAATTACGTTTTGGTAACTTGAGGTGAAGAGACCTTAACTTTCCACCCGTGACACAGATAGGGAAACCGTAACAATTTCTGACAGAAAAAGGCCTCATTTTGCTTTGGGGTACCACTAGGATTCCTAAAAAATAGTCTTTTAAAATCCCTCAATCTTGTTTGCTCTGGTGTCCAGATCTGTTTGGGAGGTGCTTCCAAGTGGGAAGGACAGAGGATCTTTGACAATGTCAGTATTGAAAAATAGCAGGTTTTTGTTCAGTACTCTTTTTTTATCTCTGGACTGGAGGTTCAAGGTCAGAGGGGCCATACCCAGCCTCGTCCGCCTTTCCTTCGCCATTTGCACAGAAAAGCAGACATTCTCTGAAATTGAACACTGCCTAGTATTTGCATTTCGGGTGGAACCTCGAGCTGCCAAAAAGCCCATCAATACATGGTCGGAGAAAGCAAGACCAGCTTCAAGCCTGCAGAATCCATGCTCACGTCTTTTGGTGTTAGGCAAATGCTGTAAATCTTGCTGTAGAAATACGGAATATTTCCAATAGTAAACATTTACCCTCTCCACAAGGGTTTAACTAGATGTCATGGTAACTAGAACAGGCAGGTTGCAAAGGAAATAAAAGAGCTCTCTCCCTCTCCCCTGGCTACCCACCGTCAAAAGCATCACTGGCTCTGACTTCCCAATCCTCTTAGGGACTTCCACAGGAGTTTTAATTGAGTTTGAAGTATATGGTGACTCCAAGACTACCAGAGCAAATCCTTGTGAGGAGTGACATCTGTGACAAAAGCATTAAGAGAAGCCTTTTGTGTGGGGACTCTGCAGAAACCTAACAAGAAAACCAAGCAGTATCTTCTTGGAGTGCAAATAAAGAACATGATATTAAAAAAATTCCCAAGCATTAATTTTTTTCTGAATCACTGCTATTATTAGGGGGTTTTTTTTCTTTTTACTGTACACTGGTTTTCTAAAAAGTAGGGGAAAAAAATCCAAGTAAATATTTAAGATAAGTAAATCATTCAACTTCCAGCTGCTTTCCTCTTCTCGAGGTATATTAAGTTTTATGGTTAATGTATTTCTGTACAAGGCTAAGGGAACCTTTGGCTTTGGAGAAATGTGCCTCTGGGCTCCTCACACTCCAGAACCTCCTGCCAAGGAACGGTGAGCTGGGGCTCGCTGACATACAAACGCTAGCATGTGCCATCTGCCCATCCCGCTCAGCCTACCTGTCAAACCCACGGCCTCCGGTTCTCCACACTGCCCCGTCATCTTTGTAATACCAAATCTCCAGAGACCAGTTTCTCAGACTGCAAAATAATCTTGAAAAACTCTCTGTTTTGTTCCACCGGGCACATACTCCTGGGCAGCCCCGCGCACTGCAGCGGAGGGAAGCCCTCCCGCCCTGCCTCTTCACCCAGCAGCTCTCGTAGAGCCCCGCTGCACCCCACTCCCCCTGGCAAAGAGGGGGAAACTCTAGGGGCGGCACAGGACGGTCTTGTCATCCCTCTCTGCCCCGTCAATAAAAGCCCTGTGCGGCGGCTCTCCCTGGTTCTTCTCAGTCTTCTCCAGGCTTCCAGCTCTGCTCTTTCAGTCAGCAGATTAAAGCACCCTCTCATTTCCCCCAGCTCTCAGCTAGTTTATGGCATCTGGCTCCCAGCCTTGTGTAAGGAGCCTCCTGCTTTCAGTAACGTCCTCCTACTACCTCCCTGCCCACTGCCTTGGTCCTGCCAGCTGTACGGCTCCGTGGTAAGACAGGTGGGCTATGGTGAAAGCAGCTAAAAACATGTTTTATTTTCTCTCCTTGTCCTTCCTTCCTTGTACAACTTGCCGTCCACTGAGATTTGGGCCTGCATTTGCAAAATGTTGCATGAAGTTTGGAGGTGGAGAAGATGGGAGCTGCCTAGCTTGCTGCCTAGAAAGTGAGATCTATCTGCATATCGGAGCTCACACAAATGTGCCTCCCCATGTGGGCAGCTTATCTGGTCACCCAGGCAAACATTAATAGTCAGAAAATAGGGACAAAACAGAAGTAACATTAAGATACCCTGAGCTTCCTGAACTTGAGCATTTGGGGGGAGCAATCAGGAGCCTTAGGACAACCTTCCTCAAGACCTCTTGCAGCATCCAGTGTGCAAAATCAAAGCGGTACCCCTGGGGTTTCGTGTTTAACCTGCTGGTCTTAGAAGGCCCTAGTGTCAGACACATAAAGGTCTAGATGTGGCATGTCTGACTGACTTAGAAAACCCATCAGACTAAGTAACAGAAAGAGGCCTGACCTGGCTTTTGAAATGCATTTTATTTATGCATTTGATTATAAATTCAGCCACATCATGCAATGCTTGGCAAAAGCAAAAATAAAGAGCCATAAAATCAGCTACTTCACTCTCCTCCCCTCTAAAGGTTTCCATCAAGGATGAGACAAATGCCAAGTAAAAATGAAGTGGGTGGAGGGAAGAGAGCATAATAAATAATGAAAGATGCAATGAATCAGAGTCCTTGGATAATCAAAATACTTAAACCATAAAGATATCAAAAAGAAATAGACTTTGTCCATATCTCAGGACTGCATATCTCACAATTATATTGCTATCAAGAAAGAGTGTCCTGCACAAATATCTGCGCAGAATTGCTACACTCTCAGTGTATGCCCTGGTCCAATATTGTCTCCTAGAGTCAAAAACTAATTAGGTGTTAAAATTTTCAGAGTGTTGTTGTGGGTTAGAAGGCTTACTTAAAGAATTGCTGGACTGCAGTGTGTTTTCTTACATTGCTTTTGTATAGTCTTTTACCTCTCTTTGTTTCCTCAAGGCTAATGCATGGAGTATTAAAAATACAACAAGGCTCAAATTCAGAGTCGTCTATCTTTGCTAATATTATAGCAGGCAAATGTAGGGGGGAAATAGACTGCACCATCAGCTTAGTATCTAACTCAGAAAATCTACCTTCCTAGATATTAATTTTCATCCAAAAGCTTTGTGAGCCTGCAGCAGTATTAAAAATGTATTTTTTCCATCCACTTGAAATGAAATCCTTTGCTTTTGCCATATAGCAGCAATTATGAAGTCCTTATCTCCTGGATCACATTAATTTTGCCTACAGTAGTCACCTTCTTTTGCTCCATTTTGGCAAGTATTTACATCAGCCCCAAATTCAAGTCCGATAAGCCTAGCAGTGAAGAGCTACATGCACTTTTCCCTCCAAATTAGATGCTAGGCAAGTTCCATCCAGACAATTATTGTCTTTGTTTTGGTCAATATGTCCCATTGGTCCTGGGTTTTAGTTATGCTAAGTACTTCAGTCTTAGTGCGATACTGTATTACCTGTGATCGATGCTTCAAAGGCAGCATTACAACTGTCTAGTGAGGGCTGCAGAGCTTGTCCTTAAAGCACGAACGGCCTTTACCCAGCCTGCTGCAGACATACTTCCTTCTTGACTGCTCCCAGCCCTTCTGAAAGCCTCCTGGGAATGTGACTCCATTCGTGAGAGCTGGATGGTCATCCGCTGTGAAGGTTTCTGGGAGGACCCTTCTCTAAACAGGTCACAGGCATGTCTGCCAGGGGCTCAGAGATTCAGGGAGCTGATGGCTGCATTGGAGGAAAGGTGAACTCAGTACCTCATCCTCCCTGGGGAAAGAAAATATCATCATGGCTTCGCCAAGACTGTCAGAAATGGCGTTAAAAAAATGAGAATTGCTTGCAGGCGAGGGGGTAGCCATATATCCAGAAACACGCTGGTGAAGGCAGCTGCCTGGGAGCGCTGGAATTGCTCAGCACCCTGCTGCCACTTGCCCTTTCTCTCTCCTAGCGAGGGGGAGAGCAGTGCTCTGGTTCTCCCACAGCAGCCTGTGGCTGGAGGCATGGGAATACGTTTGTAATGCGGCTTTCACCAAAGAAATGCTCAACTAATAGTTCAGAGGGGGCTACAGAGGTGCTGATGTTTCCGAAGTGTAGTCAATGTAGGATGTGGTGAGATGGGAGAGAGGGAGCGACTTAGAATACTATGCCTAAATTAAATCTCTTGCTCTCTGTAGTGATTTGCAGAAGCACAGTAACTTGCTGTCTGCAGCAGCAGCACTGAACTGCATTGGCTGGTCACGGCTCCTTCACCTGGGGTGAAAGCAGTAACTACCTGGCAGCCAGAAAGAAGCCCAGGTAATAAAAGTGCTGAAGGACAGGCTCATTTTTTTTGCCTCATTTGAGTGGTTGAGAGCAGCTGTCCTTCATGTCTCGCTGGCTTCAAGCAGTAGGGAATATTTGCAAAGTCACCTTGAGCTACTGCTGAGCTCCCAAAATTTGGCCACACACTTTCTGTTATGCTGACAATTGATGTGTGCAGCAGAGCAAGGGCTGCGGCTCCATTACAGCTTGGCGAGTCTGTTTAAACCACGAAGGGAGATGTTACTTTAAATCTGAGATGGATTTTGCTGAGTTTATTGGTTTTAATCCCTGCAATTAGGTATATGTTGATTATCACAAGTGACAGAATAGAGTAGTAGCCATGAATCTGAATTTATATAGAAGCACCCAGAACTTTAGCCTTTATTTCTTAAAAATGTTTATGTTGGCAACCCTGGTTTGCAGTAGAATATTTTTATCATTTGGAGAAGAAACACCCAGGTTGTGAACCTACATGTTGGATCTGAACCACAGCTAGGCACAGAGCAGCCTACAGGAACAAAGAGTGAGCCTATCTGCCTGGCAGTGTCCATGAAATCCCTTTGTGCAGTTGACGTGCAATAAGCACCACATCTGGAAAGCACAGCATGTGCTTGATCAGAAAAGAGTATCTGTACACGCGAAGATGTGGCCACTAAAGCATCTTTGCACGCTGCTGACTGAGGTATTTTGCACGGCTCTAACCGCTCTGTAGGAGAAGTGTTAAAATGTGGCTTAGAGGCTGACTAAGCTGGTTTCAAACAAAGATAATTAATTCTTTGCTACAAAGATCACTTGTGATGATCCAAATCTGTGGCATGGTCCTGAACAGCTTCCTACTGCAGCCATCCACAATTCTCTCAACAATTAATTCCTGGTGATGGTATGAAATCAGCCAGCCTTGCGTATCTGTATCTATAGCCATTTATTTGGTTATCCAACCACATAATGACAACATAGTCACCACAATTAATAGTACCCAAGTATCATCAGTACCATGAGATGATACAGTCCACAGTCCGGAAGCCAGCAGCAGTTGGAGATTTTCTTACGTTCATATTAAAATCTTAGCACTTCTTTTCTAAATTTGCATATGCTGCAGAATTGCTTTTAAAAGCAGGTATGCCAGAGAGGTCAAGACACTTGGCCAGGCCCCATTATTAGAGGACATTTTTTACAATATTTAACGTTGTCCTTCCATCTCAGTTATGACTTCTTTTTTTCACCTCCCCTTACTTCTGGGCATATGTGGACCATACACTTTGTTCACATCTGCCACTTGAAGCGCACTGATCCTTTCCGTTGGTTTTGTGCTGTAGAAAGATACAAGATAGAAAGACACAAGACACAAGGTAGAAAGGTTTCATTTACTGTAATAATAAAGTAATATCTGATTGCTGTGCTAATAACATATTTGACAAGTTGCTTCCAAGTACAGCTTTGCATTGCCTCAGAAAAAATACAAAAATCTTTCTTCTCCCTTCCCTGTTTTGAGTAACTGGTTCTCTATAGAACACAGACATTTATATGTCTGTAGAAGACTGAGCTCACAAGACAAATAAATGGCCATGTACACTGATGTAAAAATATACCTCTAGATTTGAGGCTGGTATTATGTTAAATGAAAGCAACTGTATTGTTAAGCTGAGCTGTGTAATTAAAACTCCATTTAATCGCTTGCCTGCACTGCATGCCTCTTGTGCTTTCCATCCATTATCAGCTACATGAATTATTGAAAAAAGAAAACAAGATTTTTTTCTGTTTTTTCAAATGTGTCTGGTAAAACAAATATGTTTGCTTTTAGGGCAAGGCTACATACAAGGCTCAATGCCCCAATTGAACAGCTGTTCTCAAACACATCTCTTCCGAAGTAAAATTGACCATTAACCTGTCCCTAAGAAATGCTTGTCTGAAGAGAATGTTTTTCCCCTCCAAAAATTAAAAAGTGAAGAAAACAGGATTTTATTTTGAGTTGA
The DNA here is from genome assembly GCF_964188355.1 of Buteo buteo. NCBI lineage: Eukaryota > Metazoa > Chordata > Aves > Accipitriformes > Accipitridae > Buteo > Buteo buteo. The sequence continues at coordinate 12,825,401 of NC_134194.1, read as the reverse complement.
TGAATTAAGAAAAACTTGTTTGCAAACTGAACTTCAGTTGCAGCAATTAAAAAATACAAAAAATCTTTCAAACAACTTGTAAAAAAGTTTTCTTCAGAAAAGCTTGTAGAAAAAACGCACCACTGTACTCAGCAGAAATCTATTTGAGCATTGGACTAGTGCTATCTGAAGAGAAACACTGTTTACAGATTTAATATCTCTTGCAGCATTTGGATTTGTCTGAGAATCATTTCAGGCACTGGGTTTGCTCCAGCTTCTGCTCAGCTGGTGAGAACCCCTCCACGGTCTTTCCTAGGAGCAGGCTCAGACCTTTACTGAGTACTGAAGCAAACCCAGTCACTCCCACATACTGAAGATAAATGATTTCTCTGGTGAGTTCCCAGAGATTTCTGCCCACTGCAGATTTTGCGAGCTGTGCCCTGAGGCTGCACTCCTGCTGGTCTCACCTGTGGCAAGGAGAGGAGATGCATGCAACAAAATGCTGCTCACATTTTTAGGTGCGAGATTTTCTCTGCCAGATTCACAGCCCCAGGCCAGAGTCCTGAGGAATAACTAGTATTTTTGAACACTTACAGTTTGAAGAGGCACCAGTATCTGAAGCCCCACTGTAAAGAAACAGTGTTGAATGTTAGTGCCTCATAAAACACAAATCACACCGTGTTAATAACAAAATAAGGGACATTAATGGATATGACCCCCTCTTTTGAGATGAAGGACAGCCTTCTAGACTCTGCTTGGCTCTCTTTGAGACCGAAGCAGAGGAGCACAGGACACACGGTCCTTAAACGAACAACTGTTGGAGAAATTTGCAGGGAACATTTTGTGAGTAAAGAAAAGTATTTACCTGTTCTGCTTAATTTGGTTGGTGAGTTCACCTAAGAAAGATGGAGAAGAATGTTTTACAAAGCTGGCAATGCATAGAAGTTTGGGACTTGGTACTGTGCCCCTGGATGTCATGGGCAGGGATGGACAAAGGCAAAGAGGACGTTTCTCGAAAGCATGATTGAGCACCCAAAGATTCGGGAGGTAGGTGGGAGGAGGAGAGCACATCAGACAGAGGAGAAGCTGGCCTTATGCTGGTTAGGAGCAGACCTCTTGTTATCCCCAGAAACAGTCCTTCTGCCCCCTTTGCCCTCCCCTCTCCAACACCCCCAAGATCCTATCTGAATCCTCATCAGCCTCTCAAGGCCATGCACACGCCCCGTATAAAGGGGCCAGCATTCGGTGGCCACCAGCCCAGCTCACTGAAACCCATGGCTTGCTGTTTTCCGCTCGGGGTCAGCAGTGCGTGGCCAGCGGGTCGGGGCAGATCACTCACTCTGCACGCCTTGCAGCAGCGAGTCCAGGCAACTCATGAAGTCCCTCATCAGGCGTCGGTAGCGGTCGATCCTGGCCTGATCCAGCTGCACTATCGCCACGTCCATCCTGCTGGTGCCGAAATTCTGACTTGCAACCCTAGGGTGCAAGCGGCCATTTCACCAGGGAAAATCATTTAGCATTAGAAAGTTAACAAACTCCTTCATTAGGAAGGACACTACAAAGAGGAGGGTGCTTTGGCAACATGAAGCATCAGGTAAACAGCTCTCTGATAAGGTTAAGTGAATTGCAATTGTTATATATTGTTATTTATTTAGCAATGCCTTTTGCTTACCAAACCTGGATGGGAACTTTTCAAATGCTAAAAATGAGAAAGGGGGAGGCGTTTTGCTAATACCCTTGTGCAAATAGTGCTTTGGCCTGCTGCAGGCGGGCGCTTACTGTTTGAGCACAACCGCCATCGTGATAGAAAGAAAATGCCAAACATAGTAAATGGTGTCCAGGCTTCTGGAAAATGACTTTGATCCCACAGGCTAGATTTTGACTTGCGGCACAGCTGTGAGTAATGGACTATGCTGCTGCCAGCACAGCCCCTAGGTACACGGTGATTCAAAGTTACCCTTACAATCCAAGTTCAAACTCAGTTTTATTCGTACAAGTTACAGAGATGACACCTTAAAATCCAGCCAGATGTTTGAGCTAGCCCTTCATGCGGCTGGGGAGTTTAGTGCTGCAGCAAAATTTCTTGTGGTTCTGTAACTTACTGTTGGTGTGGTTTTGCACCATTGCATTACAGCTGACACCCAGGCGTCAATTAGGAAGTAAGAAGTTATAAATTAAATGTGTCACTTGCAAGAGAAAGGATAATAAATCTGTCTAGCTATTAAGCTTGTCCACAAGCAGAAGCAAAGATCGGTGGGAAATGAGCCAGTTACCTCTGCAGCCAAAGGCTGTTCACTGGGACTTACGTGCAGGAGTGTCACCAATACGCATCCAAGAGAGTGTTGCTGTAAACTGAACCCTATGGGCTTCATCTCTGATAAAAACATTTTTCTGGTAATAAAAGCCAGTGGTTTTCATCAGAATCCAGCAACCACATAGCTGCCAAGGAAACTGAAACTTAAAGGGACCACTAGAACAGCAGGCAGATATCTCTCCATCCTTGTTAATAGCGTGGACGTGGTGCCCTCTGGCTCAGCTAGAATAGGGAGCAGCTTTGCAGCATAGGGTGCCAGGACAGAGGGGCACAGGCAGCGGGGTTTGATCCCAGTTATCAACACCATATTTTTTCAAAGAAGAAAACAAGTGTTTTCAGGTGGAACATACCTGTCCATGGCCAGTTTAAATTCCTACAAAAGGGATTGCCCCCAAAAAAAGGAAAAAAGTAGTTAGTGTGATTTCCAGAAAGGGCAGCTGGCTGAGAAATAGGCATATTCATGAAGAAAAGCAGAATACCGCTGCTTACTTTGAAGAAGAGGAAAATATCTTGTTGCGCTCTCATTTTCTGCAAAGACTGAAGATGCTGCGCAGCCTCATCTCTCCTCTGTTCCATTTCCTTCTTCACTTTGGTAATGTCTGCCAGTTGTTTTTTCTCATCTAACTGAATGTCACTCAGGATCGTCTTCTCTTTCAGCATCATCTCTCTCTTCATCTCTTCAAACAGCTTTTGCAGCTGAGAAGTCACTGTTTTCGTATTGGTCTAAATGAACAGATAAGAAAATGGTGCACTGGCTTGGGAACTCAACACTTCAGCTTAGTGCTCTATTAATTAGGATTGTACCTATCCTTTGCGCTGGCTTTAGAAGGAAGCAGGCAATAGGCATTTGTTTAGAATATCTGATTAAACAGAGGGTTATGAAAATTAATGCTGATATAGTAACAAAATCAGATAAAATTCAGCTAGCAATGTGAGAACTGTATCGGTACACACTGAAAATCCCACTTGTAGATTCAAATTGTTTTTCTTTTATTTAACTGGTAGAAGACTTTAAAAATACACAATGATATGTACAGTCTGTGGCCTGCCAGTCCTGCAGCCTTGTCTATGCAACCACATAGCGTTAAGTCTCCACAACCACAAGCAACAGTCTCTCAGCTGTTTCCTCCTGTGGAGCTATGCTGGGAGGCTGTGAGAAAGCTTGGCTTCTGCCAGTTTCTTACACCAGTGTTTTCCTTACTTTGGACTATATCTCTTTCTTTTCATCTGCTTCTAACAGTATAGTTGCCATCACTTATTTCTGGGAAATTACGGAGGAAAGATGCTCAGGGTACCAACCTTGAGCTGATTCGTGCTTCTCTGAAGCTCTTCTAGGGCAGTATCTAAAGCACTTTTACGTTCCTGCAGCCACATCACAATGTCTGAGAGTTCACCCTAGCAGAAGGAAAGACAGCATTGAGCTTCATAGCAGGGAAGAAGCACACGTAGGTTTAAACTAGACTGGCGGTTTGTGGAGCTGGTGAAATAGCATGGGTGCCTTCTACCTGCTCACTTTCACCAGTGAGTCCTAGAATAAACTGTGTTCACTTGCCTCCTCATAAAGATAGGGCATAACAGAAAACTGATATGAACTGGAAATTGTTCAAGACAATGTTTAGTTTTTATATGTGTAGCTTTCTATGTGGTAGGTTAATAAACAACTTTCCCTTTGAATAAGTAAATTTCACTTTAAATGAATAAATCTCACTTTATCTGTTAAAGCTCTGTTCCTGCCAGAATCTTTGCATGGGCCTAATGTGATCCAAAACCTTAGTTTTCACATCTGTCAGCAGCTGTGGGATCCGAGGATAAGGTAATAAGCAAGCATCTTTTCTGAAGATCAGCGAAACAGCAGTACTTACCCAGCTGTTTATTTTAATGGATACCACAATCATTCAGTGCTCTTATACTGCACGATAACACATTTCAGAGGGGACATTAAACCTCATTCTTTGGGGATTAGATAGTCTCTGAACGGTTCTGGTTGCTCCTGGTTGTGTCCAGCAGTGTTTTCACACCTCAAGCACCCATGAATGGCCATGGCAGACATAGTTGCCAGATTCCTGTTTCTTTAATAAAAATTATGCCAGAAAGCTTAGGTTTTCCATGAGATAGCTGTCACAGTTGGAAAGTTTTAATGTTTGGAAAATTAAAAGACAAATAATCAAATTTGACCAAGGTTCCTTGCACCAAAACCTTTTTATAATTCCTCCTGAAGAGCTGTATTCCGGATTTCCCTGGCCATCCTGGGGAGTTTAAAAAAGACAACCAAGAGGAATATGCAAGTGAGATCTCAGCTTATCCATGGAGATGGCTTCCCCATAGGCAGAGCAGTGCTGCTCCTTTACCAGCTCCAGGGATGAAGGAACTGGCTACTATCCTACACAGCCCACTTCTGTTTGGCAGCCCTGAATTTTCTACACATAACTTGGGGGAGAAAGTTAGTTTGTGATAAGTATAACTGCAATGGATGCTTCCTGCTAATTCCCGAGGAGACTGTGACCTGTCCTGAGGTCCAGAGCGAGCCGGGCGTTTCCTGCCCATGCACTGGGTTCCTGCAGGGTGTTTTGCTTGGGCTCTACATTGAGCCCAGAAATTTCAAATGCAAGGCAGTGAGTGAGCATAGCAAATGCATTTTATGCCCTCAGTCTCAGCTGGTTCTGGAGCATTTCAAGGACAGCAGCTGGACTCAAAGGCAGGGACGTCGAGGCCTCATGTCTCTGCCTGCTGGGACGCTGGCTTTGCAAAACTGAGGGCAGAGGGAGGAGGGAGCCAGAGGGAAGGGCCTCGAGTGGGAAAACATGTTTCCCAGCCCAAAATTCAGCAGTCGTGGGGTCCCCGAGGCTCTGTAAAGGAAGAGAATTCTTAATCCCTGCAGGAATACTTCTTCATCCGAGGCGAGAATATACTTGTCATGGGCAGTTTGCAGTTGCCTCTGGGCTGCACAGGACGGACAGCCCTGCGCCTGCCTCTTCCTTGCTCTCCTGCGTGCACATCCCCATCGACACACGCTACGGGATTTACCCACCCTTGTCCTGGTCAGCCCCAAACACCTTTCTCTGCTCTTCTCCCTCTGCTTAGCCTGCCAGGCTGCTTTCGCAACACAAAGAAGGAAGTTAAAAGCAAATTGCAGCACAACGCACCAGTCCCTGCTGGGTGCGGGCATGAAATCCCCTCAGCTCCTGCCTGCCTGCCCTCACCCCCCCCCCCCGTCCCCCCCCCCGTCCCCACTCCCTGGTGAAAGCCTTACTGCTCCTCCTGCGGCTTCCCCCCTTCCTCCAGGTCAGGAGTTTGGAGCAAACCCTGCGAGGGCCCTGGAGAGAGGAGAGCCCCTTACCAGCTGTTTCTCATGTGCCTCCTTCAGGGTGATGATGCTGTGGCCCTTGTGGCAGCCCACAATGGAGCAGAGCGTGCAGATGTGTTGCCCCTCGTCCTGGCAGTAGCACTCCAGCAGCCTGCCGTGCTCCGGGCACCTCCTCCCCTCCGCCGCATCGCCCGCGCCCACCTCTATGAACATGTGGTGCTGCTGGGAAGCCTTGGCGTTGTGTTTGTTCAGATGGGCCTGGCACAAAGACGCATCGCAGTTCAGGCACATCATCGTTGCTGGCTGAAAGCGGTCCAGGCAGAAGTCACAGGGAACCACCTTCTTCTCCTCCTTCTCCTCCTCCTCCTTCCGTGCTGCAGAGCCCTCGGCCTGTTGTCCTTTGGAAGTGCTGGCCAGAAATGCCTCTACGATGCTGCACAGCTGGAAATTCTTCTGCAGCTCCAGGATGGGCCCCAGCTGGAGCTTGCACATGGGGCAGGAGTAGGGGGTCTTGGATTGCTGCTGGGCACCGAGCGCCTTCTGGATGCACTGCTTGCAGAAGCTGTGACCACAGCTCAGCGACACCGGGTTCCTGTACAGACACAGGCAGATGGGACAGCTGAGTTCGTCCTCCAGGCTGGCACCCCCTCCAAATTCTTCCTTTGCTTTTGCCATGGCTGCGGAAACGCCGCGTTAACCAGTCTGCGAGAAACGAAACTAAAAAGAACTTCTTGGCGTTGTGCCCTTGTTGGAGACCCAGCCCACAGGCTGCAAGTCCTTCCTGTCTGCTCTCTGGCAGGCCGGCAGAGATACGCTCCCCATCCCAGTCTCCACCTGGAAACAGCTCCTGTAAGCTGTGGCAGCCACTTTCAGACATTTGCCCTCAGTCTCAGGCAGCGTTGTTCTGTGTGTGAGCCTCCAGCAGGCCGGTGGGAGCAGGGAGTGCTGGGGAGGGCACAAGATGGACAATTCTACAGCCCTCTGCCCTCCTGGAAAAATCCTCCATCCCATGCCAGGGGCAGCGAATTAAAGATAAACCCTGGACAAGAAAAGTATGAGCCTGGCAGGGGTAAGCCAGGAATTCCCTCTGCTTTGCCTGGTTCTTCTCCACAACAGTTACAGATGCTCCCCTAAAGGTAAAACAGGGAGAACCTAGGGGAAAGTTTTACTGAGACTTGTTGATGCTGGTCTCCTACCTGCAGCCAACTGACAGGCAAATGGGCACTGGGAAAGGCGCTCTAGGATAGGAATATCCCCATACCACATCACGAGCATTGCTTATCTCACTTTACACCCATACCATCTAAGCAGCCACTTCTCCCACTGCAAGTGCATTTGGGAGAACCAAATCTACCTGCATGGTTTTCTGTATCATTTTGGTGTATAAAACACAAAATAGAAAAGACAGCCACTTTCTTCTAAGACTGAACAAGGATTTCTTTTAGCATATGCAAAACTGTAGTGTCCCTCAAGGTCCTTCACTGTCCCTGCTGGGGTGAAGAGCTCCTGCCTGGACTTCTTCATGCAAATACCCTGGCTCTGTCTGAAGGCAGCAGAACCACAGGCAGCAGGCAGGAATATCATCTCCAAGGTGTTTGGACAACCATAAGAACGAAGTAATCTAGGGCCCATATGGCACAGACTAAAGGCACAGGAGTTTTCCTCTTTATTACTCCCTTTGCTGTGACATTTTTGCATAGGTGAGGAGAAAAATTAAAATTGAGGCAAGAAGTAGGTAACTGATATATCAGAGAGCTCACAGGGGACAACAGCAGCAGAGAGCAAGGGAAACCAGGTGTCTTACCACCTAGTGTCTACTTGCCTCCCAGGCCAGGTTTGCTTCTGCAACAGATGGCTTAGGTTGTGCCGGACAGGTGGAGGAGGGCAGAGGTAAAAGCTGATGCATTAGAGCAAAGATCAGCATTGCTGCTGCTTAGTTCTGTAGCAGTTAATGTTGTGCTGTCAACTTTTTTATAAACTAAATTGCCATTGAGTTCTGCAAACTGAATTACTTTAATAACATGCAGCCAACACAGCATTTGACACAGCCAAACAAAAAAGCACAACTTAACAGTATTTCCATTGTGATTAGCAGAACAAATATGATAGGAACTCTTGCAGTAAGTGGCAGTGTGCTGTGATATACCCCAGAGAGGCCTTGCTCTCACACAGGTGAGCTGTCACAGCAGCCCAAAATCCAATTTCTAATATGCCAGCTTAGCGCAGCCTCCATGCAGCAACAGTCTCGATACCTAGGCCTGGAAACACAAAACACCACCTTGTCGCCACATCACTACAGGAGCTTCAAAGAGCCGTCAAGCACGCCGAAGATAGCATAGGCAGGATAGTTCGAAGGGATGCTTACTGTCTCTAAAAGCCTGAGGCTCTCAGTAGCATCTCTATCCTTGACAGACACATTATAAAATGACAGTGTATTTCTTCTGCAGTCTAGCTCTACCCTGACCACTTTGAGGGCTGTAGGAAAGCTCTTTGCTGTGATTATTGTTTGACCTAGGAACACATGGAGGGAACCACGAGACATTTGCAGGTAGCACTGCAAGGTGGGATTAACGATTCCAAGCCTCCAACAGCGTGCATTGCTGGTGTCCACCTCCCAGAAGTGACAGCCCTGTGAGAAGCTCTCGTTGCTCTTTACGTGTGAGAAGCTCTCGTTGCTCTTTACGTGTGAGAAGGCATCAGATGGATTTAATAGCCCAAAGTAGAGAGAAGTGCATGAGGATGCACTGACTACGTTGGCATTATAAGCAAACATAGTTCCTGGATGCACTGAAGAAGTCAGGTGTTCCTGAACTATAGAAAGAAAAAAAACACATTATGATTAACAGATAATTGTGGAGATTTGCATACATCCCCACTGCTGAAAGCTGGATTTCCCAATCCAAGTCATCCAAGTCAATCCAAGTCATCCTATCCAAGTCATCCAATTCAAGTCCAAGCCACCCAAGTCATTAAAAGCATATGTTAACTGAAACACCTTCTGCACCTCTCTGCTGCTCCTGTGTAATTCTAAAGGAGGATGATATCATACTTCATGAAATGCTGCTCTTTCACAATTTTAAAGTGTCTTTTTGCTTTTTGTTTCAAACTACAGCAACTCTTAGATTTTAGTTTTCCATCATTGTCCTGTAGACCTTCATTAGGCATTTTTAAAAACTTCCCAGATTAACTTCCATGTACGAGAAATGTGTGAACAGCAGCACAGCCATTTTATAAACGCTTATTTACTTAGCATAATTTGAAGTTCTTTTCTAGAACTCTCAACAATTCCTGGCATGGCCAGTCACATGAAGTTAATTTTACACTCAGGAATTTGCAGAATGTTTTCTTTCAGTCTTTCAGACCTTCTCTTGCACGTAATGCATTTCAATATTGTGGTATTTTCTGCTCCGGAAGTTACTCCTCCAGGAAACTGAAACAGCAGCAGTGACTTGGGCAACTAACCAAAATTGCTCAGATGGCACAGATAATTAGGAAAACCTGGATCTAAGGCTTTTTAGCCAGAATAGGTCTGGACTATGCTTACAGGGATGGTAGAGACTGAACTCAGGAGTGGCTGTTAGCACGGTGTGCTTCTTAGAGTACCCAAGGCTGTACCGACGGTGGCCAATTAGGTGTGCACATCGCACACTGTCGCACATGCTCTGGACGGAGCGTTCCCACCCCAGCTGTCTCTCAGTCTTGTCCCTAGGCTGACTGTCAGCAAGGGCTCAAGCACCATCAAGAGAGCAATAACAAGGGAACCCTAGTTTTTTCAACGCAGTTGGAAAAGCATCCCACCATGCACAGCACCGGGACTGTAGATCTTACAAAACTTTACAAAAGAGTAAAGTTATTTACATAGAAAGAGTAGATTATTTACAACGTAAGACAAACTCCGCCTGCTGCTGCTGTGAGGAGTTCACAACTTTCCCCATGCTTTGAATCAAAGTGATGCTACAGACAGAAGAGGTGTTGCTATTCTCTTCTCTTAATCCTCCCAGAAAATTCCTAGGACATCCACATTTCTTCACCCAGAGCCCATTTTAACAGGATGTATTCAAGGCATGTTCCCAAAGCGCTGAAGACCAGGACAAGCACCCTTCTATGTACACATATGTGAAAATAATCATACAATGTTAGTAATCAGTTCTTCTAGAGGTACTTGGCTTACTTGGTGTCCTATTACAGTCCTTTCTCAAACATGTTTTGTTAGCTTCTCCATCTTGCTTGTCACGTAGTGACATGATCACTTACCAGGTGGTACTTCAAATAAGGACTGCATGTCTGAGAGGAATTGCCGGAAAAGCCTTAGAGTAGCGTCTGTTGTTAATTTACCCAAAATAACGGGTGGCCTTGGCAGTTCTACACCATCTTTGTTAGTAGGTTGCTTGCGTTTCCTAAAACACGCAGAAAGACATCAGAAGAGCAGCCAGTCATCAGAAAACCGTCACCAAGCCCATCCCTGAGCCAACAACTGCGTCACCCACTCCACACCCAGCCTCAATGGGAGGTACAGAAAAGCAGCTTCTGTCATCCCCTCCCTCTGCAGCTTTACCAGGGACTCGCCCTCTGACAGGTCTTTTCCCAGAACCCCGGATCTCTTCAACATCGTTAGGATGAAGTTCACTCCATGGACAATATCTGTCCCCAGAGGACCTTGTCTCAGCCACCTCAGCCCCAACTTTTGCCAGGAAGGACCCCAGCATCATGGTTCTGGTTACAGTCTTCAAGTCCCTGCAGAAGGAGCTAATGAGGTGTCAAGGGCAACTGCTGGCACGCTGGGACAGCAAACGAGAAGTGCTGTGTTATCACAGCCGAGGGGCAACAGCTGCACCTGAAATAAAGGGCTGGGGAAAGGCCGGGCTGGGGGACCTGTGTGCATGCAGTGGTGGGCTGTGGTGGAGGAACAGCACTGGGCAGGCACTGGGGGAGCAGCTCAGGAGAAAACCCATGAACTTCGTAGATTCATGACTTCACTGCATGTTTCGGCTCCTGCCACATCTGCTTCTTACAAGCAGTAGGCAATGCAAACTGGAGCACAACTCAGGATATATAAGCTCATCCATCCTTTGCATGCCCAGCCAGGGACCTAAATATTCAGGAACTGCCCTCAGAACGGGTCTCAAGAACGAGTGCGGAGGATACAGAAAAATAAGCCATGTTGTATACGAAGAGTCACCTGTGACCTCTGTTAATATTTTGGGGCTTGGGGCTTCTCCAGGTCCCTGACAAAGCCAGGCTCAGAATGTGCAGTCAGCACGCCCAAGGGGCAGCCAGGGCAAGCCCAGGGAGCTGTGGGCCTGCAGTGCATGCGGGCTAGGCTAGCAGACATGCTCCTCTGGACTATCAGTCACCTGAAGCAACATGTAATGCAATAGCATACCACCTCAGAAAGAGCTTACCTGGCTCGAATCGCTGCAAAACTCTGTAAAAGACGTTTTGAAAGGAGAATTAAGCACAGCGCAGGCCAGCCAGAATTAAGCACTGCCAGCCCAAGAGCTGAACATCTCTGGAAAGGGAGATGCTATTAGGTACCTTCATGAAAAGAAGTAGGTCTTTCTGATCTCTCAGAGCCTCCAGCTCCTGTATATCGCAGCTGGCTGCATCCTTCTCCTCTTTGTGTTTTTGTACCTCCATCTGAATCTGAGAAAGCTGTTGCTCCTCATTGTGACTGAGAGCTTTCAGGACCTCTCTTTTTTTGTTATCTAGCTGCAGACACATCTCTTTGAAGAGGCTCTCCAGCTGATCCCTCAGGAGGCTCTCCTTAGCCTGTTAAGAAAACACTCTCAAAGTTGTTAGGGACTGAATCTTACATTTTCCACACTAACTCTCACTCAGAAAGAGCCTGGTCTCTTCTGGGCTGAGAGAAGTAACTACTAACTTAGTGCCTCTCTATATGACAACAAACCAAGATGTCCCACTGACAGCAGAAAGGCCAAGGGACATAAGTGGCCTTCCCCAGCATCTGGCATCTGACCAGAAAAAGAAGAAAAAGTAGTGCTTCTTGCACAATGCTTGCTGAAGACTTTCCACTATACATGTATTTCCTTATTCTGCACTGGTATTTTTCTATGGATACATTGTCTTTGGTCCTTTTAAGGACGGGTGAGGAAAAAGTTTCTCTGCTTACTGCCTCCACCAAGCTTCCTTCACTGTTTGAAAGCAGCTACACTGCCAGACAGGACACTGCCCACAGGTACAGTTTTGTCTTCAGACTTGAAGGGAACATTTCCTTTGCCCAGTGCCAGGTCTTCTAGTCCCATCACTTTTACTGGTGGAGGAAGGCAAGTGCCAATTCTGCCTAAGCAGAATGAATGAGGATTTGGAGACCTGCATTAAATTCCCCGCTCTTTCAGAGCTTTTAGATAGGTATTTGCATGCTGGGAGCAAAAACCAGACACTGTGGGGCAATCTTTTAACCTCATTCCTACCAACTTCTTAGAACCACAGACTAACCTAGAGGGATTTCTTGTTGTAAAGAGGAATAAAATCACTCTAACATGGTCTGTATCCTTTCCATAAGTATTTTAGAGTCTGCAAATTGAGTAACGTTGGGGGAAAAAAAAGCAACCACCACCCACCAATCAGGAGGCATGGACTTAACAGCAACTTTCAAGGTCAAAGGTCCTTTGCAAACTATGAATGTACTTGCCAGACTGATAAGAAAGTTGTTCACCATCCTCCTTCAAAGAAGAAACCTAGAAAATATCTGAGAAACCACCATGGAACTAAAAAAAAGCTTCAGAATCCATGATCTGGGGAAGCGCAAAAGAAAACCTCATCTCATGAGCTACCAGCATGCAACCATCCCGAAGGGATATGGAAACTTGGAACAAACCTTTACTTCCTCCTCTTGTTTCAGCAGATTTGCAATGCTTTGATTCAGTGCAGCTTCGTGTTCTTTCACTGTTTCCAGAGTTTCAGGAAAAACACTCTATAAAAATAACCGGAGGGAGGTATGAGGATAGGAGCGACATACGTACGCAAGATCAGCTATTTTATGGAAATGGGTTAAGCCAGACCTGCAAAAAGGTTGTTCACTGCATGCTCTCAGGACAAATCAATACATAAAGGTTTACTGTAAGATTTTACCCCTGAACAAATACCACAATTACGAGCATGGGAAAGACATTTTGAAACTGAAAGCTGTTCATGTGCAATAGCCACACATAAAGCTACCTTCAGTGCTAACAGCTTCCTTTCTGTTACTCTGTCATCAGTTTCCTTTGCATAAATGCAGCTCAGGCTGGTCTTCTGGCTTGAAAGCTCACCGAGGACTAAAAGCATAGCCACAAGCACTCAGTCCGACCAGTTCGGCTCCTCGAAACGGGAAGAAAGTGTTTATAACATCTTGCTTTACATCCCGAGGGGCAAGCCCAGAGGGAATCTGGGGCAAAACTAGGACTGAAAGCCCAACATCCCAAGATGAAGACATAGCCCCATCCTGAGTCTGCAGATCCAAAACTACAGAGACGTTTCATCCCTGTGCTGCGGGCAGCTCTCCACGCCACAGACCCCAGCGGTTTTCCTAGCGCAATGCGTGCCCGGGCTGCTGTCCTGGCAGCCTCTTACCTGCGCCTGGCCAAAAGCCTCCTCCAAAGCGTCGATCTTGTGTTTCCTGTGGGGGCTAGCGACAGAGCACAGCACGCAGATGCAGACCGAGTCCGTCCTGCAGTAGCTCTCCAGCAGTTTGCCGTGCTGGGGGCACCTCCTCTCAGCCAAAAGATGAGCGTCACAGGGCTCTATCAGGACGTGGTCTTTCAGGAGGCTCTTTGTGCTGTGCTTGCTCAGGTGGGCTCGGCACAGCGAGGCCTCGCAGCTCAGGCAGGTCTTCACGGCTGGCTGGGGCCCCTGAAGGCAGAAATCACACGGGATCACCTTGTCCCTCTGGCCTGAGTTTTCCCCCTCCTCTTCACGTCGCCCTTCGCGCTCTCCCTCCTCTTGACGAGCGGGAGCCTCCAGAAACTTCTGCACTATGCTGCGGAGCTGGACGTTGGGCTGCAGCTCCCTAGCGGGGTCTGCCCAGGCGGAGCACACCGGGCAGGTGAAGGGGCAGGGCCGGCGGCTGCGGGCCTCCTGGACGCACGCCTCGCAGAAGCTGTGACCGCAGACCAGGGACACGGGGGCGCGGTAAATGCCCAGGCAGATGGGACAGGTCAGCAACTCCTCCAGCCCGGCCACAGCACCCGGCTCGGCCATGGCGCCTGGGGGAACACCCAGGGCCAGCGGGCGGGTACCGGCGGGGAAAAGAAGCAGAAAGCGGCAGCGCCGGGGCGGCTCTCGGTCGCCCTGAGGCGGCAGCTGCCGCCGCCTCCTCCCGCCTCGCAAGGCCGAGGCCGGCTCTCTCCTCCGCGCCGCTGCCCGCCGGTCCCCAGCCCCGCAGGCGGCTCCGGCAGCTCGGGGGGAGCGGGGCGAAGAGCCCACCCCTGCCCACACGGGGAGGGCAGCGGCCGCGAAACGGGGCCTGGGCCTGGGCCTCGGCCTCGGCCTCCGCCCCGCCCGACTCTTCTCCGCCCCAGGCCTCGCGTAGGCGTTTCTTGAGGGGGCACCTGGCGATCCTCCATCCTTAAAGGCGGCCCCTGCGCCCACCGGCCCGGGATTGGCCAGGTTCCCACCGCCCCTCAGCGTCCGAGGGCCGAGAAGAAAGCTGGAAGAACGAAGGACGTTTCCCCCGCTGCCCTCCCGCTGGGTGGCCGTGCCAGGGCCCAGCCCTCCTCGGGGACCTGTAGGGGGGCTCTGCTCGGGGGTGCTCCCCCCTTTCCTCCCTGGAGTTGCTAAGCCTTAGTTTCTCCTAGAAACAGGAGGGAATAAAAGGCTCCTTCATTGCAGGAGCAGGGGAGAGAGGAGGATGGAGGCAGCTTCTTTTTAATATTTTAAAAGCTACTCCTTTCCCTCTTCTCCCTGTCCCGTTACTCTGAGAAGCTGTTGAAAAGCTGCTGGCACAAAGCACGCTGTCAGTAAGCGTCCTAGCAAAAAATGGTGTGTCCCCCCGTGGCAGAGACCTTGCTGCCTGTGGTGTTTGCAAAGGCTGGTGTTATTGGGCTGCTCTGGTTGCTCCTGGGTTCCTGAGGACTTGTTAAACACATACTACTTGAACCAAGCGAGACTCCCCAGCTACTGTCGAGGCAAGGACTCTGTACCTGGCTACATGCCCAGAGAAGCAATAGTTATTTTGGTTATTTTACAAGAATTCATCATATAAATCTCTTCCTGATGGTATTTCCCTCTCAATCCTCTCTGACATGATGCTACCCACCTGGGCAGGTAGAATTACTCCCTCCGTATCAGAACACAATCTCATTTGCAGCTTGCTGCCTATTACCTGCTCCCTAATGCTTTCTTTGACCTCAGCCCACTGAATGGGGATGTTTCAGATGTCAGCTGTACTTTCTAAGTGATGTTTCTTATTCTCATTCCTAACCACTGTGTCCTTTATCATTATTTTTTCTCCCCTCCATGGGGCTTCACACTTTGCTACTGCTAATCCCTTTTCCACAGCTGTCTCGAACATGATTAACACTGTATGCAGTGCTCACCTGGCTTTGCTGTTCCCCCAAAGCAGGTGAACCTACTGCTTTCCATTGCCCTTCCCCACCTCCTCCAGCATGGCAGAACTTGCATTTGCAAATGTTGCCCTTAGTGCACATGGCACCAGCTGACTGCCACGCTGCTGTGTGTATCCCAACCCCCAAACCTGGTGCTGCCTCTGTTTGATCTGCTTGGAGCCTACGAGGGCTGCAGAAGGGCTCGCTCCACACGGGAGCCTGTGGGGATTTTGTGGATTGCTCTGGGTTACTTACTGTGCCATGCTTGCAGACACAGGCTGAGACAAGCTGCTGCTCCGCTGCTGCAGCCAGCTGCAGCCTTGCTGTTGCACATGCTGCCTGCAAATCGCCTAGCCTAAAATCTTTCTTTACCCTTCATTAATTAAAGTTCTTAATCCTTTCATTGAAGAAAAATTAGTTTTCTTAATTTCCTTCAGGAGTTTAGATAGCCAGTAGATGCTGGAAGCTGCAGGCAATGGCCACTGTAAATAATCTGCTGGTATCTCCTGGGCCGCTTGTGGGCAGCCTGCATGGCAAAATGGTGCATGGCTGCAGCCAAACAGCCTTTTTGACTCTTCCCTTTGGCCTCACAGCTACACTGATGTGGGGGTCCCCCCCACCGGCAGCACTGAAGGGAGGGTAGATTAAGTAGCAGGGGTAGAGCTTATACCAGAAGCACTGTGGAGAGAGCGATAGCTTGTTGCCAGATGCATTTATTTTTCTGTATAATTTTTAAATACAACAGTATTTCAGTGCTGGTTGGCTTTGACTAATTGCAAAAACCCACTAGAGCAAACATGCACTTCTGTTTCCTGGAAGTAAACTCGAAGGCGAGCTGAATCCCAGGAGTGAGGATGCTCGGAGCAGCACCCCTCCCTCCACTGTCTGAGTGTGCGAGGGAGAGCCCCACATCCCGGGGGGATTGCACAAGTTGTCTTTTCTCCTCAGACTGCTGACTTGCTGCCTGGAGCTGACTTTCAGTAGCTGGCAGCGATGAATGGAGATGGTGGTGGTGACGAAAGCCAGGGCTTCACCCAAGAGTTCGCCCATTTAGCAGTGGTGAGCTAAATCCTTTCCTTGTCTCTCTCCAGGCAGACACCGCTATTTTGCAGGCGCACTGCAATGAAGATTCTGAGTGATCCGAAACCAGCGCAAGCAGATACAGATGATAGGCAGCGTGTGCCAGGCTCCAGGGCAATCTAACCCCTCTCTGTGCCCTTCTTCTAGCAGGTTGTGCATGACCAGTCAGCCTTCGGTGGTTCGGGGGCTACTAAGAGCCCAGGGCATTGTGTGCTTGTGTGCACTACTGCAGTGTAGACAGTTTTCCTCTAAAATCATCGCTATTATTAAGGCGATGAGGAGGTGTCTTCCCTCTGCTCCATGGGCTGTTGACCGGCAGGCAGGCAGAGGGCAGCTCCCGGCAAACCTGAGCTGCCCTGCCCTCTCCAGCCCTCTGCTATTCCTTCAGTGCTCAGCCTCCGTCTGGGCAGCCGCTTGCTCGTGGTGATCAAAGCACGACTGCAGGAGCAAGGAGGGGTCCTTGTGGATGTCAAGCTGAAAGGGAAGCAGAGACACTTAGAAACGGAGAGAAGCGGCAGCCCCGGCACTGCTGCACGGAGCCAGCTGCCTCCTGAGAGCCCCGTACCAGCACCTCACCCATTGCAGCCGCTGCCGGGGCAGATTTGCTGCTGTTGCCCCGGTCATCAAAGGGTCTGTTCAGCCACCACCGAGCGTGGCCCACTGTGCACTGCAGACATAAAGAGCCTGCAGACATAAGGAGCTGGAAACGCTCCCTCAGAGTCAGCAGGGTGGTGGGGTTTTAGTGGAGTGGGGTTAGTGCTAGAAAAGCCGGTGGGGAGAGGATGGTGCCTTCTTACCTGCAGGATGCTGCTGAGAAACACGAGGGGTCCAAGTCTGAGTTTGAAAAGGTATTTGGAGGCAGAGACGGTGCATGAAAAATTAAAACGTATCCAGCCAAGGACTGAGGGGGAAAGAAAGAGGTAACAGAGATTGCGGGACCCAAACCCAGCAGCACCTGGAGAAAGCTCTCCACTGGCATTTCAAGACACACAGCAAGCACAGGAGGTAGGAGCTGTAGGTGCTTTAGGGAGAGAGATGCAAAGCTTGGGAGGGAGCGGGAAGGAAAGCTGGGAGGCATCCCTTGTGGGCATGCAGGCAGCTGCTGCGGCAGGGAGGCAGAGGTCCCTGAGCTGGCAGGGAGCAGAGAAACCAGACCTGTCCCTGTTTCTCCCTGCAAAGACACCTAGATGGACCTGGACAACAAGCTGGGACTGATAAATACTGAGAGTGTGCAGATGTGTACATTACTCGAAGTATGACCTCCAGAGCCTCCTGGACAGACTTTGTGTGTGGCCCAGAAGCTGAAGTCCATGTCGGGGAGCTGGAAGCTCCTGTGCTTAGAAGAGCCCAGAGGAGGATTTGGTGTCAGATGTCACTGCCCAGGGCACTGGTGGGAGCTGCAACTCCAAAGGGCAGCCCAGGCCAGTGAAATAAATCCCAAGCAACAGGGGTTTCACGCCAGTCGGGAGCACGAGCCTGGCGTGGTGTTTCCAAGCATTGCTTTGCTGTGCCCCTGCCTCCCCTGCCCACCCACGGGCCTTTTTGTGGGTCTTTGCCCATGGGGCTGGGGGGATCCCACCAAGCCGGTGGAGCCCGGGGCAGCCGTGGTCTCATCCAGCTCAGCTCAGCTTGGCAGATGTGGGCACTGCCACCCTGCCCTCGCTGCCCACACTGCCCGCTGCAGCCCCTGCGGTGCCTGCTGCCTGTGTTGCGTGCGCTGCCCACACTACCTGCTGCCCACACTGCCTGCCAGGTGCCAGTCAGCCAAGGTCAGCGACAAAAGCTGTCCCTATTCACAAAAGCCCGTTACTGACTTATTTTCCCCTCCCACAAGGCACACTATGCTCAGTACAGGAGATAATGCCACCTCCCTTCCCTCTGGCAGCTGGAGAGCAGCCATATAAGCTACTACAAAAGTAGCACCCATCTGTGTGAAAAGAAGCTGGTTTATCTCAAAGTTATACCAAAATGGAAACTTGCATTGGGTTTTTTTCCAAATGGCTGGAAGTAATTGCTGGGACTAATGGAGCTGCTGAATTGATTTTGTGATTCACCAACAGCTCCCTTCAGTCTCTAGGTCTGCTTGCAGGATAATACTCCATCAACAGTATCAGTCCTTGATTTTCCAGGAAGCTGCCTGGGAATGCAGTGCCGGCCGGCGCAGGTCAGGCTGGGAGGACAAGCGTCAACTGTGGGTCTGTCCCTCCGTGTAGACCCTTCCTTCGTGTGCCCCCACTCCATCCTGGAGCCCTGCCAGCCAGGGACCCCGCTCCCGTGCCTCTGCTCATGCTGGCACCCACCCTGGGCACCCTGACACCGGCTGCCCCAGCTGCATCCCCACATTTCCTCCTTGCAATTTCATGCTTTAATCTGTCCTGGCACTGGTAGTGTCACTGCACCCTGATGTATCTTAGAAAAATATTCCTGTTTGGTGGCCCTGAAGCCTGGGGTTTTTTTGGAAAGCAGCAGGGAAATGGGTTTCCCATCAGGTCTCCACGTAGGGTGCAGCAGTTGCAGGGACGAGGGGCTGCGTTGGGGGCAGGAGGCTGGTTCTGGCTCTATGGCTGGGCAGAGGGACCTGCGCTGGGCTGCCTCTGGCTGTGCTGGGCTGGAGGCGGGCAGGTCTAGGGCAGCTGCCTAAATTGGTGCAAAGTGGCAGAAAAAAAAATAGCTGGGACAGCTCAGCACCTTGCAGACCTCTTCCTTTAGGGCTGCTGAGGTCCTCCCGCCTGGCAGCATCACCGTGCCATGCTCCGGATAAATTCAGTGCGACACCTCCGAGCTGGCGAGCCCTCGCAGGGCTGATGGCTGGCGCTGGGCTCCCATGTGCCGGGTGCTGCAGGGGAGCTGCCCCCGTGCTGCTGCCAACTCCCCGGGCTTTCCATCCCATCCCTTCCACAGCCTGGGCTCCCACAGTGACCAGGACACCAGGAGCCCCTGTGCTGGGAAACAGCGGTTCGGCCACCTCGGCCGTGCCTCTGGGAGAGCAGGCTGGCTCCCGGGGGCTGCTCTCCTGGTACTGGGGGGGCTCTCCAGGTGCCATCCTGAGCCGTACAGTTGCCACATCGCCATCTGGAGTCTTTTCCACACTTTTTCTTGGAATCCAGCCCTTTGCTCTCTTACTCCCACTCAAGCAAATCTGAGGTGCCCCACTTCATTTTTAACCACCCAGTCTGGGGGGGTTTCTTCTGGACGGGTCTTGCGGCAGTGGCACTGCTCCCAAAGTCCAGAGTATGGAGCCCAGGCTTCTCCTGCATGAGTTAAACTGGAAGAAGCCACACTTAAAATAGCAATATACAGGGATGTTCCCCTGTAGGAGCCGCATCCCTGGCAGTGGTGCAGCACTGGTGTGAGCGAGCTGGGGGGCTCCACCACCCCCCCAGCCCCAGCCGTGCCCCCACCATCCCATGCCGCCCAAGCAGATGCAGAAGAGCACCTTCTGCAAAGCAAAACACCTCCTCCCAGAGCAGGCTTGCACTGATAAACTAAAGTATTAGCGGCACAGACTTGTTCCTTTTTTTTTCTTTCCACTTTATAGTATATATGTTATCATTTAGTTATAGGCAGATCACTTCACTATTTACAGTACATGAGCGTAGAGATTCTACAGTCTTTTTGATGTAAACAAGTAACTCCACGGCAGGGGAGTCTGGAAAAAGAAGCCTGTTCTGAAGTATTTACACAATTTAAAATAGAACTTTTATACCCACCAGATAGATATAGATAATACATTGAGCGATTTGGTTAAATTATCTATGAAACTATAGAATCTGACAATGTAAAAATACAAGAAAACGTTCTCTCGTTTTAGAAGGTAGACAGTTAAATCACACTAGAAATAAATCTCTTTTTTAAAAATAATAACAATAATAATAAAGGAAAGGCATAAGAATCCATGCCATCTTTTAAGGTTAAAGTATATTACATAAATAAGGACACAACGGAACGGAACTGGGGAAAAAAATTAAGTAAAATATAAAAAACCACTACCAATTAAAAAAAAAACCAGACTAAAAACTTGATTCTTAATCACAGAGGGATCAATTCTGCTACTTTTACTTACTCTGCAAGTAGAAAATTGCAGAGTTAAGTAGTACTTACTCAGCATGAGGAAGGGAGGCAGAATTGGCCCCTAATAATTATTAGCAGTGTCCTTTTACTTAAAAAAAAGAAGAAAAAGACAGAATTTAGCTTTTTTTTTTATAAATAACAAAGCAGATGTGCCCCTTTTTAGGTGAAATTCTTACACCTTTCTCATGAAATGCATCAATTTAATCTTTCTCTCTTTTTCTCACATGCATACACACACTCCCTCCCCAACTCTGTATTTACCGCAGCGTGGCTCTCGGCTCGGTGCTGTGGCCATGACCGTGGGTGCTGCGGCCATGACCGTGGGTGCTGCGGCCAGGCTGCCGCTGCCACCCCTGACCCCAGGGTGGGCGAGGGAAGAGGAATGAAACCCAAAGGCTGCATTTGGCTCTATATTGCTTGAGATTGTCGGGGATGGACTACGACGCTTAGAACAGAAAGGGTGTCAGGGCTCAGCTATGAACAACAATGTATCTCAGTATTCAGCATACTTCCAAAAAGAAAGAAAAAAAAAAACAAAACAGAAAAAAAAAAAAAGAAAAAAAAAAGTTCTGGTCTGCAATTGCAACACTCCTTTGCATGGACCAGTGCTGAAATCAGACACTCAAGACTGTAATGTTGTGACTGAGCTGCCACTTCATGAAAGAAGATGTGCAGCCCAGCCAGCTGTGCTGAGTAGGAATTGGGACAAACCTTTTCTTTGGGGCAGCACTGAACCGAAAACCCAGGATTGTCCTCTGCGTTCAGCCCAGACACTCAGAAACATTTGCTCCTTCCTGCAGAGCCTCAGGGACCCACGGGATTCCCACCAGAAACCTGGTACCCCACCCTGAACAATGAGCTTTTCTGGGGCAAATCTGTGCAAAAAAAGCAAAGGGGCTTTTTTGTCACAAAACTCTTCACATTCAGCATTTCCCCACAGTACCTGCAGGGAACTACTGAGGGACATTCTATAGTTATATATTTTTAAAAAAATAAATCTCCTCCTTACTTATTGCCTACCGTAATATACCCTTTTGCTCCCAGTTTCTCTTTGCAGTAGCGCTCCTACCCACCCTGCAGCCCCGGCCCTCGCAGGCAGTGGGGGGCAGCTTCCCGGGGCTGCCGTGGGGACTGGGGTACAAGGGTTCCCTTTTCGGGGTGCCCAGCTCTGAGCTGCACCCACGCCTGGGCACGCACCTGCCACGATGCCACTGGCTGGGTGGGACGTAAAGCTAATCCTCGGGGGGGGTTGATCCCTGCTCCCCGGCCCCCGCAGCTCCCGCAAAGCGCTGGGTGCCTCTTGCTTCCCCGGTGGTGCGGGCTGCCTCTCCCTGCACAGTGCCCGGGCATTGCTTTCCTCCTGCCCCATTTCTCCATTAGCATCCAAAACAGAGTCACAGGTCGCTAAGGGAGTGAGCTCTCACCTGCCCCTTGTGCCCCAGCCCTCCTTCCTGCCCCTTTGCAGACTTGAGCACTGTGAGCTACAGACACCTTTATATTAAAAAAAAAAAAAAAAATCAAGCAGAAACTTATTTTCCACCACAAACCCTGCATGAGGAATTCTAAAGCCAGCAGACCTGTGCTTCTTGAGCTGAACACCTTCCACTCTCACCCAGTCCTAAAAGTCAGGGGAAGCCCCTGGGGCTGGCAGCGCGTGCCCCCCGCTTTTCCCTGCTGCAGCGATGGGCTGGCAGGCGCGGGCAGCGGCAGAGGGCTGCCCCAGCCACAGTTGTGCCTCTGTGCATAGTGCGTAAGTCCTGGAGAAATTTCTTGGGGGAGGAGGGAAAACAAACCATCCCAATTTAATGGAAAAAAAAAAGAAAAAACCCCAAACCAAAAAAAAACCAAACCCCAACCCCACTTATAGGCTTCAGGCACCACAAAGACCACTTATTGCATCTCCTCCTACCCTATGGGTGCAGTACTGATCGGCTCTGTGCAGGACGAGCCCTCCCCTTCCCGAGCACCGGCCTTGATATCCAGAAGCCAGGCACGGGCAGGGGCTGCGGGACGACCTGGGGCGCCCAGCCGCAGGAAAACAATGGGAAATTTTGTATCTGGGTACACCAAAACCAATGCTTGGGAAGCGACTGAGTGATCCCCCAGGAGAGGGCTCCCCCCAGCTCTGCACTAACCCTTCCCCTCTGCCACGCTTGATGCATCCCCAGCGGGACCCGGCCGTGGGGGCTCGGTGCCGCTGGCTGAGCGGGAGATGGAAGAATTCCACTTACTTTGCTTTTTTTTGTTGGTTTTTTGGATTGATCGTTTTCTGAAAAACATCAGCACAGCACAGGACAGTACTACCCACCCTAAATGTGTCGCTATATACATTCTACATAAGCTCTATAGCAATCACATGTAAACATCATCGTTGTGAGGAAATACTAGGACAGAAAAAGGCAAAGCTACAATGAGGCAATTGCCAATAGCAGATGCTCAGTCTCGGCCAGAGCGACTCGTGTTTGCTAAGGTGGGATGAGAAGCGGGGGGAGCTCGCGGCAGGAGAGATGCCGAACCTCGCTGCTGAGACTGCAACGGCACGAGGACCGTTCCCTGACAGCGATCGTCGCCGGCGGCAGATTGGGGACCCGCAGTTCAAACCCTGCGGTGGCCCGTGGGCCCTCGCGCCGCCGGGCTGGTCGTCGTCGGAACCACGGCTCCCTCAAAAGCGGAGAGAAACAGCCGGGTAACGGTGCTGGTATCGGCGCTGCCGGCATTCCTGCTCCCGCCAGAGACCGGCCGCACGCGTGGCCCCGGAGCCGAGGGCCACCTCGGCAGCACGCGGGCTCTCGGCATTGCACCTCATGCAATTTCGGAGGCTTTGGTCACGCTCCCTGCAAGACGAAAGAGTACCCACGGCAGGGAAATGAGAATAAAACCCCTAAGTCATGTTGAGGGGAGACCCCAGGAGACTCTAATCTATCTATTGGCAGAGTTAAGGCTATAATATTCTATCTACATAGGATGGCTGAATCCCTAGTGGTCTCTGGGCCTGAAAAATAAATGGAGACGATGGCGATGGCTTGAGGAGCAGCCAGATTCCCGCTCCCTCAGGAAAACAGTGCCTCTGGCCAGCGCGCGGTGGGGTTTGCTCCAGCCGGTGGTGGGCTCTCTCCCCCTCCCTCCCTGCCCGGAGATGGAGGGCAAGTTTGCAAGCAGATTTCGTGGGGGTGCTGCTTGAGCACGCCTTAAATCCAGCACTGCCAGGCAGCCCCAAGGACCCCCGGCCAGAAGCAGAGCGGGCAAGCGTGCCACGGGGCACTGGTGGGCATGGGGGACAGATCCTGGGTGCCAACCGGGTGCTGGGGAAGTGTATGGCTTATCAGGTACTGGGCAGAGCGCAGGCAGGGTGGGCGTTCGGCACGGCTGTCGTGCCCCGCTCCTGCCTCCCTGCCTTTCTGGATTTTGGGCTGGCTGCCGGGCAGGGATCACAGACAGATCTTCTCGCCCCGCTCGCTTTGCAGGGGGTGGAAGCGAGCGGGGAGCAAGCCGCTCGGCCTGGCCGGTCTCCCAGCTGCCCAAGGAGCCGGAGAGGAGCCAGCTCCCTCGCAGGGACCCGGAGGCATCCATCCCCCAGGCTGTGCCGGCAGGACCCGTCGGATCAAGCCTGGCCGGCTCTGGCCCCTCTCTCCTGGCTCCAAAGGCAGCGGAGGGCTGGAGCAGCGCTGGCAGCCCCCCGGGCAGTGCATCCTTTTACCACCCCTCTCCTTCACGCCTGCAAAGCTGCCCGGCCCCACAGCAAGAATGGCACGGGGCTGGCGTGCCCCACCGCCCGCCGGCTCCGTCACGCACCGGGACCGAGCTCAGCATCTGGGTCCCGCGACCCAGGCGGGCTGGGGGCTGGGGGGGCTGGGGGACTCGGGCCACGCGAGCGAGAAGAATGGCTTTGACAGCAAAGTGGGTGACCCCGATGCGACTGCCGAGCACCCCGGTTTGCCGGCAGGGAAGGCGGGCGCCTCCGCGGCCGACGGGTGAATGCTGGCTCCATGACTCTGCTCTGACCCCCCATTTGCTGAGTGGCAAGTGCCTCATTACAGTGCATAGTTAAAAATCAAGGAAGCGGTACAATAAATCTGAATTACAGTACATCTGAGCCATAAATACATTTTTTAAGTATATACTTTTTTTCTCTTCTTCTTCTATTAAAAATTAGTTTATAATCCTGATTCTATTCACAATTAACAATTTCATCATCACACACTACGGACAAAAAAATGTTATGGTGAACACAGCTGCAACTCCGCGGCGGGAGCACCGGGGGGGCCAGGAGGGAGGAGAAGGGGTGGGGGGCTCCTAGGCTCACCCTAAAACAACCAGTCAGAAGCGGGGGGGACTAACGTGTGGCAGTGAGACATCAACACCATGGGGACTCACAGACAGAAGCAGCTTTGTTCAATGTAAACATCGATCGGAAGGGACAGCAGTCTCTCTCTCGTGCGTGCGTGCTCTCGCTCTCTCTCGCTCTCTCTCGCTTTCCATAGACTGAATAATTTCTTTGAAAACGTAAACATATTGGAAGTGCCTTGACTGAGGTATTGAGGTATTCCTCCAAGGTTAAGGCTGTTACCGATGCAGGCTTAGCTGGGCCTCCTGCAGCAAGCTGTCGAAATCCATGGTCTCGTACTTGCTTTTCACTGGAGCTGGGGAGGACTCCTCCACGCTGCAATCTGGGAACGGCAGGGATACAAGGCAGATGGGTCAGGGAGCAGGGCACTAGGCACGCTCGCTGCCCGGCGAGGAGGAAAACTGAGGCACGCCAGGGCACTGCTTGCTCCCCCGCTACCGGAATGCTGCATCCCAGCACCGCAAAGCCAGCCTGGCCGAGGCGGTGACGGCGAAAGGGAACGGGGACGGTGCTGCCTCTCCCTCATCGACAAGGAGCTGTTGGGCAGAGGGGCTGTAGCGGTGCCCAGCCTGGCAGGTCACACAGCACAGACACCCGTTTCCAGGCGTGCAAAAATCTGCGGGATGCAGCTGAATTCTGAGGTGCTGACACAGGGCCGTCCCCGCAGGAGCCGTGCCGGTGGTGGGGAGGAGGTTGCCTGCCTGCAACCCAGCCGTCCGTCAGAAGCTGAACAAGCAGTGCCACCGCAAAGCCTGGGAAATTCAGCAAATGCCAGAAATAAGGCTGCCTAATTTAACAGCAGCTTTTGGGTGTATATTTTTGAACGAGCCATGAATGGCACGGTTGCATTTCACCTCTGCCTGTGGGCTTTGCCTCTCATCCTGCACCAGGGCGAGCAGGGTTTTAGGAACGAGCCAGGCTGTGCAATACGGGGCTGACTGCTGGCCTTGCAGCAATCTGCAGGTGAGGAGCACTGAGGGAGGTTCTCCTATGCAGGGGGGCAGCTCTGGGCCCCCTCCCCGCAGCACTGCACAGCCATGTGCCAACATCTTCATCATGGGGTGCTATCTGTTTCCTATCTTCTCTGTGCCCAAAATGAGAGGGATTTATGTAGATGAACATGGGCATTTGCGCCCACAACCAAAGTCAGAGGGATTGCTGCTCTGAGCAGATGAGGTATTATAAGGTGCTAAAAGATCAAGCAGTACTTGTGTCAGACTGGGCATCTACAGATAAGTCAAGACTTAGGGCTTTCTTTTTTGGGCCTCAGTCTCTCGTGCATGAAGTGGGATACTAGAACCACTTCACCCCCTGCAGAGGGTACAGAAATAAATGCCCCGTGTTCGTGAAACACCTGAAGATCCCAGTCACGAGGGCTGAGCGAAGCCTGGATCACATTTCTCTTGCAGGACTAGCACAGGGTTTCGCTCCTGTCCCTCAGCTCAGGCTGCAGCCCTATCACCCAGGGAGGGACGGGGTCCAGCAAAACCCCGGCTAACACGGTCGCCCAGCGAGACAGGAGGTCTTGCAGAAGCCCATACAGCACAGAAGGAGTTAATGCGACCACAGCACATTACAGTGCCATCATTTTGGCTCAAAAGTGCACGTGCAGTGTAGTGAATCTGTCCTGCAGAGCAGCAAACCACCCAGATCACCTCTTGGGCTAATAAGATGTGGCTGACTGCTTTCTCTAATGACTGGGAAGGGACTTCTCTGCTGGAAAGCGTCCAGTGCTGTGGAGAAATGCAGCAGAGACAGGATGGGCTGTGGTCAGCTGAGACCCAGCAGCCCTGGGGCGTGATGCTATGTTTTGCAGCCAACACACTCTGGGTCCTCACGCCAGTTGCTTTTCTTCTCTCCCCCAGTTTCCCAAGCCATCTGACTGAGCTAAGAGCAGCTACGTGAGCCGTGGGAGAGCCGGTGGGCTTTTGTTGCAGGCTTTAAAGAGGTTTAGGATCCTTGCGTGACTAGGTTTCAGCAGTGCAATGTGCCATTACAGCTCTGTGCTGATAAACGAGATGATTCGGAAAAAGCAGCTCCTGCTTTCTTACCCAAGTCAGTGTATCTGGTCCAGACGAAGTGCCCGAGGCCACCAGAGCTGAGCTGGAACGAAGGCTCGTTCCTCTTCCTTAGCGAGGTGCCGTTCTTCAGAGATAAGGCGGCATGCTCTGAATACCGGTAGGTGATCAAGCCGTATTTATCCCCCCTGAGCAACCAGAGAAAGAATTCAAAATGCGATGGGCCCCGCAGCCCCTCTGACATGGCTCTGCCCAGCACCGCGCCCCCGGCTCTCCATCCCGCCGTGTCCCTCCATCCTGCTGCCCCTCCATCCCACCGCTCCCCCCCTTGCCCTTGGACCTGGGGACACACTGCATCTCCTCGCCCAAAGCACCGGGACCATGGGCTCGGCTGACCGAGGGGGTTGGCGTGACACGGAGCACTTCCCCCCACCGGCACAACTGCATCACTCGCACGTGCACATCTGGATGCAGGGGTGACCCTGCGCTGCCCGGCAGTGCTGATGCTGCCCGGGGAAGAGGGTTTGTCTGTAGCCACTGGAGCCCCGGACCGCGGCTCGCTCCCCACCCACCTGTTAGTCCTGGACAGGACCTGACACTCCACGATTTCACCAAACACTTCGAAGCGTTTCTTCAGTTCACTGGAGCTCATGCTGCTGGAGAGGTTTTTGATATACACCACACGGCCTTCCCCCTGGCAAAGTAAGCGAAAGGTTTCAGGCTCCGGGATCCTGCACCTCGGGGCTGCTGATGGGTACTGGAAATGTGGGGCCATGGAGGAGCCCCTGCAAGCCAGCACCGGGAATCAGGCTGCAGCGGGGCAATACCACCGTGGGCACAGCCTGACATCTCCGGGGTCTGGCTGTCTCCATTCCAGCTAGCTCACAGGTGTCACCCCCAGGACACCACTGCTGCAGGGGACAGCCATAGCCAGGCTGAAGCAGCCACCGCCCTCTTCTTCGCTTTTAAATTTCTCCTGCATTCCTGCAGCTTTTTCAGCTTCTTCTGGTGAAGATACGGTGAAATATTCCCAATAATTGCTAGGGGCAAAATTCAATTGCGTTGCAGGAAAAAAATGCCAGAGGGGCATGTGTGAGCATGTGTGTGTGTGTGCGCGCGCACAACAGTACGGAGGACAAAGTTATTTCCCCGCACGCCCACCCCCCACCCAGCTCCCACCCATGGGCACACGCCGGGTTCCCAGTGCACAAGGCTGCTGCTGCGGCAGGACCGCATCTGTAACGGCTGAGCCGCTTCAGGGATTCCCCAGCTCACTCCGCTAATTGCCAATGCCAACTGCGCTGAAGCACCGGCATAGGATGCTCTGGGCATTTCTGGGCCAAGGACTCCGCGTATTGCCAATCGCCGGCAGCTTCCGCTTCACGTTGGGTTTTTCTCTCCCCGCTCCATCCCCATGGCCTTGTTTAACACTGGCCTCGCACCAAGGGATGCTGAAGCCAGGGCTAATGGGCTCCACTGCTGCTTTTCTGGAGCGGGAGATGAACTGAGGGCTGGGGATTGCTTTGTCCCAGCGTGGGGTCCCCGCTCACTTACGATGGCCTTTTCCCGTCTCTTCTCCAGCTGGCCCCGGTGCCCGCTCCCGCCCTGACACTGCTCGCTGTTCTCACACCTGGGAAGCGAGGGAGAGGAGGTCAGCCCGGGGGGGTTGGGGGCATCCAGCGGGGAAAGCTTCAAACATCAAAGAGAAGCCGAGGCACGCAGCGTCTGCAACAGTGGGCAGGTGGGCACTCCGGAGCACCGGCAGCCGAGGAGAGATGGGGGTCTGGAAACACTGGAAAGGACACTGGAAAGTCCTTTCTGATAGATGGCAGAGGGGGTTCCCAGCTGGCACTCACCCCTTCGGCTCCTGCCTGTGCCCCATTGCTCCCAGTGCCATGGAAACCCCTGGCTGCTTTACCCCAGTGCTGCTTTCTCTGGCCATGGTGTTTGCAGCAGCTGCTGATGTAGTACCAATTATTTCTATAGTTTTTCTTTCATTAATTAGCATCTTTACTACTTGAGCCATCAGAGCAGAGACAGCCAGAGCTGCCACGCACTGGGGCAAAAACGCAGGGGGCAAGAACAGTCCCAAGTGCCCTCCCCACAGCCCCCCTGTACCTGAAGGTGCGTCTGCTGGCGGGCGATCGGGACCGGCAGCACGAAGACCCTGAACTGGACCTGCTCCGGGAACAGTAATGCAAAGTGGTCCTGGAAAGGGGGTTTCTCCGCAGGCACAGCTTGGTGTCGCCGTGCTCCTCCTCCTCCTCCTCTTCCTCCTCTTCCTCCTCCTCCAAGGGGGAGCCGCTCTCACTGCAGCTGTCTTCAAAGACAGTGTCGTACTCGGGGGTCTTGCAGAAGACCATGTCCTCGTCATCGAGAGCACTGTCCAGAAAGCCAAAGTGCTTTGTTAAGCTGGCTCTGATCTCCTGGTCTCTCAGCTGCTTGACGCCGTCCTTCCACAGCATCTCGCCGCCCGCCTCCTTGCCGCCGAGGTCCAGCCCCTGGTAGTGGGCGGCCGGGACCCTCCTCTTGTGCTCCGTCTCCACCTGGCTCGGGGGCTCCCAAGACTTGAGCACCTTCCTCTGCAGGGCGGCCTCGGGCTTCAGCACCTGGCAGTAGTCGTGGTCCCCGAAGGAGCGGGAGAAGGGCCGCTTGAGCACGCCCTGCTGCTCGGGGAGCACGGGGCGCCCGACGGCTCGGCTGAGGTGGGCGAAGAGCTCCGTCCTCTCGGGGTGCTTCCTGGGGGCTTTCCGGGAGGCTGCTGCGTCCCCTGCGCCCCCGGGGCTGGGGGCCGTCCCGTCCTCCTTCCCTGGCTCCTGGGGGATGTCTGGCTTGTACAGGTCCTCCTCGGCGGGCTTATACGGCGGAGTGGTGGGCGGCGTGAGACCTGAACCCCCCCCCCGAACAAAGGGCAGGAGTCAGCTCTCTGCCCCCACCGTCCTGCCCCGTCCCACCCCAGCGCCTAGGCTGCACCAGGCGTTGCGAGGGAGGAGGCTGCTCAGCCCCTGGAGCCTCATCCATCCAGCAGCACGTGAGGAAAAAGAAGGATGCCTGATCCCAGCAGGGACCAGAGGACCCTCCCTTCCCTCCTGTCTCATGCAGGGGCCCCCTGCACAGCCCCCATCCCAAACATCCCCCTGAGCTGCTCGCAGTGCTCGGATGCGGAGGCAGTGCACTGGAAGCCTCCTGCGTTCGTGGTGCGGAAGGGGGTTTCTGGGCCAGGGAGGAACGTGCCCCCTCGGCTGGAGCTGGTAACTCCAGGCTGAATTTAGGGTATATTTGCCCCCTCCCAGCGAGGATTTTTGCAAAATTAAAATATTAAAAGCCCGTCCTACCTGCTGTCCCACACAGCTCCACCGTCAGCATCGGCTCAAAGTTTCTCTTCCCAAAGGTTGGGTCACTGGAGAAGAGCAGAAAATAAGGAGAGAGAAAGTGTTTAGGTGAACCACAGTCCCAAAAACCAAAGGGAAGCTGAGAAAACGCTCCCTACAAGCAAGCCCTCCCACCATGGCTAGTGCCTGGCAGTCTAACCCCACGGAGGGGTGCAAGGGGCAGCAGGGCGAGCAGCATGCCCTCCTCATCCCAGCCAGAGCTCCGGGGCACGTTGCCCCTGGCATGCAGAAATGCCCTGCCCTCAGCCTGGGGCTCTCCGAGCTCCTTGCACCCGAGCGATGGCCGCAGCTCCCCACAGCCCCGCGCTCAGCTGCATGGCTCAGTCTGCTCTGCAAAAGCAGCTTTGCTTGCTCACTGCAGATGCAAGCCCAGCCAGACAAAGCGAGGCGGCTTTCCAGTCCCAGCGCAGTTCATTTAGCCCCACGCGCACTTACGTTTGTGCCAAGGACAGCGTGAGACACCTGGGTGTTTCTGAAAGGCAGGGAGAGAAGCAGGGTTACCAGCGGAGCTGTGCTCCCTCCAACGCCCGCAGCGCTCGCGGTGGGAGCTGCGGCCCCTCTGCCTGCCCTGGCCTGGCAGGGGGCTGGGGACGGTGGGCTTTGCCTGCCTGCGAGGCAGCAGCGTTCGCGGGAGGGCTAACACTGCCAGGATCGAGCCATTCGTGCTCACAAAGCGCTTGCGGATAGCTGCGATTTTGGGGGCACTGGTGCAGCTGAACCGTGGTGCCCACGCACAGGGTGAGTCCGCGGGGAAGGGGGACATGGAGGGATGGGGTAGCCCGGTCCCTGCTGGGTTAGCGCTACACCGACTCCTTCACCTCGTTATAAGGATGGGGAAACTGAGGCAGAAGGCCCCTATGGATCGAAACAGCACCCCAAAACCAGAACAGGCTCCCCAACTCCCCACGCATGGGACCCCACAGCCAGCCGGCACATGGGTCAGGGCTCGCCTGCGCTTGGGGCTGCCCACAGCTTCACCGCCAGCTGAGCGCCGGGCGCCTGGCCGGCACTGCTCGCCCACGGCAGGGACGGCACGGGCAGCGCCACAGGCAGCGCGGGTGCTCTGGGGAGGGCTGAGCAGAGTGGCAGCCCCCGGCCCCCCTCACCTGCTTGCTCCAGGAGGGCACAGCGCCGGCTCTCGGCCCCGTCACCCGCCTCGCCGTCCCCCGGGGAGCCCAGGGAGAGGGGCTGGGGCTCTGCCGGGGCTGCCGTGCCCCCCACCTCCACTTCGGCCGCGGGCTCTTCGGCGGAGAAGCCCTCCAGCACTGGGCACGGTGCGGGGTCTCTGCAGACCAGGGCGTCCCGGGGGCCGCGGCCATCCCCTGCCTCCCGGGGGACGGAGGGCTCGGGGGGCGGCTCGTCAAGGAAGGAGAGCCAGTGGCCGAGCTCGGGGTTGAGTCTCTTGGACCGGCGGACGGCGTAAACGGTGCTCTCCTGCTTGCGGGCCACTTTTCCCGCGGCTGCGCCCGGGGTGCCCGCACGCTTGCCAGCATCGTCCTCGAGGCCAGCCGGCTCCCGCAGTGCCTCTGCCTCGGCCCTGGGGCTCTGCCACGGCTCACCCTTCTCCGGTGCCGTTTTGGCTCTGGATGTGCAGGTCCCACCGGCATCCTCCCCATCCTGGGCTGGTGGCACAGGGGAGCGGGAGCCAGGCGGCCGGGCCAGGGCGGCATACACGGGCTTGCCCAGGCGGTATGGCTTGCTCACGTCGCACAGCAGGTCGCGCGCCAGCAGCTCCTTCAGGATAGAGAAGGATGCTCCGGGCTTCTTGCATCCCCCGGCCGCCTGCCAGGCGCAGCCCGGCCGGTTCTGGGCACCGCCGGGGGGGCCCGGCTGCGCGGGGCAGTCCGGTTTGGCTCTTTTGAAGGGGCTGCTGCAGGGCTGGGGCTTGGCGTCGGCGGCATCGCGGCTGGGCAGCTTCCGCGGTGGCAGGCAGTAGGTGTGCATGTAGCGGATGAGCTCCACCACCGAGTGCATCT
This sequence comes from Buteo buteo, assembly GCF_964188355.1. Classification (NCBI taxonomy): domain Eukaryota; kingdom Metazoa; phylum Chordata; class Aves; order Accipitriformes; family Accipitridae; genus Buteo; species Buteo buteo. The sequence continues at coordinate 12,793,377 of NC_134194.1, read as the reverse complement.
CCCCCTCGCAGGAGAACTGGCTGCCGGAGCCATCCTCCCCCGAGGAGGGGGGGGTCACCGAGTCGCCGGAGCTCAGCGAGTCCTCACTGGAGTCACTGTCATCCTCGTGATGGGCGCAGTCGCCCGGGGACGGGTGGTGGCGGCCGCTGGGGCACTCTTCAGGTGCCCGCGGGGCTTTGGTCTGGGGGCAGGGAGCGGTGGAGGTGAGGTGCCGGTGTAGCTCGGTGCAGCTGCGGCTCTGCGCCTGCGGGACGCTCGCCCTCCTGTCCCGGGGACCCTCCACCTTCGGAGAGGAGAGAGGAGAAAGTCACACACTGTCAGTCACGACCTGACACACGTACCAAGCACAGGGGGAGAAGCCCCCCGGGCCGACAGAGCCACCCCACATCCTCGAACCCCCGGTTCCAGCCCACCAGCATCCCGACGACGTGCCTGGGGGTCAGCCCCACACCCCAGCAGGTTTCCAGTGGTCACGCGGAGCTGGCAGCCCAACCGCCCCGAGCGCTGCCCCTCCAGCAGCCGGCACGCAATGATGCTCCTTCTCGCCAGGAGGGATTTGCTGCTCTTCCCAGGCAATCTAATTTGCCGGGCCTAATGCACCGCACAATTACCATTAGCCAAGTAGAAAAATCTTTGATGGCAACTTCTGCTGGGTTTCAGGAGATTAGCTTAAGTGACAGGGTCGGCTCTGCAGCTCAGCATGCAGCTCTCCCCGGCTGATGGCTCCCGGCTTGGGCTGTGAGTCAGCGGGGAGCGGGGAGAGGGGGCGGCCAGGGAGCACGCAAGGCTTTCCCAAACCGGTGCTCAGGGAAACTGGGAGAGGCCTGACCCCACCGGGTCCAAATGAGATCGAGATGTTTCACAGCCCAGCGCGAAGCCTGAAGGTTTTGCTGAAGCCGGACTGCACAGCCCCTGCGCAGACAGGGATGGGAACACCGCGGTGACGGTCCCCGCCTGTCCCCAGCCCCTGGCCCAGCTCAGGGGCTGCCCACGGTCCCCAACACCATCCTTCGGTGACCTCCTTTAGGATGTCCCAAGAGGTGGGCGCCGGACGGGCTCGAGCTCTGCCCACCGAGAAAGTACCTTTGTGCAGGGCCGTGCGGGTCGGGATTTAGGGGTCCCCGGGCGCCGGGCGCTCCCGTCCCGCTGAGCCTCGCAGCTCGGAGGCACGTGCGATGGAGAGAGGAGCAACTTCTTCAGCTGCAAAGAGAAGCGGCAAGAAAAGGAGTCGGCATCGCAGCGAGGGCAAGAGAAAGTGCCGGTGGGGCTGCAGCCCCCCGGCTCATGCCTGCGCTAGGCAGGTCCATTGCTGAGCATCTGACCCAAAAATGGGGGAGGAAAAATAAAAAGGCAGGGAGGTGTTTCCCCCACGGCTGCGGGGCCAGGCGCCTGGCCACGCACAGCCCTGAGGGGGTTGGGGCTGTCTCCACAGCATTCACCCACGTCCCCAGGGACCCCCAAGCAGGTCGGGGAGGTGGGGACATGAGGGAATTTACTTCCCAGTGGCATCCCTGCTCCCGTCAGACACACAGGAGCTGTCGTGGCATCCAAACTTCTCACTCCATCAGTTCTGCCTTTAGGTTACAGAGACTTTACATTGGCATGAGTGACAGGTTTGGACAGCTCGCTTGGGTCCCCGTGCAAGGCTCATTTAGCTGAAACATCCAGATAGGGCCTCGACTCATTAATGAGCTTTCAAGGCGTTTTGCAGATGCAAGCCCCTGTGGGACCTGTTGAGGATCTTCCCCAACACGATCTGTCAGGATCACGGGCGGTGGGAGCGGGGTTTTCCCTGGGTTACCCACAGTGCCACCGCTTCTGATGGCAAGGTCAGCATCACATTTTTCTTCTGCTCAAAACCATTTTTGGTTAGGGGGAAAAAAACCCGAACTCCACACCCAGCAACAACATTTCATATTCCGCCCGTGTCGCGCTAACAACCGAAGGCGACAACAGCTCAACAGCAAGACGACTGCGTAGGCGCCGGGGGACTGCAGGGAGGAGACAGATCTGGGGCTCCCGCGCTGGCCGGCGGGCATGGAGCCCCGGGGCGGGCGCGGGGGCTTTTAAGGGGCGATAGAAATAAGGGGTGCCCAGGTCAGGGTCTGCCGGGAAACATCAGCCGGGGCACCCACAGCTTCAGGCGTGCAGCTCCTGTAGGTGCGAGCAACCAGCACCTTTTCCCCCCCCACCCCTGCAACGTATACATCCTATATATACACATACATATTGTGTGTGATATATACCCCCCCGCGCAGGGCGTGGGCGGTGGAAATGCACGCTCTCACCACTGGATGTCACTCCTCCCTGCCACAGCCCCGGCTTTTGGGGAGACCTCGGGGCCAGGCTGGGGGTCCCTGGGGGGGGACCTTGGGCCCCAGGAGGGAGTGGGCTGGGTGGCCCTGTGCCAGGGGACCTCCCGAGGACGGCGGTGCTTTGCAGCAAATGCTGCCAGTTAGTCCTGGCCAGGAGGGGGAGCAGGGCTGGAGCCCCGATATTGCGGTGAACCAAGAGGGATGCTCCAGTCACGAAATCTGTAGGGGCTGGAGGGCACGCAGCCCCCGAGGGGGTTGTGGTGGAAGGCGTGGGGGGGGGTCAAACCCTCCCGCTGAAAGCTGAGGGCATGGGCTCTCTGACACCCCGGCCAAGCCCCCTCTGTCCCTCCTGCGAGAGCAGCGGGGAGCTCGGCCCCGAGGCAGAGCCGGGAGGGAGCAGCCACCGTTGCCCATGGGCACGGGGCTGGGATGCGCTAGGGAGACCCCCGGGCAGCCCCACATCCGCACGTCCGATTAAAAGCAGGTGTGGGTCTTGCCAAAGCAGCCCCCGCCCCTTTGACACCCGCCCCCACCCCGTCAAAGATATATTTGTATACACAGAGCTTGTTCCCGTGAGGATGGTGATGGAGGTGACAGCAATGATGCAGAACATGTATACGTATACAATACAAGTATATGCTTTGGTATTGACGGTTAAAGAGAGTTTTAAGCCTAGAATGAAAAAATTCAGACCTTTGCTTCCTATCATACCCATGCAGCCGGCTTATCAGGGGCTCATCCAAATCCACCTTAAACAGTAGGAAGTGGGTTCTTACTAGAGACAGCTCATCAAACTCGGGGGCCGGGGGCGGCCCCCCCGTGACCGGGGCGGTGGGTTTGGGGGAGGGGGCAGGCGAGGTGTAGGCATGGTTGAGCGTGTCCCCCTCTTCCATAGTTCGGAAGGCAGCCAGGCCCATGTCATCTCCCTGTATATCATCCAATGTCTCGGTGAGGGCTGCCAGCAGCGCTTCATTCTCGCTGTCTATTATCTGAAAGGAGCAGGCAGAGAAGAGAGGGGGAGTTAGGCTGGGCAGAGGGACTGGGGGATGCTGGGCAGGGGGGAAGAGGGGCCGGCAGTGCCACACCAGCACCCACACTTCCCAGTGACACTGCAGGGGACCTGGGAGAGCTTTTCCCCAGCACAGCACTAGGATCAGGAGGAGAGAGACCCAACTGCAAAAGGAGGATCAATCCGTCCCCCTGCACCCCCAGCAGGAATATAGTGAATCAGAGCATCTTCTCTCCCAATAGTTGCCTCCACTCCACCGTGAGGCAAACAGCAGCAGATAAAGGATCTGTGATTAAAAGGCTCCTTGCCCAAATCCTCCTGACTCTGAGCTGCAAGTCCCCCCCAGCGCTGGCTATCACAGCGCTGCTGAGCGGGGCTGGGAACAGCATCCAGCCAGGATGGGAGCCCAGGGAGGGGGCAGGCACAGCCCCCTGCCTTCTGCAGGGCTGGGGAGGCCCGAGAGGGCACGGCTGGTTATTTGCAGCTCTCCTGATGGGGAAGGCAAATAAAATGTGACAAGCCGAGCCGTAAGCTCAGCCTGGGGCTGCCAAGTGGACAAGAGGGCACGGCCCCCTGGGAGGGCACAGGGGAAGCTCAGCCCTGGCTGCACCGCTGGCCACATGCCACAGCTTGCAACAAGCAGTGTGGTTTTTGTTTTCACTGTGTTTTCAAACACAAGCACCTCCAGCTCAACGGGGGCTCTCAGCCCTCACGCTTAAGCCGGCTGCACCAGGCGCTCTGCAAGGGACCCTACCAACAGAGCACGGCCCCCAGAGTGAGATGGGCCTTATGTTACAGATCCCCTGATCTATTCTTTTTGGTGAACGGCATGATCTGGGGATGCTGATGGGAGATTTGTGAGTGGCTGGGGCTGCGCCAGGGCTGCGCTGGGCCAGGCAGGGCCACGGGCTGCTCCTGCCTCCGACCTGCCCGCTGCCCCGACGTGCCCCCTCGGGCCCCTCTTTCCATTTGGGCTTTGCCTCGGCTGACACACATCCAGCCCTCCCAATCCCACACAGCCCCCTCCAATCTGGAAATATGGTGCAAAAGCCCAGAAGAGGATTCAGAAGCTGAGAAAGGCTGAAGTGAGCCAGGAGTTCCTTCTTTTCGGTCCTCCTCCATCACATTCTGAATGTAAACCATGTCCAACAAGAAGCAGGCTACCATCAGCTATAAAATTAGCACAGGGGTAAATTCAGGCTCCCAAGGAGGACTGTTGACTGCACACAGCCTCCTGTGTTTCTCTCATCTTGTTTGAAAATTGCATATCTTTTGTTCCGTGCCCTAACCTTGCTTGCAGTTACTAGAGCAGGCTCCAGGGAAAGGCAGCAGGATGCTCCAGTTTTGGCTCTGTTTCTTTTCCTCCTGTTATTGGCATGAGACCGCTGTGCATACAAGTTCAGTGGGATACATTTCATCATACTCCACTGCTCCTAATGGGCCTGTCTTTTGCATTTCTTTTCTGTTTATCTTTTCCCCAGGAAGTTCAGCGGAAAATATGCATCTCGTGATGAAGGTCCCTCAGCTGGACTGGACCATTTTCAAGCACAGCATCAGCACAGCATAAAAGCCAGAGGGTTGTTATTATGGCCAGGTTAGAAAATATTGGGGCTTTTTATTTTTTTTTGCCTTTGTTTAAATACAAATCCTCCTCCCTCCCAAAATGTAACCCAGAGTTGGTGACTAGCAGGCGCCAGTGGGTTGTAGCCTCCTTGTCCGAGGGGGTAAGTGCCTGGGTGCTGCTCAGGAAGGCACAGAGACCTCAGGCCTCAAGGATGGGGCACATCCAAGGCATGGCATGAGTTTTGGGAAAGGCGACAGAGCTGCCCGGCCTGCTCTGTGCCCGGTCCCCAGGCAGGCTCCACAGCTCCCTGCCTCCAACCTGCCTGAGCTGTGCTCACAGCCCTGCCCTGGCACCACAGCTCCATGAGATGCTCAGCTCTTCTGCAAGGAGAGGCAAAATCAGTGCTGAGGGACAAGGACCAGCCCTGCCTGTACCCGGGAGCATCCTCTGCCCCGGCACTGCTTTGCACCGCATGGTCCCAGGTACCGGCACAGTGATGGGTCCATCTCAGCACAAAGGTGAGGAGAGAAACCAGCCGCCCTCTGTCAGAGGGAACCCAGCCCTAAACACAGGGAGGATGCCAGAGCTGGAGAGCCAGGGGAAGGGGCTGCTTTCTGCTCCTGGGAAATAAATATTCCTGCCCCACACCACAGCCCTGAGACCCCCGCACTGGCGCCCTGGCACAGCCTGCCATCCCGGGAATAGAACAGGACGCGCTGCACACCAGCTGTAATTCCCTTTTAATAATACATCACAGGAGGGCTGGCTCAGCAGCCCTCCTCTGCTCGTCCATCTCCTCATTAGCCTTACTCTGCTCGCCCCATTTAGAGCCGGCATGCAAATTAATGGAGCACTAATCAGCTGGGGAGGAGCTATTAATAGTTGTGTGTGTCCCCCCTCTTCCTCCTTCCTTCTCCACCTCCCCTGCCCTCCTCCTGCCTCCGTCCTCGGGTCCCCTGTGCCAGGAGGATGGGGGTACCTGGAAGAGCTCGGAGTCGTCGGTGCTGTACTGGCTGGAGTCGGTCTCCGAGTGCTCCCCGCACCACTGCAGCTCGCTGAAGCAGCCGGCCGAGTCGAAGTCGCTGGCATCCAGCTGAGACAAATCAATCTCGGGGAAGTCAGAGTAGAGGTGCTCCTCGCCAGACACCTCGTACTGGGGAGAGAAGAGAAAGGGGGTGGGTGAGCCCGCCGCCGTGCCAGGGGGGCAGGCAGCAGCAGGCAGCAGCAACCACCCAAGGAGACGGCCGCTCTCCCGGCGCGCTGTTGCCTCCCCTCGAGCCCATTACTCAGACCCTCTTTCGAATAAGCTTTGGCAAGTGGCTCCAGGAGCAATTACACAGCAGTGCAGAGCGCAGAGAGCACCTCTTTACTGCGCATCTTGCAAATCGGTTTGCACAGCCTGGCACTGGCACTGCTGGTTACTGAAAGCTGCCCCGCAACTGCCACAACCCCCCCCCTTGTGTCCCGCGCCACGGCAGGTGTCAAAACAGCAGCATCTGCATTGGAAGAGCTTCATCTCCTCTGGCGAGCAGAAGCTCAGGGCACAGCACAGCTGCCCGGACTGTAGCAAAGCCGCTGCTGGTGCTCTTAGGGGGAACTGAAGCCATTCCTGCCTTTGGTGCCCTAAGGGTGACATCCAGGGTTATCCAGCTGCCCTCAGGATCAGCAATAACAGAGCGAGGCAAGAGACTTGGGCGCACGTGAGAGCAAACCACGGGGCCAGGCTCCGGTGGGCAGCCTCGCGCCCGGTCAGCCTGGCTGCTCCACACCCTGTCCCCGTCCCCGTCCCCCCCACATGGCACCGAACTACTCAGGACCAGTCCCTCCGGGGAAGCTGCACGTCCTGCATGTCCCAAGGCACTGCCAAGGCAATACAGACCCCGGTCCCCGCATCGCACACGCAGGATGAGAAAAACAGCACGGAAACGAATCAATGTCCCGGCGCACGTGGGGCGATGCGAGCTCTAGGAACCGAGCTAAAAATCTCCATTTAACCACAGAAAGGAGCCGGGACCTGCCCCGCTTCTGCCCGGCTCCCAGCCGCTGCCCAGCCACAAAGCCCTGCGGCTGCATCCAGCACCCACGGGAGCGAGGGCTGGCACCCACACGGCCCTGCCTGCACCGCCGCTCGCTGCCTGCACCAAGCCCTCGGGTCCTGCTTGGTTTTGCCGCTGGTGTCTGGGTTCAAAAGCAGAGGGGAAAGGTCTGGTGCGACTCCTCCCGGTATTGGCTGCCCGGGGGGAGTTTTCTGGCGATGAGGGAAGCAAGTTTGTTTACAGAGCAAATGGATTTTGGAGCAGGCAAACATCTGAGCATGTGAGGGAGGCTGCAGGGGCAGGAGAACGTGGGGGCCTCCCCTCCTGAAGTGCCCTGGAAGGTTGTCCTCCGACACTGAACCGGAAGGAAAAGGGATTTCAAACCGAGCTGCAGGAATGGAAAACACAGCATTTCTCTCTTTCTCTTCTCCTTTGTTTTTAATTGGGATAATCTGGGATTATTGATTGTGTTCCCATAGGCTGAGAAGCCTGTGTACCATGCTCCCCACCCGGTTTAGAACACCCTGTGCCACACCAAAGGACACTCCTGTGCACACACCCACTCCCATTTTGCATTTCTCACCTGCTTTCTGCTCTGTCCCATCCCTGGGGCAGTGGAAGAAAGGGCGAGTGGTTTGGAAGATGCAGCAAGGGTAGGGGAGAGCAACTTCACGGCCGAATAGCGAGCCAGTGCCATGTCCCAGCAACAGGCTGCCAGCCCGGCCGTGCCCACGGCCGCAGCGGGGCTGGGGACGGTGGGGAGCTGCTGACGCTGCCCCAGCCTCGCCGGCGCAGGCAAAGCACTGCGAGGGGCTGGGGAGCTGCCCCTGCGCTGGAGGGATGCTCTTCTCAGCGTCCTCCCTCCACCCTGCTGCGGGAGGGACGTGTATCAGGTTGACGTCCACGAGCGTGGTGCCACCAAGCATGTCGGGCACAAAAAAATTCTGTGCAAACCCCTGAACGGCTCTGGGATACCGATACCCCTCGTGGGCCCCCCAAGGCTGGGGCTCTTCAAACCAGCTCTGCAAAAACCTTTGCTCCCCAAGTGGTCAGAGCGCATGTAGCAGGTCAAGGGTCCCCGTCCTCATCACTGCCAGCTCTGGGGGACACAGATGTTACCTTTCCCCTAGCTCTCCTGTCTCCTCTGCTCAGGGGCATCCTGGGCTGCTCTGGGATCAGACGGCCTCTGGCCGTTCAGATGTGTCCCTTACCTGCTGCGGCTTGTCCCTGCTTTCCTGCCACTGCTCTTGCGCCTGCTCCAGAAAAAGTCTTGCAACAACTCCGGCTCCCCCTTCTCCCCAAATCTTCCCATGGGAACACAGGCAAAGACTTTTATTTTTAGAAAAGCCATACATATATATATGTGTGTCTCTCTGTGTGTGTGCGCGCGTTCAATTAAAAATAGCAAAGCAGTCAAATTGTCCTGCTCCTTTTGATATGCCACAAGGGAAAAGATCCTGGTGCTGAGATCACAAGGAGCAGCTGACACCAGTGCTCGGGATGTCTTTTGATCAACTCCACAGATGTGACACGTCCCCATTGGCAACAGGGCTTGGTAAAAATAAACTCCTGCGATCCAATGCTGCTGAGCTGCCCTCTTTGGGCACCCCAGAGGCAGGAGTGCCCCGGCACTGCCACGCTGCGTGCAGCCATCCCGAGGCAGTGGCTGCCTGTGGATGCTCCCAGATTCCCAGCTAGCACAGGTCAGGAGTGCCTGAAAACTCAGCTCTGCCTACATCAGTGTCCTCCCCCTTGGAAAAAGCGGGCAGAGCCTTTGCTCAGCACGGACACCCGCACGGGCACCCAGCAGGGCATCCCAGCATGAAGCCACAGCTCCAGCCAGCCCCCTCTGCATTTAACTGGCCTAGCCACCGAGGACTTGAGTCTCTGGAGGGAATCCATCCCTCTGAGCACCGCTAGCCCAGCACTGAGTGCTGAGAGCAGAGCCCCTCTGGGCCGCAGGGGTGGGGGAGAACGCAGCCCCCTGCCCAGGTAGGGGGTGGCAGCAGCGATGGGGAGGCTCCCTGCGGGCACTGGACCTCATCTGCTCTGACTTTCCCTTTTCCCACCCTTTGCATTTCCTGCTGCCTTGGGAGAGGAGTGAACTTTTGTTCTAATTTTACTCGGGAGTTTGTAGGAAGATCAGCCATGGGTTCTTGGTGTGCAGCCAGCAAACACCCATGGAGACATGCTCAAAAATTCAGAGGCATCCTCCAGCCCAGACACCTGGCCCGTGCACGCTGCAGCATGGCTGCGACCAGAAAGCTGCCGGCAGCTCATTGCGACTTGTCTGATGAATCCCTGCTCCGGGGAAGAGGGATGCCCAGGCAGCTACGTGCGTGCCCCTGTGCCACACACCTACATCCAAGCCTGGGCATCCCCTCCAGCAGCAGGAGCACCCCGCAGCAGCACCGCGTGGGCAGCTGCAGCAGAAAGCCAAAGCTAAAAGGTGGAGGGCATTTGGGGGAACGGCTTCTGTTCAGAGACATCCTCCTCGGCTTTCTTTAAAGCATGAACCAGCTCTGACCTCAGCCCTAGCAGAAACGCAATTGCAATTGCAGGACAAAGAGGCAGCTGATACTCGCTTGCGTGTTGCAAGGAGCTTCGCCTCTGCAGAGGCTTTGCTTGCTGGGAGGACAGAGCATTAACGTTTTTATTCATTTACTGCTGAGCTCAGCAGCCCTTCCCCGCTGCGGGGGGGTTCTAACTTCAATCGTGGGAGCAGGAGTTGCCCCGGGAGGCTGGCAGGGACCCTCATGCCGAGGGTTTGTGCTCGTTTCGTGTCCCTGCAGAGGCTGGCCGGATCCGGCAGCAGCCGTGCTGTGCCTGCCTGGGGACAGCCTGGAGAGCAGGAGGGCTCTGTGCCCACCGTGGTCACGCCGCCCCGCTGCCAGCCCCACTGTCCATGTCCACCACGGCAGAGGTGGCAATAGCGAGAAAGCGCAAGGCACAGTCTCCCAACTGGCAGTCAAGGACGTCCAGAGGTCACCTCGCAAACTCTCCTGTCCCGGGGAGCCTCGGCTGCACCTAAGCGTTTCCAGACCAGTACCAGCAGGGCCTCTCCCCAACCACTGCGGGTGAGGAGGGGCCAGCTCCAACCCCAGCCTGCGCTATGCCTTCTCCTGGAAACCCCATGGGAGCAAATCACTCTAAGAGCTTCTGGTGGCTCCTTGGTCAGCATCCCTCTGTCTCCCGGGGCTGCAAGAGCTCCCGGGTGCTCCGGGGACTGCACCCACCAGGGCACCTGCTGCTCTAACTCCCCATCCCTTTGCAAAGCCCCCCTATCTTTGCCCTTCCCAGGGCAGCGGCAAGGCGGACTGGGACGAGGACCTGGCGTGGGGGTTAGCTCCATCTCCCTGCCCGATCGTGAGAGTGGCCATCGCGGGCAACCGTCTCTAGTGTCCCCAGCAGCTCCGGCACGTGTCCTGGGCTGGACCTGCAGCAGGGTGAGGGCAGCCACTGGCTGCAGCCACATCCAAGGATGCCCCGTTGAGCACAGCTCAGTGCTGGTTCCCAGCATCGCGGGGACGGCAGGTGGGACATTTCCCCTTTCAGGTCTTTCTCCTGCTTTGGGGCAGTGTTAACTCAGGTGCAGGAGTATGTGAGGTCTCACCTCTGCAGAGACATGAGGTTCTTCTCCAAGCCCAACTCTAATTCAAATATCGGATTAACGAGACAGGAAATGTTTTCCTCTTCTCCAGTGTCAACTTGGGCTCTGCAGACTAAACCCCCCAGTCAGCAGGGCTGGAGAGCCGGGCTGGGACCAGGCTGCTGGCTCCCAGGGGCAGCCGTACCCAGTAAGCCCACCAAGAGCAGACCTTGGCTCCACACGTGTGCGGCCAGCTTGCCCGGGGAGCAGGCAGCGCACGGCCCTCCCGCCTGCCAGCCTGAAAACAGGCACCTACAACCCAGAGTTCAGCAGCCTTCAGGCAAATGCTGATGCTCTGGGGTTTTGCCTTCCCTGCAGCAAGCCTGGGAGAGAAGCAAAGGGGCGATGCCACCTCTGGACATCATCTTGGAGGAACTGCAGCCCTGCTGCCAGGCAATCGCAACCTAAACCAGGGCAGGCAAGAGAGCTCAGCTGGCCATTGCCTGCTTAACTGGCTCAGAGAGGCTGGGGACAGGGCAGTGACCATGACAAAGAGAACTCTAGGTCCTCTCCTCTGTCATATCCCCAACAACAACACCGGTAGAAATCTCCCTTATCTGCAAAACCCCTGGGTCCAGCCCCTTGAAGTTGTGGCCAAGTGTTTTGCAGCGAGGCTCTGAGCGCGCTGGGCCATGGCACACGCATTGTGCTCATGCTTAGTGAGGCTGCAAAAGTTTCGGCTTCTGAAGTCTGCCGGCGCGAAAGCGCTGCTGGACGGGCGCAGCGCCTTCGCAGGAACTTAATCCTGTTTAAGCCTGGGAGGCCAGATTTGCATTGCCACCTGCATACACGGCCCCAGGATGCTTTGCAATTGCCCTGTCACTCACATGCCACTTTGCTGTACAGAAAAAAGGAAGGAAAGCAAGCGGCAGCACCTCAGAGGGGCCAAAGGAACCGGCCAGAAACAGGCAGCCCATCTCCTCGCTGAGGAGCCGAAGCGGTGACTCAGCCCCGCACGGAGCCTCCTCCCTCCCCACAGCCAAGTGCCTACCCAAAGCATTAAGGGATAAATATACATCCGCACGCGCTGGAGACAGAGCCCCAAATTAGCCAGTAGCATTTAGGCTGGGACCCAAATCAGCAGAAGGTGAGAAATGCCGAGAACATCAAGTGCCGGCTCCCGCCAGCCCCCCCCGCGGCAGCACGGGCAGCGCTGGCTCCCGGTGCCCGCGTTTGTGGCTGGCCGGGGAGTTTCCCCCTCCTCACCCTCACCCCGGGCTTGTCTCTAAAAAGGAAAGAAAATCCTTGGGCAGGGGTTTTGGAGAGAGCCGTCCGGGCTTATCAGGGAAATCCGTAATCACAGACTGCTTGCAACGGGGATTACAGCCATGCAGGCAGGCGGGCACCGGGCGGCTGCTTCGCCGGGATGAACTCTCCCCCGGGCAGGCGGCAGCGGGCTGGCTGGTGCGGCAGCTGGCATGGTTGCCCCAGGCCCGCTAGCGGCTTCGGGCAGGTGGGACCCCCCCTCGGGCAGCCAGGGACGGGCGCCTGCAGATCCCCAGCACCGTCCCGGGTTGCCCCGGAACCCGAGCGGGGAGGCAACGGGGGCACACGGCCACTGCGACCCACGCCGGGGCCAAAGCCAGCCCCGTCCGCTCCCGGGGTGCACCCTGCTGTCCCCATGGCTCCCACCCAGGGGACGCGGTCCCCACGCGGTCAGGCCACCAGCACCCCGGGGTGGCAAAGCTGGGTGCTGCCAGCCCCTTATCATCCCCAAGGACACGCCAGCTGCCTCCCAGCCCTCCCAGCCCAGAGGGACCTGTGCGGGGCGGGCATCCCCCCGCCAGTAGCGGGGAGGAGGGAAGAGGTGAGGATGGAGGAGAGAGCTATAAATAAGTGTAAATACAGCAAGAAGGCACCTGGCCAGAGCTGTGAAGGTCACCGGAGTGTCTGCCAGCAGATAAGCAACCCCCCTCCCCACTGGCATTTGACAAAATGTCACTGTGAATGAGGGAGAGGTGGTGTCGGGTTGTGCCTTGGCCCGGCCGCCCCTCGTCACCCCCCCCCCGATATTTATAGCCTGAGAGCCCCAAAGCGGAGGGTGAGCGGTCCCCCCTCGTAAGGCAGCGAAGGCAGAGGGGACCCTGCCTGCAAACACACCGACGTGACATGGTGGTGGGAGGCACGAGGAGCGCCGAAGCAGGGCTGTGCAGCAGCAGGCTGCCGCTCCCTCATCCAGCTCCCCAGTTTTGGGGCAAAAGGAGCACAGGAATCTCCCAGGGTCTGCACAGAGGCGTGCAACACCTCGCCGTCCTGCTAGGAGCCGGGCATTTCGCCCTCTGCACTCTGTTGATTTTTAATTTTTTTTAATTCCTACTAATCTGTTTTAACGATTCAGCCCAGCCAGCGGGAGGAAAAACCAGCACTAGCATTTAAAGCCCGGACAAAATAAATAGCAGGTTGATCCTTTCTTCCACTCGAGCTGCTCAGAAACAACCGCTGCTTGTCCGCATTGCCGTGGCACGTGGGAGCCGCCGCGGCGGTGCCAGGCCCCACGCCGGACGCCCCGCACCGACACGCGTGGAGCAGCCGCCCTCCGGACACAGCCCGGGAATCGCAGAGCGGGCGAGGGGAGGGGGTGCAGGCAGCACCAGGTACCCGGCCCAGCGGCACCAGCAGGCCAAGGGGTGCTCGGTGCCAGGCTCTGAGCCACAGCCCGAGTGTGAACACAGTCTCGCTCGCTGACTTTTGTCTTACATTAGAAAGGTGTAATTAAGATCAACCATGAGATGCCAGTAGTAGGAAATATTAAACATTAACTGCAAACAATAAACATGAACTTGCCAGGATATCTTTGATATGGAGGAAAGATGGAAGAAATTGCACTAAGCTATCCTTGAGTCACAGGATAGAAAAAAGGAGCCTGAGATACTGGTAATAATGCCCTGAATAAACAACGCTCTGCTGGAACACTTTAAACAAAGGTGTGTCAGGTTTAGGAAGAAGGGCAGCAGCAAAGTATATCACAGGTTAGAGAGCTGCATGTTCATACTATACGCGGCAGCTGTTTATTTGGACTCCAAATACAGAGTCCAGCTTATTTTTGCCTGAGCTCTGGGACGGGCCAGCCCAGGGCTGCAGGACCCGCTGGTGCCGCAGCAGAGCTGGGGAGACCCCGCAGCCCCAGCCGCCCTGCACAGAGCCCAAAGCACCTCTCCACTGCCGTCGCCCTCCAGCACCGCTGCCGCCCAAGCACGAGGCAAGGGCAGAAAAGGAGAACCGACGGTTGTTCTGCCCCACGCAAGGAGAGGGGGCAGCAGGTAGATGCAGCTCCTCTCAACACCAGCTAATGGAAACAGCACCCGCTGACTGTGGCTGCAGCCAAGCACCATGCCGTGCCAGCGGCTGCTGCTGCCGTGTCCCCGGGATACGGTCTGCCAGGCAGAGGGCTGTCCGGGCAGTGCCAGCATGCTCAGGCACACACAGCGTGCTGATAACACTGTCTCCCATTGCAAGAGAAATGACAGCTTTATCCTGCGCCCCTCGAGCCAAACAGCAGCACCCATGCCAACCCTGCCAGCAGCTAGCCCAGCAACCACCGCCCATCACCGGCTGATCCTGGCGCAGCAGAGAGCAGCACCCCCAAATATGCGTGTGCCAGCGGCTGCTGCCAGCCTTGCTCCCATCACCGACAGGTGCTGCTGCAGGCAGCGGGGCTGGCATTGCTCGGTGGCATCAGCCAGGCAGGGCACAGGGCTGGTGCTGAACCCTGGTGGTGTTTTCTAAGAAATTCCTTGTTATCTGCCCCAAAACCAAAGGCAAGACCAACAGACAGCAACCGGCGCGTGCCGAGCCAGGTACAAAAGCACAGTGGGAATTGAGATGTCCCATCAGCTCGGGAGGTCTCCAGCCCTGCCATGCGATCCCCTGGCCGTGGGGAGAGAGGCACAGGCAGGAGCAGGCAGGTTTTGCGCTCCAGAACGACATTCACCTCCTCGCCGCAGCATTTCTCCAGCGAGGCGGCACAGCCTGCACGGGGCAAGGACAGAGCAAGAGGTGGCACAAGCCCTGCAGCCTCGAGAGGCTCCACGCAGAGGATGATGCCCAGCAGGACAGGGAGCAGCAGGGGCCGTGGCAGAGACCAGCGGGGGCATCAAGACCCCAAAACTCTCAGGACGCCTTCCACTCGCAGACCCATAGCTGGAGGCGGCAGCAAACGCTGTGGCCCCACAAGACAGGCTGGGGACCCCCGGGAGCGGAGGTGACCCCGAGCTCCAGCCAGGCTGGCGGCACAGGGGGGCCAGGCTGCGCTGTGGGAGGGGGCAAGCACCTGACTCACCGAGGAGCTGACTATTAGCCAGCTTCTGCTGGTCACAAAAATTCCCCGCGACGGCAACTCCCTCCTTTTGAAAGGAAAACATGAGGGGGCGATTATTTTCAGACGTTCCTCTTCTGATGCCCTGGCAGCCAGCAGCCACATGATGGCTGTGGGCAGAGGGACGCCAGCGAGGAGCCTCCCCCGGGGTCAGGGTGGCTGCAGGGGCCAGCGGGGGAGCAGTCCTGCCCCTGCCCTGCTCTGGCCACCGGCCCCTTCGCAGGTTTGGTCACCAGCTTGTGGGCTGACAGGGCTCCACAAGACCCCTTCTGTCTGGAGGATATTGCAAACGTCTTCCCATGGCATAGCCCTTCCCAGCTAACACCAGTTCAGCTCCGTGGGCACTGTTCGCCCCGGCACCGGCAGCCCTTCACCCCTCTCAGGTGACTGCAAGAGCAAATCCCTGCCAAGAGGCAGCGAGCAACTGTCCCTCCAGCTCCCCACACTAGAAGTGAGGATGAACCCGCAGCAGCACGAGGAAAGCAGAGCCGCTGCCCGCAGGGAGCATGGTAGACATCACTGTGTCATGCCATGTCGGGTTCCTGCTCCAGCTCCAGAGCTGCCCAGGTGAGCCCAGCCTCAGCCGTGCTCCCTCCCCGCAGCCACAGCCTTGGGATCTTCTGCGGTGTTGTACTTGGAAAGCTCCCCTTGGCTTTGCCAGGAGCCACAGCTGCAGCCTGTGGTCCTGGGAATCCCTGAACTACTTCTGGGGGCTGGCACAGGCAACGTGGGGTAGCCAGGAGGCTTTCGGGGTCCACGGGCAAGCGGCAGGGAGCGAGCGTGCCAGCAGGGCAGACTCTCAGTTGCGCCAGAGCCACTCGCCCCGCGGTGCCGCCAGCTCTGGCGTCGCTGCCTTGAGGCTGTGAAACGGCACGAGAGGGAAGACCAGCTCCGGGTGAACTATGGTTACTGAAATATTCCCCTCCCCTGGCTCGGGACACCAAAGACAGGGCTTTCTGGGTGGCAGCTAGCAGGAGGCAGCGGCTCGGCAGGCAGCCTGGCTTTGCCACACTCGGCAGGGGGGCTGTAATTCCCAGCGCGTTCTGGCGCTCCGTGTCAGCGGATCCACAGCCGTGAAACGGGAGCTGAGGTTAAAGCTGGCCTGAATCCTGCCCCTTTACATACACATCTGGTGAGCGGGTGGAGAAAACCTGCTGACTGCTGGACACCACAGCCCGCCGTTATCCCTCTGCCAGGTCTGTGACCATCTTCTGCAGGATGCTCTTCACCTCCCCGAGCCATAGGCACCTTTTCGGACCTCACCAGTGCTCCCGTACAGAGCAGGGACTGTCCGGGCAGCCTGTCCCCTGCCGGGAGCACTCCCAGTCCCTTTTGCCACGGAGGTGGCAGGCAGGGAAGGGAGGAAAGCGTGTCTCCTGCCTGCCTGCCTGCCTGCAGTTTTGTATTGAAGCTCAGAGAGGTGTTGAGGCTTTCCCCACCATGGAAGACAGTGCAGTGCCCCACACTGTTTGGTGCTGCCCGTGCCGCCGGCAGCAAAGCACCCTCTTAGCACTAATCAGGACGAGGCAGGAGACGGGGAAGGTTCAAGCTGGGGTTAAGAAGGTGCAAGGAGGATCTTCCTGCATTAGCCTGACCTCCTAGAGGGTCCAGCCCCGATGCTCTGCTGCCACAGGCACGCTCCAGTGATGCGCTGTGCCCTGCCAGGGGTTAGGGCACCATCACCAAACCTGACCCACTGTGACCCTCAACAGACCCTTTCTCCTGCCAGACCCTGGCTACACTGGCTGTCCTGCTGGGGGTCTCCAGGGGATGCCCTGCTGTGCCCAGCTCCCACGTGGAAAATGAAGTTTTCGGCTGGAGGCGCAAGGCCTCAAAGGATGAAAACCGCTGCGGAAAGGGCAAAACTGCTCAGATCTGTCCGTACCCTCCCACCAGGCCTGTCCATGCATGCCGAGGCCCATATCCCGGCAGGGGTGGAAGTGCCAGCCCTGCCCAGCCCTCCCTGCCAGGTGAGCGAGCGCTGCCAGCCACCCCTCGCTGCATCCCCCTGCTGCAGGGGAACAGGCAGCGCTGCCTGCACCAGCTCCTGCCTGCTGCCCTGCACCCCATGGCGTGGCCATGCTGCCTGCACCTCACTGCTCCCCATCACCAGGGTCCCCTGCGAGAGCAAGGAGAGGGGTCGCCCCTACCCCTTCTGCTGAATCAGGGGTTCCCTCCTCTCCCCACTCGGACAGCCCATCAGCCGGGCACTGCAGTCTCCCTGATTAAATTAATGCCCATTTTCTGCACAGTGCCTGGAGGTGTCCTGGCCAGAGGAGATGCGTCACCACCCGGTGCGGTCACCGCTTGGCTCTGCTCTGGCACGACTCTAACTGTGCTCCCCAGGAAAGCCAGCAAGGGGGGAGTGGGGGAGCCTGGGCACTGGTGGGCAGGCACGACACAGGCGCAGGCACCTCCTGGGCTTGCCAGGGGAAGGCTGTGCCAGCCCCAGCACCCCAAAACTGCAGAGAGCTGGCACAGCTGCATCGCCCCTTCAGTGACTCAAACCACCTAAAAAGGTGGTGGGGAAGGGGGATGCTGAACAGCTGGGTATTTGCCAGGTGGGCATCATCAGTGCTAGGAAACCACCGGTATTAACTAACTGATCAAAAGTATTGATCCTATTCCAATTATTACAGTGGGGAAACTGAGGCACGGGAAGGTGAAAGGAGAGCAGGTTACAGCAGGTCCCGTGACCACGGGCTATGTACACAGCTCCCAGCGTGGACGGTGGAGGCGTGATCCCTGAGCAGCACCTCTGGGGCTGCGGTGCAGGCACTGCCAGCACCCGCTGCACGTTCACTAGCACAACCTGTTTGGCCTGGGGATTTCCCGGTGCTACACCAACCGGCACAAGGCTTTGCTGTGCCTGGGTCCGCACCAGAGCACTGCCAGTGTCCCGGGAAGTGGTGGGTGTCCCAGCCAGGCCACCTGTCCCCGGGGACCCGGGGCTGGGACTCTGTCCCTGCTTTTTGGCTTGGCAGGGAGCATTTCTGGGAGCCGCAGCCTGGAGCTGGCACTGCCAACCTGGCTGCTCCTCCAAGCTTTCCCCAGCATTGGGACCTTTCCCCCCACTGCAAACAACTGACTCACCCCGGAAAGAAACTGCTCAAGATCTCCAGATAGAAAAATCCCTCTGAGGGCAAAACGCTCCTTCAGGAGCACATGCAAACCCGGGCGATCACCCACACACACAAAGCTTCACGCTATTCCAAATTCCCCGCTGCGAGGGACCACACCTTTCCCCTCCCCAAAACCCCAGCCCGACAGGCTCCGGCGGGGCGCGCAGGAGCTGCGCGCCCAGGTGGGGTCCAGCCGCTCCCTGCTGCGGCGGCTGGGGGCTGGGACCTCTCCCCCCCCAAACCAGTGGGGGTGAAGCCCACGAACATGAGTTCCTATGCTTAAATCAGACCCTTTTACTTGCTCCGTGTCCTGTGCCAGCTCCCTCACAACCCTACCCTGAGCTTGCCCGCTCCCGAGCCTTGTTCCCCGCTGGTTTTGACCCTAGCTGATCCTGGGATCAACATAAAGCTTGAGACCCCAGGGCAGGCTGGCCTGAAATCCAGACCCGAAATCTGGATCTGACAGCCGGGTGCCCAGGAACTGGTCTGACCCACCATCCAGGAGCACCAGAGCCGAGGGTCCCCTCCGGCACGGGGACGGCCGCCTCTGCCCTGGCAGTGCCACGTCCCAGACGGCCTGAATCCCCACGCAGGGCTCGCAGGGATTACGGTGCCTGCTTGGTGTGCCACCTTCACGCGCTGTGAACGGTCCCAGCGCCTGGCAGCAGCTCCCCAGTCATGTGAACGGCTCCAGCCACCGGCCCCACCGCTGCCTCCGCGCCTCGCTTTTGCCCGGTCCACCTCCCTGCGCCACAGAGGACATCCAGCTCCCTCCGCTCCCTCCGCTCCCCGTGTCGGGGGCTGCCGTGCGGGAGCGCGGCCGGGTGCCCTTGGGCAGAGCCTCCAATGTCACCTCGCAGGGCAGCGCAACGGGTCCGGCAAGGAGGCGGGCAGCAAAGCCCACGGCCGCGCTCGGCACGGCACCGGCAGAGGAACCTCGCGGGGACGCTGCCTGGACCACGCGGGCCAAGCCCACGGGTAAAGCTGACTTCACACCCTCCCACCGCTGCCGGAGGCGAACGAACCACCCCTGTGCCTCCGAGCCCCTGGCAGCACGGGCACGGCGGGCACGGCACCGCAGCAAGCAAACGCCTGGGTCTCTCCATCCAGCGCTCCTCTGCGAGCGCGGCTTCCAACCGTGGGCGACTGGGTGGAGACACGCGTCCCCAGACCCAGCCGAGCTGTGCTCGGTTATGCAAACCACAACGGGAGCTGTTTCAACGAGTTGGACCGCTGCCTGGCAGTCAGGTGCCTTCTCCTCCTCCTCCTCCCGAAACGGCTGCCAGTCCCCTGTGGGCAGCCGCCCAGGCTCCTGCGGGTGCCTCCGTCCCCACGCCGAACACCACGTGCCTGCTATGAACAAGGGGCTCTCCCTCCCTGGGGTGCCCCAGCAGGTGGGGGCAGGCACGGGGGCTCATTGTCCCTCAGCACGAGGCGCTGTTATCCCCCAGCGCAGCTGTGAACCAGCCCCGTCAGCGGGTTCCACAGTCCTTGAGGCGTCCTCAAGTGCCCCCGTACCGCCGACGCACAGCGTGCACCACGGGCAATCAGAGGAAAGGTTGTCCGTGCGCAGCTCGCGCCCACGTGATGCCCGTCGTGCTCAGACGGGAGCAGGGAACCGGGGCCGTGCAAGCCCCAGGGTGCAGCAGAGGTGGGGAAGGGGCCGCTTGCCCCATGGCTGGTGAGTTTTGCCCAGCACTATGGCTGTGCTGGCATTTCCCACCCTGTCTGCATCCTTGGTGGGATGCAGGAACCCAAGCAGACTGCTCCCCGGGACCTGCTGCGATCAAAATTTGGAGGGCTGCGGGAAAAAACCAGTCAAGGTGCTGTGAGCCACAAAGGAGGCCTCTGGCACAGCTGGTCACCATGTCTGTCACCAGCTGGCTCAGCCACGCTCACGTCTCATGGCAATGGCTCAGTGTTTGGCTTTGCCTGAAGAAACTTTCCCCAGGCTAAGAGGGGAGAGGAGCCAGCACATGGAAAGCATCTGCTCCAAAAAGCCTCCAATATGTTGCAAAACAGGGGAAAAAACCCGGATCCGAGCACCAGGCGTCTTCATGCAAATCTCATCCTTCCCAAGCCGGTACTAACCTCACGCTCTGGGATAGCAGGAAACCTGCAGTCTGGCTCCGCACAGCGCTCTTCGTCCTTTGCACAACACTTCGGCCTCTCCTTAAATTTCAACACGGATTGCACGGAACTTCTTATGCCGACGATTGAGTCAGTGGAGGCTGGGCAGCCCTGGCTCCGGCGGGGAAATGTTCCCTAACCACCACCAGCTGCTCCCAGCAGCTCCAGCGGCACAGCCGGGCCAGCCGGGCTGCTGCCGGAGGTTTAGGCACCGTATGGATTAGCAGCTCCGCGGGGCGAGAGCTGATGCTGTGCTGAAACAGAGGATGAAGTGGCATGAAGCCAGCCTGCCTGCACCAGGGCTGTGGGGCTCCTGCCGCGGACCGGTGTCCGACCCAGGCAGCCCGGGTGGGAATGTGGAGAGGGAGAAGCGCCGCAGAGCCAGCCTTTGTACCGCTTGTTGGAAAAGGGAGAGGAATCAGCCAGCCCAGTGCACGGAGAAAAGAGACGCCGGCCGGGCTGCACCAGCAGCAGTGCTGGGAGAGGGAGCTGACACCGGGCTGGGGTGGCACAAGACATGGCTCCATCCCTGCAACATGTTTCTTTACTACAAACTTCTGTGCAACAAAACAAGGCCTTTGCCAAACTAAACGGGCCGCGAGCCAGCTCCTTCCAAGGCTCCCTGGGATGCTCCGCTCTACCCATCCCTCAGCGGGTGCCAAGATCTTGTCGCAGGTGTCAGTTTTTCTGTTTGGGGTGTTTTTCCAGCTGGTGCTGGATGTCCTTGACGAGCTTTTCCACAAAGGTGGCATCAAGCTGGAGGAATGGGGAAACCTGCCTGTGCCGAATAGTAAAACCCGCTGGCAACGCTGTGACGCTTCTCCAGACGCTGCATCTAAATATAGACTCCTCATTTATTATCCTGCCGGCTGCTGGATTTGGTGTGAGAGGAGCCAGGGGGCTGCACTGATGCTCCCCCTTGCCTGGGGACTGCCTGTACACATCCAGTGCAGAAGCTCGCATAGGCTGAAACAGGGTGCAAAAAAAGCATAAAATAAACACGAGCCTTCCCTCCAGGTGTCTCCTAAGACACGGGGCTGGTTTGCTCGTGAAATGCTGTGGGTCCAAACCCCCACTCTGCATCCCGGAGGGGTTTAGAGATGCGCTGGCATGAGCAGGTCCCGCCTGGGTGGGAAGGGATTCCCGCTACTCCTGGCGAGAGCAGCGGCAGTACCCAGGCCTTCCAGCAAAGGCTGCGCAGCTTTCCTGTGGCTTCCCTGCTGATGACACACAGGCATGCTCCCTCACCCAAACCGGCCACGGATGCCAGCGCTCGACCCGGCTGTCTCACTGGGACCACGGGTGAGGGATCGTTTCTGCCAAACACTCATATGTCACACCAGGACTTGTCCCTCTGTTGCGCATCCTGGAGGGAAGGAGACGTGCCCCAAAATTTGCTGGGAAACTGCAGCCTCTGTGACGCCTTGCCAAGGTTTTCCTGAGAGACCCTGTTCACCAATGGGAAACGTGGTGCTGGCGGGGGAAGGAGGCGATGCTCAGGGCAGGGCAGGCAGGGGAGGATGGAGATCGCATCCTGCACATCCAGGAGAGCACAAAATCCTGCCAGGCTCAGCTCTGGGACATGGTGTGAAGGCAGCTGCCATGGGGCTGAGGCACAGGCAGGAGCAAGAGGGGTGAAGCCCGGGATGCTGTCAAACGCTGCTGGCTGCCACCCACACTCACGGGCGGCTGTGAGCTGCCATGCCGCGGCACCGTTCCCCTGGCAGCCGACCCCACGCTGCCTCCCCACCCCGGGCCAAGCTGCACGGCCTCTTCGCCCGAGATCCCGCGGGGGAGCATTCGAGGGGCTGGGACTCAGTGAGACCCCAAAAGTGGTCCTGCTAAAACCCCAGCACTGACCCCAGCCCATGGCCCCATCAGAGCCATCCCAGGAGGCTGGTGTGAGCTGCCCGCGAGCCTCCTGCCTGGACAGAGCAAGCTCCCCGGACCTTTCCTGCTGCTCTCTGGTGGGGACATCGGAGCAGGGGCCCTGTGTGAGAGGCAGGAGGGGCAGGGAGCCATGCTCCCGTGGGTGCCATCAAGCCCCAGGCCGTGCGCTTGCTGCCTCCATCACCACATCTGGGAAAAATGGGTAAAAAAAGGGGACGCGCTGCAAGCCAGCCTCTACCCCCACGCGGCCAGGAAGCCAGGCTGGGCCAAGGCGCTGCCGGCTGCTCGCAGGAGCCATCCACCCCGCTCTTGGCGCCGAGTCCCATTGAGACGGGGCCAAGCGGGACGGGAACTCCAGGCATCCTGCCTCCTGCCGCCGGCGCTCCCGGCCGGCCGGTTCACGCTAGGACACCTGCTCCCCGGGTGGCCAGGGCGCCCTGCTGCCAGCGCTGCCGGCCTCGGCCACGGTTCCTGCCCCGTGACCGCAGCGCCGGCCAAAGGAAACAGCCCTCCGGCTCCCCAGCCCACCCGGCCTTTCCCCCACAGCCACCCCACTGGCCAAATGGGAGGCTGGGAAGTGGCGGGAGGGAAGGGGTTAAGCCATTAACCATCCCTGCTGGAGAGCGGCTGAACCCAGGGCCCATGGCACCCCCAGAAGCACCAGACCTGCACTCCCGTGCACCCTGACATTGAGACCACCCATGGGTCTCGCAGAGTGGTGGGGGGCTGCTGGGGGCTGCCAGGCTGGCAGCGTACGCTCCTCTGGGTGAATCGGATCACGTGGTGGTAGCAGCAAAGGCAGCCGTGGCACCCCCTGCGCCTGTGCCACCGCTCACGTGGGGACCGGGAAGCCGCTGGGCTTGCACAGCACTGCTGCCGCACACCCCGCATCGCACACCCGCCCATCGCACACCCTCCCGCCGTACGCTCACCCAGCACACACCCGACCATCACGCGCCCTCCCACCGCACGCCCCCCCATTGCACACTCCGCTGCCACGCTCCCGCCCATCGCTGGCACACGGAGGGTGCGATGCAGGCACCCGGAGCATCCCCTGGGCAGGGGCAGAGGTGACTTCCCCTGCTCCTGAGCATCGCGGCCGCTGGCTGGAAGCTGAGCTGGGTGGCTGCAGAAGGAGCCCGAGGTCCCCAGACATAAGGGACGCTCACACCCCAGGCTGCCGTCCCCACGCAGGAACAGGCAGGACGAGGTGAGGGGCTCATGCAGGGCAACTGAAAAAGCCCATGGGGACCCACAGCAGCCCAGCAGGGAGGGAGCTGGGGCTCTGCAAGCCCACGGGAGCCCCGTGCCCACAAACATCCCTCAGCCCAACCCTGGATACAGTGGGATGCTCCCAGTCTTGAAATTCCCATTGGGGACCAGAGGTGGGGGATATGTTTGACCCTTTCCCCCCAAATCTCACCATCTTCTAACCAATCTTCATGTTTTCAGAGCATGAGAAACCTGAAGCAGTCCGACCATCACCGCATCTCCACACTTAGGGCGAGCTGGCCAGTCCCACGCTACATTCCTCAGCCAGACCTTACAGATGGCAACAGCCCTGCTTTTGGGGGAGTGTCTGGGCTCACGAGGCAGGAGCACATCGGAGACTTCCCCATGCCTTTGGGGGCTGCTCCCCCTTCTCCCCTTGTTCCCTGCTGAGGGACCATCCTATGCACAAAGACTTACAGCAACCCCAAAAAACCCCAAACGTGGTCTCTGGATGACCTCTTCCTCCCTGTGCTGCCATCTGCTGAAGCAGCAGAGAGGGGACACACGGACGCCCTGCTTCTGCCTCCCCCCTCAGCCCCAGAGGCCTTTCCCCTGCTTTCCCCAGGCTCACAGGGGGCATAGACCCTTGGGCAGTAGCTGGTATTTGGGTAACAGGCCACAGAGCACTGGGGACGCAGAGCCAGGAGCACGCGCTGCTGCTGTCCTGACGGACGGCAGCCACGCATGCTCCAGCAACTCTCCCACAGCCACCAGCAAACACCCCCGGGACCCCCGAGTCCAGATGTGAGGGGTGGCAGATGGGGGAAGAGCTCCGAGGGGAGCAGAGCCTGCCTGCCTGCAGCTCTGCCCTCCCTGCCTGCAGCTCTCTGGGCTGGGGGACCCTCCCGTGGCATCCCTGCTTTTGCCCCCGCCAGGACCGCAGCTTATTTTGGATGGTGGCGTGTGCCAGGTGAGGCTTTGCTGCCGTCCTGCTGGAAGCAGCCCTTTCTCCATCCCTGGGGGGAAACTCCGCAACAGGCTCCTTCACCCCGAACAGCTCACGTCCCCGGCTGTGCCACCCTCCCCACCGCTAACGACAGTGACCCTCTCCCACCTTTCCCCGCAGGAGGATTTTGCTAACGCCTGCCAAGGGATTTGCAGGTATAAAGGGCTCGCTAAGTGCTAACCGTGCCCGGGAGCCGGCTGGCATCCATCTTGGCAGGCACCCAGCGCCGTCCTGGAGAAACCTCTGCAAAAATCCCACCCCGTGCCTGCTGCCCCAGGGCCCCGGGCAGCCCCTTGTCCCAGCCATAGCCCCTCGCCAGGGGCACGGGTCCCATGGGAGGGAGGCAGTGCCCGGGCAGCGAGCGCAGGGGACATCCAAAGAAGGAAAGGAGTCAGACGGATGGAGGAGCCGGCTGGGCTCCCTGGCTGGCCGGCCCATACTGTAAAAGGAGTGGGAACAGGGACTGCACAGCTCCAGCTCCAGCGGTTTTAAGATGGCTGTGAAGCCAAGAGAAGGAGGAGGAGGAGAAGGACATTAACCCTCCCGGCACTGCGCTGCAGCCAGGAGCACCTCGGTGAGGACGAATGACAGATTTTCTGAGGCTCCACTTAACAGCAGATGGACCGGGGTCCTCCTGACTCCCCCCCAATAAAATGCAGCTGGTGATGCTTTCAGGCCTGGCAGTGCTGAGTTGGGAGACGCTGCCCTCAGACAGGCTGTGGGAAGGAGGAGGAGGAGGAGGAGGAAGAGGCACGTGGCGGATGCCTGCGGGAGGTGGGTGACCCTCCACGGGTGCAGGATGTTCAGCAATGCCTCGAAGACCCCTCGGACACGGACTCCCTGGGAAAGTGCCCTCCCGCTCATGCTGCCCCCAGGAAAGCACCCCACCGGGTGCTCAGCAGCACCAGAGGGGCAGGAAAGGGGCACCCATGGGTGCCACCCCTCTGGGCGCCTGCCTGTCAGCATTGCCATCCCTTGCTAGCTGCTCAGCGGGGAGCAGCAGGGCTGAGCGGTTGCTCAGCTTCCCTCCTCTTTTCCCTGTGGACATGCACGTGAATAATCACTTTTTTCCTGCTTAATGTTTTCCTTTAAAAACATCGGGCTTGGCCTTCCCTGTGCTTTTCTGTGGGATTCATCAGAGCTGCAGGAACCCAGGCACAGCAACTGGAGGAGCAAAGGTATTGGGCACTTAACAGCAACTTCCCTTCTCCGAAATGTTTATTGGTCATTGACGTCAAGTAATTATTGAAAATTATTAATTAAGAAAGCATTTAAGAGCGTTGCTTTTGTTGAGGTTTCGTCATTACAATTAGTTTATCAGCCAACAGGAGAAACATCAGCCTTTGCAGTTGCTTGGAGTGCAGCAAAGCACCTATAATTAATTTCCCTTTCCGCAGCAAGTGTTTTGCTTTGACCTACCTTGGGGACTTGTGTTTCTCCAGGTGTGCCAACCACAACAGCTCTGCAAACGCCCAGCCAAAGGGACTTCAAGAGGCCATCAGATGGGAACACCATGTCCCCTCTAGCCTGTCAGAGGCAACTACATGTGGATAACAGCTCTTTTCAGGAAAGCGTCCTGGCCAGACACCCCGATTCTGGGGAAGAAGCTGCAAGGTTAACAGGGTTGAGTCCCGCAGTCCTCCAGGTCCATCCTGCCATGCTCCCATGCCACCCGCAGCCATGTCTCTGCCTCTTATGGCACCCACCTCCCTGTGCCAGTGCCAGCGTCCTGCCAAGGAGCAGCTCACTGCGGGCGAGAGCGCAGGCATGCTGTCATCTGCAGCTTCATGTGACGGGTGATTCGGCACCAGACAATGTCCCTACACCTGCCGGCACCCCTGCGATGCTCTGCCCCCAGGGCTGGGCTCAGGGCGGGCAGAAAACTGATGGGGCGGCACGGGAGATGGCTCTGTGCAGCCACCCGGGGCAGCTGAGAAAATTGCTGCCTCTGGGAGCTCCCAGCTCCTCTCCTACCAAACTGCAGCCCACTTGGCTGACCCCCTTTCCACAGGGGCAGCAGTATGAGCCCACTCAGAAGGGGTTGACCCTTCCCAGTTCACCCCATGCCTGACCAGGGGCGGCATGGGGTGGCCATGCACCCCGTCTCCTCCCTGAGAAACTGGCCGAAGCCCGCACGGGTGCAGACGTTGGAGCACCGGTGCCTTCTCCTTCCCTTGCCCAGGCGACCTGCGCACTGCAGCTATCACATGGTGAGGTGTCCCACCAGCTGCACTTCGAAAGCGGTTTTCTTTTTATCTCCTTCCCGTCCTGGGGAAGTGGTTGGTTCCCAGGCGCTTGGCACCAAGAGGCACTGCTTTGGCAGCCCAGTGCTTTCCAAGAGTTCCCCCAAGCCCCTCGTACACCAGCAGCACCCACCGCAAGCAGCAGCAAGCAGCTGGAGGGGTGAGCTGGGGCTGGGGGGTGCCTGGAGATCAGCACAGCCCCACCGGTACCAAGCAGGAGAGGGGATGCAAGATTTGTGCTTGGAGTAGTCCAGGGCATGAATTTTGGTGGGTTATTGCTCCCTTATTTCCTGGGTCCTCTGGCCCAAGGGAATGTGACCCCACAGCGGGGCTGCGTCCTTGCCTCTTACAGCCCACTCTCCTCTTACCACCCGCTCTGCTCGGCACAGTCCTTGCACCCTGTCCCCCGCGGGAACTCGAGCCTGGGAGACCACCACGCTGCACCAGACTGTGCCTTTGAGATGAGCACAGCACCCCAGTGACCAGGGCACAGGGACAAGGTACCTGCGCCTCTCCCACCCTATCCCACCCACCCCGGCGCTCCTGCCTGCCGGCTGGGGCGGGCAGGGCAGGATGGGCAGCGGGACACGGCACACGCCGGCAGCACCGGCACAGCACCCAGTACGTGTGGCAGGAGCTGGCCCCGGCAGGCGTGCTGCGGGTCCCACCTCACCCCTGCGTGCACCCGCACGCCCCGTGCACGCTTGCTCGCGCAGCCCTGAGGCTAGCAGCGAGGTGGCTGCTGCAGCACCCAAACCCTCAGCCTGCTGAGCACCCAACCCTCAGGCCCGCCGGGAGGGCAGGCTAAACCCACGGGACGTGGGGCTGCCTCTCGGGAGGGGGGCTCGAGCACTGCTCTGGGCTGGGATCCTGCCTCAGCCCAGGCACAGCCGGGCAAGCTTCGGGTTGGTCCCTCCACCAGCAATTCCTGCCCGGTCCTGTCCCTGCTGGGGCACCGGCGGCTCTGCCTTCCCTGGGAGAGCCGGGGTGCTGGTGGGTGGGTGAGGCCGGGGGGTGTGCTGAGGAAGCAGGCAGGCTAACAGAGCCCGCACCCCCCGAATGGCAGGCAGCGCAGTTGTAGCCTGCGAGCAGAGAGCTCCTGCAGCCCTTCCACAGAGCAGGCTGCAGGCGACTGCAGGCCAGTCACCCGCAGCCCTGTGCCCCCAGGCTGGTGCTGGTGCAGCCCCGGTGCGTGAGCACAGCACCAGGGGGGGCTGGCAGCCCCCGCTCAGCAAGTGGGTCAGCTATATATAAACGGAGCAGCCCCAGCAGCACCAGTACCAGGCACCTTCCTGCCTTGCATCATTGCCACCCTAAAAACCATGGCCTGGAGACAGGGGCTGGCTCAGCTGCCACGTCGCCAGAGGCACTGCTGAATCCGCTCCTCCGCAGCCATCGCCCCGAGGGCTCCCAACCCTGCGCCCCGCTTGGCCAGGGCAGCCACCCCAGAGGCGGGGGGGACCCGGTGGGACCGACGTCCGCCGGACAGACGCTCCCAGGAGGCCACGGCTGCAAGCGGCGTGCGTACTCCGCCACACAGAGCTGGCCCCCAGGAGGGAGCCTTCCACTTCCATTCATCGAAACCAGCCGCCCCAGCTCCCAAGCACCAAGGCAACCAGCTCAAACCCCCTCATTAAGGCTGGGCAGACACCTCCTGGGCCCGAGGCGCACAGGCATGCCCGCTCGGCAGCGTGCACGCGCGGGTTTGGCTCGTAGGGTGATGTTGAGCAGCCCCAGCACACATCACTGGGCGAGGACGTTGTGCAGGAAGGCTGTGCAGCAGGGCAGTTTAGTCCCAGCATCCCCAGTTTGCTGCCCCCCAAGGGCAGATGCCTTCCTCAGTGCAACCTGCCCCCCTCATCTGCACCGTTGCGGTTTGTGGGTCCAGTAAACCTGGAGCTGGAGCGCAGGAGAGGCATGGTTTGGGGTGCTTTTGGGCTGCTGCCACCTTCACAGCCTTGCCAGCGCTGCACAGGAGGAGAGGGCTGGGGTTCATCCTGCATCCCTGCAAGCAGCTGGAAAAGCCCTTTGCAGCCTGCAGGTTTCCAGTTTTCTACAGTCGAACATCACCAGCCTCTCACCCAGCCCAGAGGGTTGGTTATTAGGGAAAAACACTTTAATGAGGCAGCTCGTTAAAGGCAGGAACAGATTAGCCCAGGAACCTGAGGAACTCTGTGACTGCTGAGTTCAAGAATAGGAGAAACAGGCCTTTCCCTGGCAGTGGCAGGAGATGCTGCCTCAAAGCAGTGGGCTGAACCCATGAATCCTCAAAGCCCTTTCAAAGCCCTGCACCCTCCCAGGAGCCTGCGTGAGCTCTGAAGACGGAAGATGCCGGGAAGGGAGGACCGTAGCTTGAAACCTATGAAAACACCCACTAAAATACAGGTGGAAAATACTCCATCCCCGACAGTCAAGTTCAGGCACTGCCTCCTCCGCTGATCAAGCAAAATGCCAGCACCAGCATCGACTTCCAGCAGGGATGCTCCAGGGAGAAAGCCTTTGGCACAACACAGCCCCGCTGGACCAGAGTGACGTGGGAGGAGAGGCAAAGGCAAGCAGAGTTCAGAGTTACAGAGAGTCACCAGAGAAAAATTAACCCTGGAAAAAAAATCCTGCTCCATTTCCCACTACAGGGAAAGGTTTGCAGACCATCTCTTTCCACAGCCAAATGTAACGGTGGTGAGCAGGGGAAGCGCGGGGTGAGCGGGGCACCCTGGGAGGTCGGGGTTACCTCCAAGCCACTTGGGCAGCAGGGAGAAGAATCAGGCCCGTGCGACGGCTGTTGTGAATGAAGGTGGGAACAGCGCTGCCGAAGACAACTTTGTGAACAGGTACTATTAATAGCAGTACTACAGGGCGCTTTTTTCGTGCTTTCTGCAAGGCGCTCTCTGGGACTGGTGAACATTAACGGATTGGGCCCTGCTACAACGCCAGGGAAGCAAGCGCGTGTGCGCATCGCTGGAGCCCAGCACCAGGCCGATGCCCTCAAGGAATAAGGACCAGCAGCAAGTGGCCGACCGAGCCAGCCACCCGCCGCCGCGGCAGACCAGTGCCGGTCGGGCGCTCAGACCGAGGATCCCGCGCGGGAGCTGCCGGCGAGGCTGCCGCCATGCCGGTTTCCATGACGACTTCAGCACTTGGCGCGAGATGGAGATGACGGGATCAGCCAGGAAAGTAACTGAGCGGAGCTGGCGTCCTCCGTCTGCCACGGCCGGAGGCACAGCCCTGCCAGCCCTGCGCGGCCGGCTGGCACAGGGAGAAGCCCTGGGAGCCTCCGGGCATCTGGGTCCCCCTCACCTCACCGGGCGCGTGCCGGCTGCCAGTTCTCCCCGTGAAGCGGAGCGTGCCCATCCCGTCGGTCCCTCCCCGACACCTCCGTGAAAGCACAGCCCGGGTCCCGACTCCCACCACCGGAGCACCCGGCCAGGTTTGCGCCCCTGGCTCTCGCCCCGGCCCTGCTTTTTCACTCCTGGTGGGGCCGTCTCCCCGGTGGCACCACCACCGAGCGCGCGCATCCCTTCAAGCCCCGGCTTGTGGTGTCGGGGCCAGCCGGCACAGCGGGCAGCCTGGCAGGGCGGTACCCAGCTCAAGGAGATGCTGCAGGCTGGGGCTGAGCTGGCACCAGGACCAGCCAAGCCCGGCAGTACCAGCCTGGACCGGGACAGCCCTGATCCTCACCCCCCACGGAGGCTTTCCCTGGCTTCCAGGTAATCTAAGATCAAGCACTCCAGCCAGACGTGCTCAGTCAGATGCCCAGGGACACCACGCAGCAGTGGGGAACCGAACACCCGCAGCATATGACTCCCCAGCTGGCACGGTCCCCCCAGCCCCAAAAGCCACCGGTGCCCAGCTGAGGAGCGCTCCGCAGTGACCGCATCCCTCGCCAAGCCGCCGCGCGTGGCTGCTGCTTTCCCAGGCTGCTGGCGGGGAGCACGCAGGGCTGGGGCAGGGCGGCGGGTGGCTGGGACCCCCGGCACCCCCTCCCGCCCGCGCACAGGATCCTGCCGAGCGCCCTTTTATTCCAGCAGTGCAATTAGCCTTGCTGACCCCTGAAATCCTCAGCCTCTCTAAGCAGCCATGCATTAAATCCCGGATCCAAGAGTGGAAATAGACTTCGTAAAAGGCTTATGGCCCTATTTATTACATTTTACGCATGACGGAGTCCGACAGCACAGCAACGGCGCTGCGGTCGGCGCTGGCTCTGCCTCCGCGCCGAGGCAGACTGACAGACGGACGGGCAGGGTCTGGAGCGGGCAGCAGAGCCTCGGCGGGTGTCTCCTCCTGGCCAGGCTTGGGTTGCCAGCTGAGTGCTCCCTTAGACGCAGGCAGGCAGGGATATCGATCTAGATGAAAGCTAATACCGCTGTCGGGGCTGGGTAACCGTATCTGCCGCACATTTGTATTCCTTAGAGCAGGGCGGGAGGGCTGCAGCCATCTGCCGGAGCGGCTCGGGGAACCTGGGGATGCTGCGAGCCCTCCGGCCGGATCTCAACTGCATTGCCTCCTCCCATTTCAATGTGCAGCCTTTACCTTCTCTATTCACCTCCACCTTGCTAGGGCCAAATAAGACAGACCTGAGGAGGGCATCACCAAAACGGCAGGGTCCTTCCTTCAGACCCAGGCCGCCTCCACCCAGCAGGGACTGGTGGGGCTGCCACGGGGCAGCGCCGAACCTGCCCGGTCCCTGCCCACGCGATGGGAGCCGAGGGGGCATCGCACTGGGGTTTGCAAGGTTGTGCAAGGGCACCGTGTGAAAGCAGCGTGCACGTGTTCACCAACACCTCCCCAGGGGTCCCACCGTTTAGCCAGGTGGCTCCTGCCCCGGTGGGATGGCAGGGGTGGCAGAAGACCCTGCACACCAGGGTGAGCCCTGGCACGAGGCTGCACAGCTCCGAGCTGGGCAGAGGGCACGGTGACAGGCAGGGGTGGGCAGCAGGGAGATGTGGAGGTGTGCAAGGAGGCAGAGCCGCTGCGTGCAGAGGAAGCAACAAGAAAAGCACAGGGATGAAGGCTCAAATAACTGAGGGACCCTCTGATTTCCCATAGAAAACGCAAGGCAGCTCCTGCATATCTCCATCAGGGCCTGAATCACAAGACAGATCAGGGAGCCCCTGCAGCAGCACTGGGCCAAGGAGCCGGGCTCTTGCTGTCAGTGCTGCAAAGCAGGGCAGAGCAGAGGGGGCACGCAAGGGTGTCCCCTCCTCATGCTTACAAATAGCCAGCTGCAGAGACTCAAGCAGCATGCGTCCCTGGGACACCAGCGTGCACAAACGGCTGCTCCCCGCTTTCTTGGAAGGGACCCATGGCACCCTCATCGCAGGGCAGTCGGAGATGTCAAGAGACAAAAGCAAGGGCCACCCTGTGCACCTCCAAGAAACTTGGCTTCCATCAATACTTCATGCAACATGCGAGCCTTGCTGATCCCAGGTGGTACAAGAGAGCCCCACGATGCCATGTAGGCAAGCTGGTGAGGCGGTCAGACCACTCGGGCAAACCCATCTCTTGTGCTCATTCTGAGGGCAATGAGGGGCCTCGTGTGTATGGAGAAGCAGAAGTGGGTCCATGGGATGTGCACAGTGCCCGGATCCTGACGCAGGTGCATCTCGGCCAAGCGTACCGGCCCCGCTGCCCGCGAGGGTGGGGAGCGTACGTCCCTGCCAAGGGGAAACGGCACCTGCGGGCCATCCCTCATCTTGGCATTTCCAAGGGTCAGTCCCACGTCTTTCACCAAAGGAGCTCAAAGGACTTTGATGCCTGCGGTGCCCCGTACATCTAAGGGCAGAAGGACCTTCACCGTTGCTCGCCTTTCCGCCCAACCCCACGCCGCAGCGGTGACTCTGCTCCAGCAGCCCTGAATGATCACGCCGAGGTGCCACAGCCCCATGGGGCCCTTTGGCAGAGCAGGATGCGGAGGTTTCGCCCGTAGCTCAGCTCTGCTTCTGTGCTTTGGAGCACGGTTCCTTCCTCCAAGGGGAGGCGATGGCATGTTAGCAAACAGCATGTTTGGGCGTAGATGGGCTCTGGCCTCAAAGGACATTGAGACATTTAGAAAAAACCCTGCAGTCCACATCTCTGCAGGTTCCTGCTTCCCTGCCGGTGTGCGCAGCCTGGTCACTGCTGCAAGCTCCCCGCTGCCCCGGGACAGCTGCAAGCCCACCCTGCTAAATGTCAGGGGAAACCCCCCCGGCCTGATTGAACAAGGCTTAAACTCCCCCTAACACCCATCCACAAAGGTCCCATACCCACCAGGGCACTCACAAGCTAATCCTCCCTCCAGAGTGGCTGCTATATTTAGGTAGCTAAATGAGGCAGAGTGGCTTTTTCCAAAAAAGAGTTAGTTTGGGTTACATAAATACAGAGAGAAAGTTGAAAGCTGTGTTTCCAGGTCCTTGCATTGCCATAAGTGAGCAGCAGGGACGGGAACAGTCTCCCCCCAGTAACCTGCCTTTCATTTATTTTTGACTCAGCTGGATATGCAGATGGGTTTCCAGCTCCTCTGGGCAGACGGGCAGCAGGCGAGCGGTGCAAACGGAGACGAGGGAGCCTGGGCAAGCAGACCCTCATGGGCAGCCCCTGGTCACCACAAGGAGGTGGGGGCCCAGGGGCTGCCAACGCCCCACATCCCGGATGCACTAACACCGGAATGGAGGAGCCATCGCCGCAGGAAGGCCAAACAGCACGACTGAAAGCACGGGCAGGAGGAGTCAACAGAAGTAAATAAACCGAGCAGCTCCAGCCCTCCCCATCCATGCCTGTCCTAACAGTTCCCCCGCGACATCCCTCCCTGCTCAGCTGCCAACTTCCTCCTGCATCCACTTTCACATCCTAAAGCCTCTGGTCCCATGAGGAGAGGAGACGTGCATGCATGAGCATGTCCCGCACACCTACCGCTGCTCCCCCCAAGCCCCGGGGCTGCAGGGCAGGGGCTACCCCTACTCTCCAGCTCGGCTGCTGGCGTGAGCTGTCGGGAAGGGTTGGTTGCCATTCGTCAGCAAAGCAGTGTCCCCACCAGAGCTGGGTGACAACACGCACCAGGGGGGTTTCTGGGGACATGTACCACGTGCTTTCATTTTCAAAATATATATAAATAGACATACTTATTCCTTCCTAAAAGGACACGGCCACAAGAAAACAAAAAAGGCAGCTCAAATACCATCCAACCTTTCAGCCTGAGAAAACCACACAGTTCTCATAGGCTTGAGTTGTGTTACCTGGGAAATGGGTTTTAGCACCCAAAACCAACATGCGCCAGTCTGCTGGTGGGGCCCACACAGAGACAGAAACTTCCTTTTTAAGAAAAACATTTGCAATTTTTTCTTTTCATTATTAGCACGGTCAGGTTGTGACTATTTATGTGCAAGCTTGCTCGCAACGAGAAATGATGCTGGTTGGTTTCAGACGCCTGCTCCAGCTATGCAGAGCTCTGGGGTTTATGCTGTTCAA
The DNA here is from genome assembly GCF_964188355.1 of Buteo buteo. NCBI lineage: Eukaryota > Metazoa > Chordata > Aves > Accipitriformes > Accipitridae > Buteo > Buteo buteo. The sequence goes on along the minus strand of NC_134194.1, from coordinate 12,759,443 downwards.
GGGAAGGGTTGAAAATCCTCCTGTCATTAAAATGCTGGAAGGTGGCTCTGAGCCACGCACCCCTCACGCAGGCAGGGCTGCACGCCCCAGAGCAGAGGGGGAAAGGAAAGCAGCTAAGCAGCCGCAGTTTAAAGGGAGCCGACAGGAATGCAAAGTTTAATTAGCTAGAAGCCAAGGGCCATGGAAGTTGCAAACGTTTGCACTGAGGCCGTGCAAGTCCTGGAAAATCGGGAGAGAGGGACCTGAGCTGGAACAAAGTTCAGCCCCGCCGTGCTGGGTGCCAGGTGAGCAACCTCTGTGTGGCAGAACAGGGCACCGCCGGCTCTCCTGGCACAAACCACCGCGCAGCACCCCGTGTCCCGCCCTGCCCTCCGCCAGCGCTGCCTGCGAGCGGGCAGAGCCCTGATCCTTCTGGCACCCAGGCAGCGGCTCTCCCCCCTGCTCCGAGCCCAGGGAGCACACGCTCTGCCTGGGCGACGTGCGAGGAGCCGACGGACCGCGGCCGCCCCAGCCCCGCGCCCACCGGAGTCGGCAGGCGATGCTCGCAGGGCGGCTGGCCGCTGCAGGCAGAGAGAAGCCAGAGCCTGCCCTGCTTTGGCCTTCAAGGGGAGCTGCGCGAGTGCCATGTTTTACGCCTCCAGCTCCTCGCTGTTACCCAAGCACGCGTACAACCGTCACCCCGGCCGCGATCGGCGCTGCGCTTTGCTCTAACCCAGCCCAGCTGCTGCGGGGCCGGCTGGAGCTCTGCCCCATCGGTCTCGTGTGCGTGCAAAGGGTCGCGGCAGTGGTCCCGCTGGGATGTTTCCTGAAACGTACATTTGCACTTTCTTCATAAAAAAATACAACACATAACTCACTCCTACCTCGGCGCTTTGGCTAGAAACAAAGCAAGAAAGGGCTCAGCAAGAAGGCTGCTGAGGCTGGGGGGATGGCTCCGTGTGCCGAGGGACAGCTGGGGCTGCTCCGGCCGCGGGTCCCCTCATGGTAGGACAACCGGGTCCCCAGCTGTCACTCGCAGGCAGCGAAACCTGCCGTCCCCCCTCATCCGGGCAGGAGGGAGGAGAAGAAATATGATTAGAGGCAGCTGGGCTTCCTTCCGTCCGCAAAGCCCAGACGGCCGCCCCAGCACGCTGCTCTGGCTGCGGCACAGCCCCAGCTCAGCTCCCCGCCTGCGCCGGGATGCTCTGCCCTCTCCCCTCCATCTCCCCCCCCCCCACCACAGGATTTCCTTGCTCTTGATGTGCACGAAAATTAGGAAATGAGGGTTCCTCGGGGACCAGGTCGGGAAGGCAGCTTTTGGCGGGGGGAAAGGATGACACCTCCCACACCCCTCGCCCGCCGCCCCATACGCTGGGATCCAACAGGGTCCTGCAGCCTCCCCAAACACAGGCCGGGGAAGCAGAAGCGACGGCGGTGATGAACTCGCTGCAAACTGAAACAGGAACTGAGGAGCCTGACCAGTGGCGCTGGCTCAGCAGAAGGGACTGTTTCGGCCAGCGTGCTCCCTGCCGCTGCAGGCAGCGACCGCAGGGCGCAGAAGCAGTGCAGAAGAAGAATTTAGAAAATGCATCACAGCAAAGACACGCTTGCCCTGCAACTGTAGTCGCTGCAAGAGCTCGAGGAACTCGTTTTATCCTCCGGCACCTCAGCACAAAAAGCTTCCAGCATCAATATAAAGCATGTACCGCTCTGTCCCAGGGAAGGGGAGAAGTGTCACGTCGGCCCTCCTGGGGCACCGGGGTCTCTCCCGCTTCAGCCCCCATCACACAGGCTCACCCTCACCAAGGGCAGAGGCCTCCTGCTCCCAGCCACGAGGGCAGACGCCTGCCTGTTTGCTGCCTGGGTGGGCAGGGTGCTGCAGGAAGGGTGGGTATGCACAGGCAGATGTAAAAAGCTCCTGTCATACTTCAGCAGGACCCTCATCGTGCTCCCCCAATGAAGCTTCGGGTAAGGGGGCTGGGGGGGGGGCACTGGGGAGGCATCCGGCACCCAGTGCCTGGCGGCTTTGCCTCGGGACAGCAGGGATGCAAGATAAGCGAAGTATTTTCCCTAAGCCCCACATTGCTGCCCGGGAGCCAGCAGTGATCAAAGGTTAGTCTGGCTACTGGATGGGGCCATCTCAAAGAGCCCCCAGGGCTGCCACAGTCTCCACACACCCCCACCAGCAGATACCAGACCTGCCACATGGAGAACCCCTCGCCCGGGGTGGTGGTGGGGGGGTGTTCCAGCTCTTACAGGGCCAAAGGAGATTTCCAGCTTTTCTTTTTCCCTGTCTTAATTCTGAAGTGAACCAGTTTAATGTAGCAATTTGCAGCAGGTCAACCCTGGCTGTTGCATCTGCCTGGGGAGGTGCAGCGAGACAGAGCAGGGTAAGGACGTGGCTGACGAGACCGTGAGCGCTGCCAGATCTGTGCAAAGTCCTACGGCATTTCTTGGAAGCTCCCATTATAAAAAAACAATAAATAAATAAATAAATAATAATTTGTGAGCCAGAGCTCAGGCAAAGTGCTGAAACGTAGAACAGCCGAGCGATAAGGGAAGGGAAACACATTGGCTGGACCATCACCCTACGGTGCGGCTGTCCCTGGCAGTAGGTCACTACCTCACCTGACCACCCGCCCCATTAACTTCAACCTTTAGTCTCTGGCTCATTACTACAAGCAGAGGCAGCTTAAAACATCCTCTTCCACATGCTCGCAAGAGGGTAGCTCCCCAGCCAGCAGGCAGGTGGGGAGAACCTGCCTTTCCCAGCACGGCACGCAGGCAGGGGAGCCGGCTGCCCGCTCTCGGGGTGCAGGCAAGAGGCTGCCCCAGCCCGCGCCCCCCAGGGAGGAGCAGTGCCGCACGGCCAGGACCGCGGCCGTCAGCCCAGCACGGCCGCGCTGGCAGCGGCGGCTCCGGCGTGTACAAAGTTCCCCCTCCGCTAAATCACTTCAGGCTGCCAAGCAGTCACGAGAAATATAAACCCGCGCGGGGTTGCCATGGAGCGGGGCTCAGCCGCGGGAGCCCGAAGCCGATTCCTCCGGCAAACACGTTTGCCGACCCAGGCCCTGCCGGAACCTCGTGTTCCTGGCTCCTCGGTGGCGGCGAGCGAGCACAACACGCCTGGTCCCAGCAGAGCCTTATCTCTGGGGCCAGCCCTTCCCTTCCCTCCCCTTCCCCACCAGAGCCAGGCCCCCTCCGCGCCGGAGACCCCCACGGGTGCTGGAGCTCTGGGCGCCCTGCAGGGACGGTGCCCCTCACCATCTCCCCAAGGCCACGGGCAGGCAGAAGAAGCGGTGGCTTCGGTGGCGTTTGCCCCGCAGGCACCGGGCAGCGAAGGCACAGGCTGGCCCCGCACAATGCCTCTGCGCCAGCCCAACGGGTGACGTCCCCGAGCTCCCACGGGTGCTGGCACATGCCGGCCAGGGGGAAGCGTGCCCTTGCCAGCACTCTGCCTGCCGGCAGTGCAGACGCGGGGCTCCCACGCTCCGCCACGAACTGGCCCCCAGCCCCACCGAAGGGCATTTCAGAGTCTGGCAGGCTCCCGCACCTCGGGAACAGCGGGCAGCAGTAGCAGGCAGCAGCGGCCGGCAGCACAGCAAACTGCCTGCCAGGAGCCAGCCCGTGGCGTCCCTGTCTGCAGCCCTATGCCAGGGACCATGGGACCCAATCCTCAAAGCCAGGAAGGGGTTTGGGGCAGGAAGGGCATCCCCTGGGCGTTTTTCACTGGACAACCACCAGCACTGAAGTGCCTGAGCAAGTGGAGTTTCTAACTACAAAGAGGCTTTTGACATTGGAAAGGTTAATGTGAGAGAGAGATCCGTCTCCCTCACAAAGCTCCCTTTGCTGGAGGCACTAGGTTGAGACCTTAATTATTCACCTGTTGGAGAGGTGCCTTTCCATTACGGCATGAGACCAGGGCAGGGATGCGCAGGCAGGAGGGAGGAAAGCCCACAGCGGGGGCAGCCCTGGTGCCCTGCCAGGGTGGGGAGCACCAGGGTATCTGGTCAAAAGCAGGGGGTGAAGGCAGGCAGGTGTGTGGGGAGGCTCTCCGAGGGGCCAGATTTCAGGGACACCCCCCCCCTTTTCCCCCATCACTGCTCCCAGCGGCTGCTCTCTCCCAGCTCCGAGCAGCAGGCTCAGCAGCACGCCACGCTCGCCATCGCCCGCAGCCACCGCTGCGGCGCGGGCAGCTGCCGGCATCCCCGGCAACCGCCGCCCCCCACTTTGCAAACGTACCCGTGTGGCCTCTGCTAACTGCCACCGTCAGTAACAGCCACCGCACCACGGCCACCTTGCAGAGCTTTCCTGGGAGGGGTGGGGGGGTCTGCAGCCCCAGCAATGCAGCGGCCTTCGACCCAAGCTGCAGCAATGCAGCCAGGCTGGAGATAGGCTTTGCACAGGCCCTTGGGCTGTCTCGGTCATCCAGAGCCCCCCCCCTGCAAAATCTTTGAGAGAAAAGCCTCAGAAAAAGCAGAATATCAGTCGGCTCGGTGAGGACTATCAGAAATTAGGGATGCGTCCCCACTTCATTACTGGCAGTAACAATTCACCCAATGGACCACTTCTCCACCAAGGGCTTCACTGTGCCTCCTGTACTCACCAATGGATTAAGCTGTTAGCAGGAGGCTGAGAAGTTAAAGAGAGAATATTGTATTTCAGTTCATGTGATCTTAAGCATCTCTCTGAGAAGCAGCTTGGTTCTGGGTTGTTTTTTTTCCCCCCTGCTGCACTTCATTTGGGGTTTTGAAACAAATTGAAGCCGTAAGAGTCAAACTGCTCCTGCCTTTAGCAGGGATGCTGAGAGTCGCCAGCTGTTCCGTGGTGCTCCCGGCAGAGCTGCCTGGCTGGCACTTTGCAGCGCCTGGTGCCAGCAGACGAACCAGCTACAACCAGCTTCATACCTCTGAGCAGCAAAGAGTTGCACAAAATGGATTAAGCGGGCCCAGAAATGACACATTTTGAGTCGCAGCAAAACAAAATCACTTTTTTTGTTGTTGAAAAGGGAAAAGGAGTTGGCAGGAGAAAGGCAGATATCAAGTGAAAACCCCTGATTTTCTTTCTGTAGCAATGCAGGTACCACGTGAATCATCGCTGTCCTCGATATGTAAATAGAGGTTAGCAGGCATCCTCAGCACAAGCCCATATAATTAAGGGACTGATGCAAATATCCATGTCAAACCTTCACCGTGCATCTCCCCAAGAGCCCTCCTGAGGATTCCTCCCCTGGCGAGGAAGCGATCGCCTGGCACCTGCCCGCACCCAACTGCGCCTTTCTCAAAACCTACTGCGAAAGCAAGGACTGGGGAGGAGCACGGGGGAGAGAGGAGGAGAGTCAGAGTTCCTCAAGATTTCCACGAAGGAAATGGCTAATATTGATGATCTCACGGCCTCCTGACATTGTAGCCTCTCAGGATAATCTGATCTTGTGCTGGAGCACTGGGGACTTCGTGGAAGCAGCTTTTGGGCTTCATTGAGAAGTCGGTAACCCAGTTGTAAGCAGAGGCTCGTACAGTAGTAATGGGGAGAGACGTCAGCAGCCAGCCCCGGACCGCCTCCCGCTCCGAGTTATAAAGCGGGCATGTGACAGCAGCCAGGGCTGGAGCCTTCCCTGCAGTTTCATCAGAGGTTAAGGTACAAGCACAACACACGCTTACAACTTCAGGCGGTTCTTAAGCAAATGCATGCAAATCATAGCTGGGGGGGGCGCTTCCCCCCCCCCCCTTTTTTTTTTCTTTACTTTTTACCCTAGCCTTTAACCCCTCTGCGCACGTGGGGACAGGAGGAAATGCAATTATCAAAAGCAGGCGCCGGGTGGGAGAGCAAACACAGGCTGCACACGGCTGCCGAAGGAACCCGCAGCGGGCTGCAAAGATCCCCTTGCTACTCCTCATCTTACACACCCCGCAGACATCAGGCTAGCACTAACTCTGTGCGTGTACCTACGCCGCTCCCTCCAATACAGTGCCCGTATGGCAGAGGGGGAGAAAAAGAGGGGACAGGCACAGCAAACTGGATTTTAGGACATGCCATAAAAACAGTCGTCTTTCGTCACAGGCCATTTCACAGTCCCAAATTTTGCAGGGGATGTTCACAACATGGTGGTTTTGCACCAGAGAAGGATGACAATTCGCAGGATTTTTTCTCCCCTTCACAGTCCCTTTTTGGAATAAGATTCCTAAATTGGCACATCAAATGCTGACCAAAAAGCAAAAAAGAAACGAGTCTTCAGATGCGAGCTGCAATCACACAAGCTTTTCATTTCACGTTAAGCACGCAGAGAACAGGCAGGTTATTGCGGGGAAGCGGAGCCAGGAACTTTCACCTGCCCAGGGAACAATGGGGGTGGTGGGAGCTGCAGCCTTTCTGCCATACGTCCTAGGGATGGCATCCCACACAACCAGCCTCCTCTTCTCTAGCTGACGGTTCCCTCAGCCATAATAAATCCGTCCAAATCGGAAAACGCAAACCGCTTACAAAATCTTCTCGGCCCACTTCTCACCCTTCCTGACCCTCCTGCGGTAATCAACCTGTCAGCAGCTCTTCGTTAACAACCGAAGCTGCCACCCCCCTCCTGCTCTGCCCCCAGCAAGCTGCCCGGGTCCCAAGCCAAGCCGGAGCGCTCTGGAACTGGTGCCTGCGAGGAGAGGTGCTGGGACTACACCGATCCAGCTGGTGGCAAGACCTGCCTGGTTCTGTCTGGCACACGCACCGGGGGCAAATCTGATTTACCAAGTCTTGAGACCTTATTTGTTTTGAACCCAAACAGCGGGATTAGTCCCCGTCCCGTTCCCCCCCCACACACACGCTCCTGTCGTTTGCAATCCCGGAGCTAAACTGGTGAGAGAGAGAGCAAGGGTTGGGATGAACACGCTAGCTTCACAGTCGAAGCTATTTTGTAATCTGTGGTTATGAAAGTGAAGGGCTGGAGGGATGATATATAACTACAGAAAACTCTTCCCACTTGCACCAGCCTCATCAATCCGACTGCGAAATGCGCGGTTGTGCTCCGGATCAGTCACGGCTCTTGCTACTGCCCGGCTTATTGTATAGCGCCTCTCTTCCACCCCCCAAAATGGAAAAGCATGCGAGCCCTATAGCCAGCACGGCTCGCTCTCGTGATCGTGCGGGAGCTGCCAAGGAGCCTTAATCTGATTTTAATACCCAGCCTCGTCCAAAAGGGAGCCCATCCAGATTTTGGAGCCGCTGACTCGCAGCACCGAGACCCCTCTCCCTACCACCCCCCCCCCCTCCCCAAACCTCCATCCCCCAAGATCCCAGCCGGTATGCGTGTAACTGACGCTCGGCATGACTCATCCCACAGCCCGGCTCTTATCAGCCCCCACCGCGCAGCCCCCTGCGGAGCAACCCCCCCCCCCCTCGCCGCCCTGCACCGCGCCGTCCCCCTCCCCACCTTTGCAGCGGGAAGCGCTGTTGCAAAGCGGGGGGGGGGGGGGGGTATGTGCCAAAACCGATCAACCCATCAACTTCTCCCCCCCACACACAAATTCCCTGCAGAAACCGGGGGGGGGGGGGGGGGGGCGCGGGAGTCCACGTGCTAGTGGTGCTGAAAGCGCCGGCGGGGCTGCGGGGTTGGTGCCGCGCCGGGGCCGCCCCGAAGCCACGGGGAGGGCCGCAGAGAGAGCCGCGGGGGCGGCAGGGTTCCGCGCGTCCCCCCCTCCCCGTATTTAACGGGACCCCCGCGGATCCTCCGGGCACCTGGGCGAAGGGCCGGTCCCCGCACCCCCCCCGCCGGGGGGGGTGCGGGGACCGGCCCTTCGCCCAGGTGCCCCAGGAAGGTCGGGGGGGGGTCTGCCGGCTTCCCCCTCCCCAGTTGCAACCCGCGCTGGGTAAACCGGCCAGCAGATCCCCCTCCACCGCCCTCCCTCCCTACCTGGCTGTCAGCGAGGTAACTGAAGACGAAGGAAGAAAGATCCTCGTCGAGCAGAGAGCTGCAATCCGGCCCCGGCTCCGCCATCTTCCACCTCCGGCTGGGGCTGAGGCGGCACCGAGCATGCAGCAGGCGCGGCGGCGGCGGCGGCGGCGGCGGGGAGCCGGGCGGCCGGCGGGGCGGAGCCGCCCGCAGCCCCCACCCGCCGGCTGCGGGAGCCGGGGAGGGCGGTGGAGCGAGGGGGAGGGCGGGAGCAGGGCGGGAGGATGGTGGCGGGGGGGGGACACACACACACAGCGCCCCGTGGGGTTTGCAGCCAGGCGGGGGGCACAAGCGGCTTCCCGCGGGACACGCGCGCCCACCCAGGGCACCAACTTGCTGCGAGCCCCTTAGAAGTGCCGGCCCTTGAAAGGGGGGGGGGGGCACCTGGGGCGCTGCCGGCATCACCGGGAGCTGCTCGACAGTCCCTAGGTTGCCCCGAGTTGAGATACGTAAACCCTGAGCGCAGCGTGGAAAGGCTGAGGGTCGCATCCAGGCGTGGGGGACAGACAGACACCCGCGGTGGCAGAGCGCCCCGTGGGGCTTGCAGCCACACGTGGGGCACGGGGGCCTTCCCGCAGGACGGGCACCCACCCAGGGCACCCACTTTAAGCAGTGCCATGCACACCTGAAAGAGTGCCTTCCCGCAGGACGGGCACCCACCCAGGGCACCCACTTTAAGCAGTGCCATGCACACCTTAAAGAGTGCCAGCCCTTACAAGTGGGGGCACCCAGCATCGCCGGGCACCACTCAGGAGTCCCTAGCTCACCCCGTGTTGAGATAAATAAACCCTGAGGGCAGCGTGGTAGGCCGAGGGTCACTTCCAGGCTCAGTGGGTCTGCACTGGAGTGGGGCCAGGTGGCCGAGAGCAAAGAGTAACAAGGAAGGAAAAGTCTTCAGATTTCCCTCATTTTCATCTCAACGCTCATCCCGCTGTTGCCGCGAGCGTCTTGATGTCACGCACGTCATTTTTCTGTCTGGGGTTATGAGGCGTACGCTAAAAGCCCTTTCAGAAATAATTAATGACGGGACCAAAAATCTCATGAATGTTCTATTTACTTACGCGTAGCAATTACATGGGAAAGAGCAGGACTTGGCACTGCAGCCTGAATTAGCTGATACACAACCAACCAAGTGGCAACACCTGCAGCCTAATGGCTCCAGATCCTAAAATCCCCTCAGATGGCTCAGGCGGGCCTGCAGTATCAGTGTAAATGGCTGATGAAGCAAAGCAATGCGGAGCAATCTAGGTGGAGAGCTCTGCGTCAGGCTCTGATGGGTGAACAGAAGGTGCTTCTTCCTCCGGTAGGAAAGGCCTGCTGCCCGTCCTTGCCCTGCTTTTGTTTCAAAGGGAGAGCTGTTTCCAGCCACTTTTTAATACCCTCTGGCCTCCCTTCGGTTCTGGACACGCTGTGAACACCATGCGATGTAGCAACATTGGATTTTCCCTGATCGTCCCGAGCCTTGCACCAAAAGAAGATGTCAGTGGGCAGCGTGTTATATCATACGGCTGATGAGAACTGGGGGCAGGGGTGGCTCCGCTGCTGGGATGGGACAAAGCAAGAGAGAAGCTGCCGCCAACTCTTCCTCATTGCTGTGGCACTTTATTACTAATTACTGTTATGAAATGCTGAAACAGTTACCTAAGGTGCTTTTCAAGCTGTTCCCTCAGCAATGAAACTTCTCTTCCCACGGGTGGGAGGTCTGGGCCCAGAAGCGTTGCTGCCTGGATGCACAGCTGTAGTTCACAGCAGGCACAGCACAGAGCACAGCGCTGCTGGACTGCATCCGAAGGGCCGGGGGAAGGAAATTGCCTTGCTCTGGGGCACGTGCAATTCCTTGCAGAACAAGACTCGAATTCCCAGTTGACCCTGCTGGCCAGTGATCTGGAGTGCATTCCCACCCCGGTCCCTCCTTTGCAGAAGATGGCAAGTGCTGAATGCTACTGGAGAGAGGAGGTGAGGTGAGAACAGGAGGGACGTTTGCCCCAGAAGGGAAAAAGCAGGACTGGCAGGCCTCACCATAAAAGCAGTCCTTTGGGAGGAATTTGTTGCACAAAAGGCAAGGTCCTCACTCAAGTATCTTGTGATTTCCTTTATACCAGTTGTACTCAAATAGGAAGTAACCATTCATAGGAATTACGTGTGAACGGTTGTTCTAAAATCAAGTTATGCATAGCCATGTGTTTCAGAAATACCTTTTCCCTTCTGGTGTGTGTGCAAGCACAGTTCCTCCCTCCTTGCTTTCTAACCCGAGAAGAGGAGCCCTTTGCAGTCCCCAGCTGTCAGCAGCCTGTGAGTCGCCCACCCTGGCTGCAGCCACCCGCACGGTGCGGCTCAGCCAGGCAGCCCAGCGGCACCGAGGAGCACAAGGAAAGCAAAGCCCAGCCTGTGCTGCCTCATTTCTCCTCTGGACAGAGATGGGTTAGGGCTTCTTTCAGCCAAGTGGGCAAAACTGGATGGGACGCTGGGGTCAGGCTGCCCTTGTGCCAAGAGGGGGCCAGAGGAAAGCAGCGATGGAGCGAAATGGGGGCATCTCAGAGGGGTGGACTTGCTGCCACTTCAGGGTTTCTGTGGAATCCCAGAGGACGAAGTACAGTTGCTCACGTGGCTGCAAGTCGGTGTTAACATGCTCCAACTTCTGTTCCTGACTGCTCTGGACTTTTGTACAGTCCAAGCGTTTTTCTATGCCGTTTGGGTTTTTTCACCTATAGAACGGACATCACACCACTTTCCTGTGCCCTGGAGCTTCTGGGGGGGGATTGGTTGAATAACGCTCATAAAAAGGACTTTGAAAGCACCGGGAGAGAGGCAAAGGAGGACAAGATGTTATAGCTGGCATTGTCTCTACCTCCTTAGAAGTCAGTGATGCGGCAGCCTCAGAAATACCCATGGTGGGTAGAGAAGGCATCTGATCCACAGTACTTCAGTGCAATGGTGTGAACGGGACATTATATTCCCCATGTGCATCCACACTTCTCTGTCTGCGCACAGAGTGACCGTGCAGTTTCGCTAAGTGCTCAGGGCTTGCCTCCTAAACCAGAACCTGAGCTTTGTGAGCAGGAGAGCTGCCAGAGCTCCAGCTTCTGCTGCTCTTTGTGTTTATGTACTCGAAGAGGTGTCAGCCACAGTCGGACAGAAATAAGCCCCCCGCATCCACCCCTCGCCTGCCAGCCCCAGCTAAGCCGGAGCGCTCCGTGGCACCATGCCGGCGCTGCAGCCAGCCATGGCAACACGATGCTAAGCCTGGAGGGGCTGGGGATAATATTACCAAGGTAAAATATAACAGGAAAAGTCTGCAAATGCCCTTTCAAAACAGCAGAGAGTGAGTAATGTCATTAGGCCAGCGGTCAGGAGGGGACAGGGTTTGAAGGTACCCTTAGCCTACCAAAGGCCAAATGTGGGACAGGGGCAGGAGCCAATGAGCGGCGGCTGGACAGGAGACACCCCGCACTGTGCAAACTCCCGCCTGCGGTTTCATGTTGCAGCTGCCCCTGTTTGTGGATGGGAAAATGTTCTAAGGACCGGGCGGCGAGGGCAGTGAGAGGCAGCGGCAAATGGGGCTCCTCTGAGTTACAACATCCCCAGCCTCCGGTGGGTCCTCGCCAGCCCCCCATGTTGTGACACGCTCTCCTTGGCACTAAAATTAAATGCAGCCCCAGGGGGAATTGGCACGGTGGCCAGGACGGCCACCCCGGTGGCCGACCTCCCTGGGGACCCAGGGGAAGGGGGATCTGCGCTGGCTGGGTCTCTCTGAGCTGGCGGTTGGGTAAGCTGGGGACAGCCGAAGGGCAAGATGCCCCCGAGGCTCTCCCAAAGTCCTCCCCTAAAGCAGTCTTCATTCATGTGGGCTGCTAATTGGAGGCCCCGCTCCCCACGGGGCAGCAGTGGTTAGCAGTGCCCTGCCCCTGGGTTTCACTGAGTTTCTTTGCTTGGCTCCTTTCCACGAGCTCTGCTTTTCTCTCCCCTCAGTCCTGCTCAGCACTCAGCTCAGTATTGTCCTTCACCTGAAGTCACCGAGCACAGGGACCTAGTGTCGCTTTTCCTCCAGACTTTCTGTGTCCGGTGGCTCCTGATCAGCCGTGTTCACCTGGTAGTTCCTGCCTCCTCCTCTTCCTCCTCCTCGTCCTCCTCGTTTTCTGACATGAGGGCTCTGTGGTGCTCCGTGGTGAGCAAGGAGTGAACCTCTGGTAATGCACTGCTGGGCGACGTGGCCCCTCACTCCCCATGAGCCTGGGTGGAAACTGCCCCTCCGCTCTCTGTCTGACATCCTCCTTGCCACGGGGCTGACTTGGCCTGTTGGGCCGGAGGGGACCTGGGAAACAAGAGTGGCTTCAGACGACAAACGGGTGCTGGCTGGGCTCCTGGCTCTGAGCTCCAGCTTGTCCAGGGAGCAGGGCTGTGGCTGTGTTTATTCGGAGGTTGCCATTCCTGCTCCAGCATACCCAGGCATCGCTGGGGAGCAGTGCTCCACCGTGCTGGCAAAGCCCCTCGTGCAGGCACGCATGGGCCCCGTATCTGCCTGTGCCATGGCAAAGCCACCCCAGTCCCTTCTCTGGAACGCACCTGGCAGAGGGTCACTCCCCACCCCGTGCCACCAAACTCAGGTTGCTGCAGCTCTCTTTCCTCACAGCAGAGACAGGCACTTGGGCTGTTCCGGCTCTGCAGAGGAGCCCATAGCCGGCACTGAGGGCTGGGGGGATGCACACGTGCAGGGTGATGTACAGGGCTCCAGCTTGCCTGATTCTGCAGCCTGCTCCTCTCCAAAACTGCAGCCTTGCACATGCTGTGGAGCTAAAGCCATGCAGTTATTGCAGAGGAAACCTACGGCAAAGGAGTAAGAAGGGGGTTTGTGAATGAGCTATTGAAGCAGATGGGAATTTCCCAGAGCAAGCGGCAGAGGCCAGGCAGAGCAGCAGAGGATAGGGAAGGCTCCTGCGCGATGGCTCATGCTGCCCACCAGCTGTGTGGGCTGAGTGAGGAGACCAGGATGCCCATTGACTCCTTATGGCGTTTCCAGTGACTCATTCGTCCACAGGAAGCAGCTCACCCGCAGCAGCTGAAGCAGCCTGTCCTCCTCCCCAGGCTGCTCCAGCACAGCGGGGCCAGCCGGCCCCTTCTGCCTGGGGACGAGAGCCCGGCAGCAGCCCAGGGCACGTAGCTCACCCTGTACCTCGCTTTATCTGGGGGAAGAAATCCCCTGTCAGAGACCCTGCACTGCTCGTTCTGCACTGGCATCCCGCCATGGACACCCCAGCCTTCCCCTTTTTCTTTCACCGGCAGCGTCCCCACACGCTGTCCCAGAGGCGGCCGGGCACGCTGGCACCATCCAGCCATCAGCGTGTGGGGACCAAAGGGAGCTGCACCGTACGGCACGTGTCCCTCGTACTCACTCTTTCGCGCTGGCTGAATTCGGCTTCCGCGCCGCACTGTGCCACTAGCGGCTCTCACACTGCGCTGACGGTGTCTGTCGTAGCCCATCAATGTCACCCACTGTCCCCTCGCCGGCCCGCCTGCCTCGTCCCTGCCTGTCGGGCTGCCTCCGGTCCCGGTGGTGCTGCGTGGCCTCCCTTCCCTGCCCGGCAGGACAGCACCAGGAGCTGGGCTATCTCCTCCATCCCCATCGTCCTGCTGCCAGCCGCTCCTCTGCTCTGCTCCCCGGGAGGATCGAGGGGCAGGTGGGATACCCAGACCGACCTCATCCTCCTCTGCTCACCCTGGCCCCAAGCAGGGCGACTCCTCCTGCCTCTCCCCAGGGGCTGGTCAGAGCCTGGGTGCTACCATCACTGTTTTCTCTTCCTCTTTCTGTTTAACTGCCTCCTCCCGGAGACCCGCCATGATCACCCGAGCAGGTCCCGATCCCCCTGCCCCAGCAGAGCTGGCCAAGGGGGCCAGCAGCGAAGGGACCTGTTCCTCAAGCAGCTCTTGCTGGCAGGGACCTCCGTGGGCATCTCCCTGCCTCGTGGCTCCCAGCCTGGCTGTCCCCGGCTGTCCCCGCGCCCCCATCCCGCAGCACCCCCTCCACAGCCCCCCGCCCTCCTCACTAGCTCTCCTCCGAGTCGCCTCCCCACAGGTGACTGGCTCTCCCTATCCCCAACTACTGCACCCCCGGCCCCGAAACCCCTCCGTAGGCACCCCCTCCTGCTCCCCTTGCCAGCCTGGCGAGCGGAGCCACCCACAGCACTTTGGGGAGCGGTGGGGACGGGGCTCGGGGCTCGGTGGGGCTGGAGGATGCCAGGGCAGCAGGCGCTGGCACATCTCCTGGCCCCGCGCAGACACCGCTCTGCTGTTCCTCAGCACCTCGGCACCGTGTCCCTGGGCAGAAGACACTTCAGATCCAGCCAGCGCTATAAATAAAACCACGTTCTTTTATCCCACCAAATAGGTTCTCATTGATTTTACCTATTCCTCCTCCTCCCTCCTGCGTCCCTTTGATATGTGAAGTCAGCTGCGGAGGAGCTCAGGGAACCGCCAGCCTGGCGGGGAAAATGCCACCCCCTCTAGGCCCTCTCCCCCGGAGACAGCCGCTCTCCCCTGGTTTTTGCTCTCTGAATAGGCGGCACCACTGGAGGAGAAGAAACAAAGCTCCCTGGTGAAAGTTTGCCGGCTAATTATTTATTAATCTCCTCCTGACAGTGCAATCGCCGGCAGCGAGGCAGCCCCCAAGCCCCCTGCCATGGGGAGGAAGAGGAGGGGGAGGATGGAGAGCTCTGCTGGTGGAGCCTTCTTGCCGTGGTCGAGGAGCTCGGGATGAGCCGACACATCGCTTCCTTCTCTGGCTGCTTCGGTTACGGTTGTACCGGTGGTGGAGATAAGGGGGTCCCATCTCCAAGTCCCCAGGTCCCCATCCTGGGAAATGCTGAGGGCTGGTTGCAGGGGGGTCCCTGGTCCCTTGCGGGTGATGCCAGCTGAGGGGCTCACCCCCCCCCCCAGACCAGGCAGTTTGTGAATGCCTGCTTGCTGCAAGCAGTTATTCTGCACACAGGAGCTCCCCATGCAGGGATGGCTAGCAACAGAAATAATGCAGCAAAATCACAGCTCACACAGCCTTCCTGGCACTTGAAAGCATCTCGAGAGCTTAAAAAGCTGCAAGATGCTCTCATTCCCATCCTTTCCCTGCTATCCTCGCCGCTCACTGCCTCTGCTTTGGGCCCCCCTTCCCGGGGGGGAGCGCAGCACTTTCCCAGGCAAACGGTACCAAGTTGAGCCCGGCGAATCCTGCCCGCGCCATGCAGCAGGAGGCAGGGAGGCCGCGTGCTGCCCGCCGGAGCGGGGCTGCGGGTGACTCATCGCCATGCAGTATGCAATTACCAAGGCAAGTGCAGGCCCCTGCTGTTTTGCACAGGTATCTGTGTCAGCCAGGGCTATTTCCAGCTCTCTCCGCACTCCCGGCTCCTTTGAGAGGTAAGGAATACAGCCGCCTAGCTACTCTGCTTGCCACAGGGACGGGCACGATATTCCCATCAGCAAAGAGCCAGGGGGTTGGATATTGCATCCAAACACTCGAATTGCACAACTGGGGGAGGAGGGAGTGGTGTGCAACTGCCCACGCATTTTATGTATTTAAGGGCGCACACACAGACATAGACCGAACGGAGGCACGGAGAGATGCAACGAGGCTGCACAGCACCCATTGCCACCGACTAAGCGCCAGGCGAGGAGAATTTAGAGCTGTTATTATTAGCCATGCTGGTAGCGCTAGAAAGGAAGCAGCAGGGATGGGATAAAGCAGAGTTTGGAAAATGCTCTGGCCTGGAAAGGCAGGGGAGGGACCAGGATAAAAGGAGCAAAGCCATGTGCGGCAGCGCCTTCTCCCTCCCCTGCCGGAGCAGATAACTGCAAGCTCCGTGGGGCAGCGTCTCTGTCTCTCGATCTGTACGTTGAGTGTGTGCCATCCCCCGTTAAGCTGTTAAGCCAAACCGCGCTCAGTGAGTGACATTTTTTGATTCCCAGAATGTTTGCTCATTACTTTTCCCTCTGGTCACTGTGAGCAGGAAGCGGGGGAAAGCTCAGGCGTTGAGCACTTCTTGGACAAGCTCCAAACAAGGGCTACAGCCCTCTAGCCACAAACCTCGTTTGCTACAGGAGTTTTGCAACTGGAGTTGTCACAACAGGGCAGCAGCTGCAGCCCAGTCCCTATGGCCGTAAGTGGAGGCAGCTATATCATTGCACCAGTGCTCTGTGCAGCAAAATGCATCTGCACTGGGATCAACGGGGTCTACCCTCCTGGGAATCCCGAGCAGGCTGAGTCTGCCCAGGCAAAGTGAGCCTGGCATTCCACAGCCTTCGGCAGTTTTCCTGGGGCACTGGAAGTTTGCTCAGCTTTACCTGGAGGCTGAGATATAGGGGAAGGCTCCGTATGTGATATAGATGTGCCTGGCATGGGGCACTCTGTGCCTGTGCAGCGTGGTGAAGTGATGGATATGTGACATCACCGAAGCCCCACCGAAGGGACCTCGCAGGATGCTTGTCAGGGTACATTGTATGTCCTGCGTAACCACCCTGGAGGTGAACGGTGTTCATCACCCAGCTGGGCTTGGGAAGATGGGTCCGTTGGAGGCAGGCTGGGGGGATAATGACCAAAGGAGGGATGCATACAGAGCCAGGACCTGCGAAGGGGCTGGGAAGGCTCCGTGCCTCAACCTCCTGCCTTTGCCTGACACATGCCCACCAAAGCCTGGCCCGGGGAGAGCATGAGGCTACAGTCAGACCTCTCACAAGAGTGGGCTGTGCCCTCTGCGGACAAGCCACCAGGCTGCAAGCGGCACCAAGCGGCTTTGTCCTTCCCGCACCTCCCAGCAGAGCCCTCAACATGGGAGTACTGCTACAGTTTTTTGCTGGAAAAATCACATTAATCATCCTCAGTGCCACCTCCCGGGCCTTTGTCACAGTTTGGTGCCCCAGTGCCAGCTTTGTTTTAAAAGCATTATTTATTTTTAATAAAAGCCAATCTAAACAGCAACATTTTTAGGATGAGAAAAATAAAAATGCAGTGGTTGTCACAACTGTCAGCATCCCCGGGAATGGGGGACTGGCAGTGCCCGGCTGCGCTCCCCTCCGGCCTGTGTTGCTGCACAGGCAGAGGAGGAAACACCTGGCAGCGCGTGCCTGTGGGCAGCCTTTGTGCCAGGAAAAGCAGCGCCTGCTTTTTTTTAATACACGGGTGAAATTCTTATGCATACTTGTTATTTTCTAAATGTCTAGTAATTTTAATTTCATTTATTGCATGAATAAATGAGCAAATATGACATATACAAATGTTGGAAAGTAAATTAGTTTTTTAAGCCCCTTCACTGAAAGAACTATGTATTATTAAAATATCTGTGTTGCAATGTGCTGGTATCACATTAGCAACAGTAATAAGAAATGCTGTTTATCCATATGGAACTAGATTTTCAAAGCCCGGATCTGGCAGCATGCGTCGAGTCGGTGCGTGGCCGAGACCATAAACCATGGCAACCAGCGGCATCTCCATTTGCCCAAGCAGCCGTGGTGGGTCACGGGGCAGCGTTCCATGTCCCAGGCTGGTGGCCAAGCTGAGATCCTGCGAGCAGAAAGCGTGCAGGAAGCGAGCAGGAAGCGCACCTCACTCACTTCCTGAGCATCTCTTCTCCTTCCATCACTCTTCCTTCTGGGAGACAGGAATAAAGCTTTACCGGAGGCCCCAGGGAGAGCCCATCCCGGCTCCTGCACACCCCTGCCGCTGCGGCTCTGCCTGCTCTGGCTGGCTCTGCTGGTTTCTCCTGTGGGGCCACGGCTTTTGGCAGGGCTGGGCAGGGGCAGGGTGCCGCACCAGGGCTCCTCTCAAGTTCAGTTTTTCCCCAGGTTTTCCAAACCGGCTTTATTTGCAGGCACAAGGCCTGTGAGCGGCTGCATTTGAATGCTGCCTGGCCAGAGCAGAGTGCAGCCACGGCTGGGACAAAACAAAACCAGCATTCACGGGCAGTCATTTAAATTCCCAGCAGCTGTTCCCTCCCAGCACACTCATGCCCGCCCTCCTTTGCTCTCCAAGGCACTTTTGGGGGCTTTTTCCCAGGGTGGTAGGGAAGCGGGTCTTCCAGCAAGTTCACCTGCAACCAGCATCCCTCCTCCCGCCTCCTAAAAATAAGTGGCCAGCCCTGGGGGGGGGGCAATAGCTGGGGGCTGCTCCTCGCTCGGGGGTCTGCACCCACCGGGACTTCAGCCCCCCCATGGTGCCTCCTCCCTGCCCCGGTGCAGCGGGTCGTGCAGGGCTGGGTGCTCACCCCGCAGCAGGAGCCCCGCGTGCTGACCAGCACCCCCAGTCCCTGAGCTGGTTACGGGTGCCCCGCAGATGCCTCCCTGGCCCCGGCTCATTCCCATTCCCTCGTGATGGTGCCTCACCCCTGAGGCTGAGCCACGCTGTGGGGGCGGCCGCCCAGCCCCCCTCCAGCACCGCTCCAGTGGGAGAACTGGGCCCCTGTGCCGAAGGGCGCTCAGCTCCCCGGGGCAGGGGTGCAGACAGGCGTGCGCTCCCGGGACACCGGGTAAACCCAGTGAGACAGGGCTCTGGGCCAGGCGTAGCCACGGGACCCCAAGCAGGAGCTGAGCGGTGCCTTTTGGCCCCTCGTGCGCTCACATGAGAGAAATTGCTCGTGCGTGTTTTGGTCTGCTTGGGTTTAACCCCAGCCCTGCTTTCCCGCGCGGGCTGCCGGCACGAGGGCCGGGCAGGGAGCAGGCAGCGGCACGCCGGGCAGCGGCAGCAGGAGCGAGCACGCTGCGGTTTTCCAGCCGGAGACAGGCAGCTGCTGTGAAGAGCTGGTGGTGAAACGCTGCCTGCAATCCCATTACGGCTGCGAGCGCGAATGAGTTTAGTGGCCTCAATTTAATTCCCATTTGTACATGGTGGAAAAAAAAAGAAAAAAGAGGAAGAAGAGCGAAATCAGGGATCGGCATGGATTGGCTGGGATGGGGATGCGCAAGCTGCAGCCACGTGGGAGGCACGAGCTGCCAGAGATGTGCCCAGCCCCGGGCAGAGGATGCTGTGCTGGCAGCAAGGATGGGTGCTGCAGGGGGAGGAGAAGGACACGTCGCTCCCGCTGGATGTGCCCAGCATGCCCGAGCCCGGGCTGGGAGAGCCGCTGCAGTTTCATGTAGCTGGAGCCCATCAGCGATGGAGTACACCAGGCACGGGGCTCCCCCCATCCCGGCTGGAGAGCCATGTCAACGGCAAGTGCGTGGGCTGCCGTGGGCCAAGCCAAGCCCCACGGGGTGGGTGCCTGCGTCTCCCTCCTCTCCTTGCCCCCGGGATGTGCCTGGGACTGGAACAGACCCAGCCATGGGAAGGCTGGAGGAGGGAAGATGCCACTTAAAGGCCTGAGGAGCCGGGGCTCCAATTTCAAAAAATAAAGTGAGGATTTTCATCTGTATTTGCTTAGTGAGTTAATGACTTTATTTCTGATTTGATGCTCTTGTCTCTGATGACTCAGGCACAAAAAGGGAGACCAGATAAGAGCAAAGAGGCCCGGCCAGAGGGATGCTGGTGGCTGCTCAGTGCCCAGCATCCCCCAGCCTGGATCCCTTCCAGGGGATTCCAGAAATGCTGTCAGCACCGGGAGTGGGACCATGGGCATGGGGAGGGCAGCAGCTTGGGGAGGTGAAAGCAGAAGCAGCCATCCCTGATAAGAGATGGGCTCTGCCCTGTTATGGCTATGGCAATTGCACTAACAAGAGCGTTAGGTATTTTGTACTTGGTATGACCTGCCCGGATCACGCTGTACCACCCCAGCCTTCTGACCTCATCCTCTTCTGGGAGGAATAAACGTCTGATGTGGAGGAGAGCAGACCTTCTCCTTCCCCTGACACCTCCAGCTGGAACCTGGCTGCCAGTCCCTTGCCCCTGGGCCATTGCAGAGGCCTGGCAGGCAGCAGGGAATGTCCCCAGACTGGGGGAGGTAATCAGTCCCAGAGCAACCCAGCCCCTCCTGCCTGCATTTCTCCATCACGAGAAACAAACAGATGTGTTTAGCCTGAATTAGCTGTTTTCGACTGGGAAGGCAATCCCAATCTCACTGCATCCAGTTCCCCCCCAGCCTAAACAAGAAGCTGGGCAAAACACGCATTTTCTTTGGTGAGGAGGAGGTTTCTCCTCTCCCTCATCTCTTGCTTCCAAGTTCGTTGAGCCCCGCAGAGATGTGAGCAGAGCTCTCTGCAGCTGGAGGGCTAACATCTCAGCTCTTCCAAATAAATAGAAAATGACCCAGTTCATTTTTCTCTTTTCCCAAAGTCCAAGCACCCAAAAAATGAGACAGTAAGGGGAAGCCACAAATAGATTTCACGTATTCTGACAGAGCCAGGAGATGAAAGCAGGGGAAACAGCTCCTTCCTCCCCTGCTCAGATCCTGGTACGGCAGCAGCACATCCTCCCCGGGGTTAGCTTCCCTGGGTCAGAGAGGCAGGAGAGGCTTTGGGGCTGACCCCAGCTCAAGTCCCACGTTGCCTACCAACTGCTTAGGAAAGCTGCCATCCCCTGTCCAACCCCAAGGGCTCCAGTGCTCTTTGCACCCGAGGGTGGGGAGTTTTGGGCCAGACGAGGTCCCAGGCTGGTGCAGGCAGGATGCTGGCTTGCTGGCCTGTTGCTCCGAGGAACATCTCACTGCTGCGGTTCAGCTTCACAGCCCCAGGATCTGCTGGCACCGCAGCTTGATGAGCCTCTGCTTCCAGCTGGGAATGGCTCAGCATGCAGGAACCCCTCTTTCCCTAGGTTTTTTTTTCCTCGCTCATACAGTCCCCACACCCCTTGGGGACCAGGATCTTCTGAGGCAGGGTGGGAGCCTCCCCAGGGCTGCTCCCATCAGCCTTGCTCCAAGTATTAAGGTGAGCAGCAGAACGTGCCCAGCCTTCAACTATTCCTATCACGTCCCATCTGGAGACAGAAATCTGCCTGCTGGCTTTACAATTAAAATTGAAATTATTTGATTACAGGCCTTCATTAGTAAAAACAAACACCAGGCAGCCTTCCTCCCTCTCCTCCCCCCATCCCCGCCCAGCCGTTCCTCCCCGGGGCTGTTTTAGGTAAATCCCAGCCAGGATGTGGGCTGGGCACACAAAGGGGGTTCGTGTCTGCAGCTTGTAGCTACAGTCAGGTGCAGCCCAAAGGAGACAAATTTTAGACCCACAAATCACCTCCTTCAGGTAGAGATGCAGCAACAATCTTGGATTGACGGCTTGATGGACTGCTGCCCAACAGTGGGTGTAGCGATGGCTTTAGCAGCAGCAGGACTTTTCCCAACACTGCACAGCCTGCTGAATGCTCGCAGACCTTACTGGGGGTCTCCCACAGCCCTTGGGGCTTCCGATTTACATTTTGACTCCATGCCCTTTGTTCTGCGAGTCTTTGCAATGGGGTCATTTGCACCTTCACATCAACCTGGACTTGCCATTGCCAGGTCTGTTTTTCTTCCCCGCAGCTGGCTAATCCTGCCGGGAAAGTGGGGAGCACAGGGAAGGGCTGTGCCGGCACGGAGCAGGCTGCCCGTGGTGTATGCAGATGCTTGAATCCCCAAAGCTGCAGCAGTTCTGGGGGAAGTAATTCAATTAACACTCGGGGCGTTGGGAACAGGCTGTGCAGCCTGGGAGAGGAGGAATGCTAATGAAGGAGGGCTTGGGAATGCTGCTGGGTTAGAGTGCCGCTCGCCCGGCTGCTCCCAGGAGCTGGTTTTCTCTAGCCGACGGGATGGCTCTGGGCAGCGGGGAGGTGAGGTGGGAATTAGGCAATCTTTCTGCCTCTGGTGCCTGATGCAAGAGGCCATGAAACGGCTCTTGACACTCAATTGGTGGCCCGTTTGAAAGGGCCCTGTGGCAGAAGAGGTGTGTGCTATCCCCACGGTGGCATGCCAGCTGGCACCCCCGCCAGAGTCCCTGCCTGCAGAAGGCAGGCTGACCCCCTGCCCTGTCCCTGCCTGCGGGCAGGGGCACTTCCCTCCGGTGCTCACCTGAGCTTCTCCATCCCTGCCTCCCACCTGCACCGTCTGCCTTTGCTCCAGCAAAAAGCTGCCTTTGGGATCTCCCCAGCGCCACAGCACACGCGCTGGCTGGGGCCGTGCCTCCGGCTGAGCTGGGAGCGGGCCGAGGAGACTGAGCCACGGTGCCTGCAGACCACAGGGCCAGGCTGTCTGGGACTCAACAGCCCCTTTAGCCCTCCCTGTATAAGGAGGGAAACCCGGACCCAGAGCTGCGGGGCGAGGGGGCCGCAGCCGCAAGGCTCGGGCTGGGGAGGAAACCCCTGGCTCAGGAGCAGGACCAGCCACGGCAGCTCCAGCTGCGGCAGGGGACGATGGCAGTGCCTGGTGGCACATGAGAATCACGGATGCAGCTTCTCCCTGGGGCGGTGAGCCTGTCCGGGCAGGGGAGGCCATCTGCTCACCCACAGAGAGGGGAGCAGAGCTGGGGGTCCAGAGCCCCTGTGTCCAAACTGGCTCGAGGCAGCGCTGCCTTTGCAACCTGGGGGGCACCAGCACCCCAAAGACGAACAAAGGGTTGTATTTGGGGTGCCTTTGCAGGGATGTATTTGGGAAGCCTTTGCAGTCTCAAGTACCTTTGCAACAACCAGGGGCAGCCACCCCGAGAACGCAAGCACGGGGTCGTGGGAGAAGACCTGCGTCCATGGGTGTCTGTCCCCTTTGCCAGGCTGGGCAGTGGGAAAGGCGGCTGTCACAGGACCAGCGGGAAGGCAGAAGGGTGCTCTGCACCTCCTCCGTGCCACGCTCGCTCCTTAACTCCTGTGGCCTCTGGAATGCCCCGCAGTGCTCTCCTGCCAGCGGAGTGACCTTGGGCACAGGATGAGCCTGTAAGAATCTGCCTTTTGCTGCCAGGCAGATGAAGCCCCTCATGCCACAGGGCTGAGGAAGTCCCAAGGGAAAGGGTGCATCACCCCGGGACCACCGGCTCAGGGTCTGCCTGCCTGGGGACCCCCAGGACATGGCAGGGCAGGGGCGCATGGTGCAGGGGCTGGCATGCTGGCCGAGCTATTCGCGGTGGGTAGTGTTGCCCGGCTGCTCCGGCTGACTCATGTCACATCAGGGCCAGACTGGCTTCCCAGCGGCATGAAGCCTCCCCCTGACCGGTGGCACTGGGATGAACTGTGGCCAGGGCAGGTGGCGGGGGGGGCACAGGTTATAAAGTTACGCTGAAGAAAGAACAGCTCCTGGTGGGATGCTCCCCTCCCTAGCTGTGTGCCATCCGCCTGCCCAAACCTCAGCTCGACACCTGAGGATGCTCCAGCTCCATCCCCCGTGCAATGTCTGGATGCGGCCCAGGGATGGCAGGGTCCGGCTGCAGGGGTGTGCTCCAACAGTGGGGCTGAGCCATAGGTGGGGAGGCAGCGGGGTTAGTCCCTCCACCTGGGCAAGTGTCACCAAGTCGGTGGCACTAACAGCATTGTTGTCCTACCCAGGCTTGCCTTGTGGGCTAAATCTTTAACCAGATCAAGGGTTTAACTTTATCGGTGTCTGGAAAAATGTGGCACCGTTTTCCTGGGGCAAAGTATCTTGATCCCTGCAGAAATCCCAGATGTGGCTCCTTTCCCTGGGCTGCAGCTCCCTGGCGCTTGTGTCTGGCCCTTCAGCACAGGGACCCATGGGACCATCTGGGGCAGGGAGCACCCCGTGCCCCATGCATGGCCTGGGCTCCCAGCTGGCCCCATCTTCCCTCCAAAATCACAGTTTGCACAGACCCAGGTGCACCGGCACGGTGCCAGCATCAAGGAGCTGGCACTTTCCCTTGAAGGGTGTACCTGGGCACAGATTGTCCTTGCAGTGGGCAGCGTGGGAGGAAAGACACTGCGGGAGCAGAGACTTTGGTGTCCCCTTGAGGGGAGCCCCACTGCTGGCACCACAGTCTCCCTGCCAGCCCTGCCGGCTCCGCAGCCCTGGAAAGCCTTCCACAACCCCTGCCCAGAGCAGGATGATTGATTATCGTTATTAAGGCTGGAGAACAGTTTCTGTGCACGTCCAGGTGGTTCAGGAGCAATTAGTCACCCACTGGTGAGGTGGGGGCCAGGCTGCCCCTCTGCCCCTGCAGAGGTGGGTGCCCTCCGTCACCCCAGCGAGGGCCCAAGGCAGCTCCTGGCACTCCTGGCACAGCCAGGAGGGAGCCCTATCTCCTTGAGGGCTGTATCTGATGGGCACGCTCCCTGCCAGCCCTTTCTGGTAAAGGGCAGGGCTTTGACAGAGGTGCAGCGCCAGGGCAGGGCTTGGACCTGAGCTGACTCCTGCCCCCCCAGGCCATCTGATGGGGGGAAGGCAGAGGGTCTGCAGCCCCCAGCCCCATGGCAGAGATTTACCCCCATCCAGGGTGATGCGGCACCTTGTGCTTTTACGTGGGGTGGGCGCAATGGAGGGGCTGAGGAGGGGAGGGGTGCTCATCCCCAGTCCTGGGGGGCCACACCAGGCACAGCTCCAGCCAGGGGCTCATCTGGCAGCACCGTGACGGCAGGGACATCGGCAGCAGACGGCTGCCGGCTGGAAAGGGGGGGCATAATGATGGTCCATCTCAGCAAAGGTAGCAGAGCATGAAAGCAATTTCACACTTTATTAGACAATTCAGGTGCTGGCTGCACAAGCCTGGAGCGAGCACTGCTGCTGACACCTCCGCTCCTGTCTCGCAGCCCCAGGGCGACTCTCCGTGGGGCTCAGCCCTCCCTCAGGCCACGCAGCACCATGCTGATCACGGCTGGCAGCGGAACCAGCGTGGGCTGCAGGGGACCAGGGTGCCGAGGCTGCGGGCTGCTTCTTGTGGGCCACCCTGCTCCCACACACGGGCAGGCGCCTGGGAACCGTGCAGCCGGCAGGCTGGCTCTGCTGGGAGCCAGCTCAGCCTGGCAGTGGTGGTGAACTCAAGCACCATGCCCGCAATCACAGCTCCGCTGGGGCTGGCTGTGCCCTTCAGCCCAGGGCAGCCACCCTGCTCCTGCTGGGTTCCCCTGCTCCCCTCCTTCGCTGCCCGCTGCAGCCCTGCTGCACCCCTACTCCCCTCCTGGCACCCCGCGGTGAGAGGACGGGTCTGGGTTTGGGAGCCTGGGCTTGGGGCTTCCCTGGCAGCTGCTTTCCTCTCGCGCCTCCCTGCCGCCTGGGTGCCCCAGCAGAGCCAGCGGGCACATCGACACCTGGGCACGCAGCCATCCTCCCCGCGATCCAGGTGTCTCCATCTGGAGATGTGCCTTGCGGCTCCCCACCCTGCCCGCAGCCACCGCCGTGTCCCCAGGGACCGGCACGCCCCGCAAAGCGGGCGAGAGCGGAGTCTGACCTGCCGCCATCCTGCTCTCCGGCATGTGGCCGGGCTGGCGCCCTGCACTCTGGGGACACGGCTGTGTGCTGTCACACCCCACGGGTGGACACTATCCAAATGCCTGCACGTCCAGGATATGAATCAGCCCGGACGGGAGTGCAGCAGCCGCTCCTGGACAACCCGAGCTGCCCGGCAGGCTGCTCCGGCAGCCAGGCTGTGCTGGTGCCAAACCTCTTGCGGGCCGGCAGGCAGGTTGCGGTCAGCAGCGCCTGCCCGGCTCCACTGCCACCTTGCCGATCAGCCCCGGGCATGGCGAGGCCCCGGCCTGGCACGCATTTCCCTCCCCCTTGCCTGGCTCTGATCCCACAGTGCCAAGACACGGCACAGCGGCGCCCGGCCGGGGTGATGCCCAACCTTGACCCGACCTCCTGGCGAGGAGCCATCGCTGCCCGGCTGACCCCCCGTGCCCCCTGCCACGAGCATGTTCCACCAGGCCAGCCAGAGCATTCCTCCTGGGAGAACCTGTCCTTGCCAGGCTATTTAAAGGCACACTTGTGCCCTTTATTCCCCTTCATGTTTAGGCTGGAAGAGCCCCGTACCCTCCAGTGACTCCAAGGGGGCACCTCCAGGCTCGGGGCAGCAGCAGGTGCAACGAGTTTGGCCGAAATCATGGGAGAAGAGAGGGATGTCAGTGGCCCGTGTCCTGCAGCCAAGTATTAGGCCATGTCCTGAGGACAGACCCCATGGGGAAGGTCCCACGGCCGTCGAGGTTGGCAGCAGGACTGGTGGGTACTGCAGAGCCCAGCTCAGCCCTTTGGGTCCAAAGACTGGAGGAGCTGCACGAGCTAATTTCCCTCTTCCTAGCAGGGACACCCACAGCACGCTCCAGCCGCCGTCAGGACCTCAGGGTAGGCAGGGCACCAGTGCCACGGCCGCTGGGCAGGGTGCTGGTGCTGGCTGCCTCAGCACCATTCAGAGGAGCCTCTTGGTGCCTCAGCTGCACCCAGCCTGGAGCGCAGCCGCGTTATCTGGCAGGGGGCAGGCAGCCGGTGCCTGACACAAGCAGCGTGTCCCCGGTGTGCTGCCACCTCCTGCAGAGCACCGGTGTGTGGCTCACGTACATCTGCCGGTGGGATGTGCGTGGGCTCTTTCACCTTGCCCTTCATGCCTGTCAGCCCTAGCAAGTGCTGGTATTCGGACATTTGATGGGTAGAGTGGGGACCCAGGGGAGGCAGCGGGGGTCTAGGACACCTCGCAACAGCCTGCACCCCCGTGCCGGCTGCAGGCAGGGCAAAGAGCTTCTGGCCAGCACTGACGCACAGGCAGCACCGGCGGTGGCTGGAGGGAGGGAAAGGGGAGCTGTTGTTTTAGAGCACATGAAATCCAGAGTCCTGATGAGTGGGACAGAGAAAGCCCAACCAGCTTTGTAAGCTGCCTATCAAGTCCTGCCCGCCACAGGCCTCCTTCCAGCAGGCAGATCAGGGCACAGGCAGCACCAGTTTCTCAGCGCTCCGTGTCCTGCTGTCACCTTTCACCCTCCAAAGGGTCCCGGGTACCTGCGGGCTACGGAGCAGGACCTGCTCGAGCCACTGACTCCTGCTGTTGCCTGCACTGGCGCAGGGCTGATTGCATCTGCGCCCCACTGAGCTCGCAGGAAGGCAGCTCGGGAGGGAAATCCGACCTGATGTGATTTGATTAGGAACGGAAAAATCCGGAGGAGCCATCAGCAGTGAGCTGGAGGTGTAAGCCCTGCTGCTGCAGGGCTGGAGCTGGGGAGGGGACCCTCAGAAACACAACCCCTGCGCAGCGGCCCTCGTCCCCACAGCCTGCCCGCTTTCCCTTCCTGAGGAGCCCATCGGCCTTTCCCCAGGCTGGGAGCATCCCCAGGCTACGTCCCCATCTCCGGTGCTGCTGTCCCCTCCCAGGTTTCCTGTGGGTGAGCATTTGCTTGGGGCTTTCAATGGCACCTGGGCGGAGGTAGCAAGCCCCCAGCCTCCCCACAGATAAAGTCCCAGAACCCTGCAGGTACGAAAGAGTGTGAGCCCCACAGGCAGCTCTGCCCCAAACCAGGCACCTGGACCCGTGTGTAGGGCGCACAGCGAAAGCACAGCAGCATCTGGGGCCTGTCCCCACCTGCCTGGCACCCACCTCATCCCTCCCCACATGGTGCAAGCTTCAGCGAGGACATGCCACCTCTGCCCACCCTGCCCAGTCCGCAGCCACAGCCGCAGGGCAGCACTGCGGGAACCCACACCCACCCACCGAAGCGCGTTCTGTGGGGAGCCCGTGGGTGGCCGAGCCTGCCGTCTCCCTGCCAGGCAGGGCGCAGGAGCCAGCATGCCAGCGCTCGCCAGTCAGGCCATTGCACCTTTGATGTGGGAAGCGGCAGGTGCCCAGGGCAGCCGGGACGACGCCAGGCTGCTGCACCGGTGGGTGCCTCCACGCTCCGCTGCCGGCAGTGGGTGAAGGGTGGGCAGCGTGGCACCGTGGACCGAGCTCTCCCACGGAGGCAGCACGGTGCCAGTCCCTGAGGGCTGCAGCCGGGAGCTCCCGAATTCCCCTCTGACACCATGTCAGCGCTGCCGTGGGCACGGCTCCCTGCCCCGAGCCCCATCAGCATCACGTAACAGCACAGCATCAGAGCAAGCCATGGGGAAACTGAGGCACAGAGCTGCGGCGTCTCCGTCCCCAGACCGAGCCTTAGGTCAGGGACCAACCCACACGGGTTGATTCTCCCAAAAACCTCTTCCAGGGGGGCCTGTGCTGCTAGAGAGCGCGCGTGTGTCAAACCACTGGAGATTTCTGCGGGTCGGCGAGGGGACACGGTGGCCCCAGGGCCCCCCGGAGCCGTGCTCTCCCCCCCCCCAGCCCCGACCAGCACCGGCTGGGAGGGAAGCGGCGCCCACCTCGCCTTCAGCCCCTGCCCCGGCACAGCCGTGCTCACGCCGGTACCGCCGGCCCCGCCGCCTCGGGTCGTCCCCACGCCGGCCAAGGACGCGCACACTCCACCCGCAGCGGCGAAACCCCCCCCGGCGCCCTGCCGGCGCCCCCAAACCAGCGCTCCCAGCGCGGCCGCCGAGGCGCGCCGGGCGGGGGGGCTCTGCCACCTGGCGGCCGCGCTGCCACCGCGCCGGGCAGCCCCCCGTCAGCAGGGGTGGGGGGAGAGACGGTGTGATATATTATAATGTCAGCCTGTCCGTCACACGAAATAGCATCGGCGGAGTACAGAGCGCTCCTCGGCACCGGAGCTCAAAGCGCCTCTCAAACGGGTCAGCGGCAGCAGCCCCGCTGCGGGGCGGCGTTGGGGGGGGGGGGGG
Organism: Buteo buteo; assembly: GCF_964188355.1. Classification (NCBI taxonomy): domain Eukaryota; kingdom Metazoa; phylum Chordata; class Aves; order Accipitriformes; family Accipitridae; genus Buteo; species Buteo buteo. Next base: position 12,730,970 of record NC_134194.1, on the reverse strand, counting down.
AAACTGAGGCCGGGAGCGATGCTCGGTGGGCAGGAGGGCTGGGGAGGACACACAGCACTCAGCCCGGCACCCATCCGTCGCGGCCGGGCGCACGCCGACGTTGCCGTGCCCTTTAGCAGGACGCGAAGGCCGTGCTGCCGAAGGGACCCCAACGGCACGGCAGGGTGGGCACCCAGGCAGGTGTGACACCCCGGTGAGCAGCCGTGCCTCTGGGGCTGCTGCGCATCGGCCTCCGCACTCAAACCAGCAATTCCCCCGAGGGCCTCTTCCCAAGAGCCCCAGATGCTCCGTGCCAGGTTGAAGACCCCCTCTGCAGCACTGCACTCTTCGCAGCTTGGTCCTGATCTAACTGGGGACAATGCTGTCTCGTCCCCCCTAGGGACACTTTTGTCACTGATATGGATTTCAGCAAATCCCTAGAAAACTGCAGCCACCTGCCCTCACTCCCTCCTACGCCTCTCTTTTGTGCAAACACGTATGGGACATGGCACCCTCACGCCTACCCATCAAAACGTGCCTCCTGACTGCCGTTGCTTGCACCCACATCCCCCGGGGCCGTATTCTGCCACCCGCTTCCCACCACCTTCCCAGCCTGGGGCCACCACAGCCGCCCCCCTCCGGCATCGCCCATGACGAGCCCTCGGGTGCCAAGCGGACGGCTCCCATCCAATGAAGCCTGTGCCCTTGGGTGCCGGGCTGGCCGGGCTCACACAGGCAAGCTCCAGCCCATGGGCTTCTGCAGAGGGACTGTCACCAGGTAGCTGGAGGGCACATAGCCCCTCCGGCCGTTCACATCCACCAGGCTCCACTCCTTGCTCCCCTTCTTGTCGTGCGGCTCCAGCACCACCACGGGCTGCCCTGCCTGGAGGCTCACCTCCTGCGGACTCCTGGCTGCGAAGGAGAAGCCGGCAACCACCTGTGAAAGGCAGGGGAAGGAGGGAGGAAGCCCTTGCCGGATGCAAGAGTTCAAAGGACATAGGCAGGGCAGGACCTAGAAGGGACATGGAGGTTGTTTCCAAGAGGGCAGCGCAGTACTGCCAGTGATGGAGGGACACTGGGGACCCCACCGAGCACAGTTCTCTTGCTCGGTCCACCCCTGGTCCCAGCAAGGCAGACACCAGCCTCACGGGGTACTCGGCCAGGGGCTGTGACATTCCCCTGCTAGGCACGTGGCTGCACATGTATGACCACGTGTGTGCTGGAAAAGCGGGTCCACCTTCCCACCCACATGCTGCACACGCAGGGACTAGCATGGAGCTGGTGGGGTGGCTAGGAATGGCCCTGGGGGGTGTCCCCCACTCTCACCTGGAAAGCTGGGGTGAAGGTGGCCACCTGGGGCCTGGGAGCTTCAGGTGCTGCATATGAATGTCGCCTTCCCTCTGTGCTGCTCTCCAGGGCTGGCATCTGCATCCCAGGCTGCTGGCTTTGTACCGGACAATAGGGCTGGAGTTTTCCAGCAGGCACAAACCCTCGGGGACCTGGAGGACATGCACACACACAGGTCATGGGGCCCCGCTGCCTGGCACATGTAGGACTGGTTGGAGGAGAGAGGAATGACAACTCGGCTGTTGCCTGGCATGGCACAGCAGCCCTGTTCAAAGCAGTCCATCACTAGGGGATATCCAGCAGCAAAACCCCACAAAAAGGGGTTTCAAGTGGTTTCTGTGTGCACGGGATTCTCCTTTCCCAGCCATGATGAGCCACGAGTGCTCCCTCATAGGGAAACCTGAACTTTACAGCTAATGGCTATGGGTGCAGCTGGCAAAGCAGAGGTGGGTTTGGGCTGAGCAAACTCTGGAAGGGAGGACTCGGGAGGCAATGGCCCACTGTTTCATCCAAGATGAGGAAGTGGTTCGGGTTTGGTTTCTGACCCTGGTGCCGAGGTGGGGAGAGGCTCCCTGTAGCGCTCACAGTACCTCCAGCATCCACCAGCCATCTGCTCGTGTTCCCCTTAGTGTCCACACTTTGCAGCAGAGCTACAATCTGTCCCCTTTGCAAGGTCAGGTCCAAGTCTTTGCTGCCACTGATGTTGCTTGTCACTTGGTAAAGTTTGTCTGGGCCGTGCTTGCTCACAAGGGAAAGGACCTTCCGTTCCTCAGCAGGGTTCAGAGGCTGGTGGGGAGCAAGAGACACAGGAGCGCTTGATGAGACAGGCAGGAGATTGAGGCCCTCCATGTACATGTACCCTCCATTCTGCAGGATCACATCCCAGTGAGAGGTTAGAGGAGAAACTCCTTCACACTATCTGTTCTACCTCATGGTTTGGAGACGAGTGTCTAGAACCAGAAGAGCTAAGACTGTTTCATCCCTGGTTATTCCCAGCCAGCTGCTGTTGGGGGCTTGGGGGAAATACTGTGGCTGTGGCTACCCCCCGTGCCACTTTCTGAGCCAACCTCCACCCCAAGGAGATGTTCTGCACTGCGAAGCCACGGTCCAGCTGGACTGAGACACCCCCTTCCCAGCTCCTACCTGTGTCACAGGGCTCGGTGCGACAGTCTCAAATGTCTGGCAGAAGGTACGGAGCTGAGCACCAGACTGCTGCAAGGTGTCTTCCACCATCTTCCAGAAACTGGGCAGAGGCATGCGGCCATGGGGCATCTGTGAAGACAGACCCTGAGATCAGAGAGGGCCCTGTGGAGGGGAAGAATTGTGGGTAGGGTCAAAAGAAAAGGAACAGTTAGAAAAGAGGTGAGAAAGCAAGAGAACAGACCTGGCCACTAAAGATGCATCTTGCACCTAGGATGTGGTTCCCTTTGGCAAGGAGAGCTGCTGCTCTCTGACTTTGAGCCACCTACCCTGGGCAGGGCAGTCCCGTGCAGGGCTCTTGGGCTGTACCCAGCCCACCGCAACAATCCCTGGGTCCTGCTGTCCTGCCCCAAGCCCAGAGTCCTTTCCACCTGACTAAAAAGGGAGACAGGTGGATGTAGCTCTGGGGTAGATGTCTGCAGCGTAAGCATCCCAGACTGAGCAAGGGGAATCCACCCTCATGAGTAGGTATGTACAAGCAGTGCCTGACGGGATACTTCCACGTGGCTGCATCTTGTTCTCATCTTGGTCATGGGTCAGGCCAGGGCCATGCTTTACCCCAGGGCTCTGGACTGGCCTGACCCACCACGTTTGCAAATGTCAGGCTCAGTGAGTGCCATGCAGTGAGGAGTCCTGGGAGATAAATCCCAGGGGATGGAGGTTCTAGGGATGCTCGTTCCTCAGGCTAGGAGCTGTCCTTCTCCTCCTTGCCTTCCCAGCACAGAGCTCTCGGGAGCTCAGAGTTAACACTGATCTCTCAGGCAGCACATCAATAGATTACCAGCGGTGTCCTCAGAGAGAGAGCAGGCCAGTTCCTGGCACTGAAGAAGAGACAATTTGGCTTTCCCCAGCCTAAGGGGAGATCCCTTACAAATGCTAGACAGGGAGCTGTGTGTCTGCAAGGGCAGGCTTGGGCTACAGCAAACCTTCAGTGCCCTGACGTCCAAGTGATGTTCCAAGCCTGAAGAAGGCAGGTCTGGCTCAGCACGTGTGCCAGTTTGGGCACACAGGCCAAGGGGTCACTCTCACCTGCTCTAGCTCCTTTTGTGCCTGCTGCAGGACCTGGGCAGCCAAGTCCCGTTGCAGGGCGCTGAAGGAGCACAGTATCTCCCCCAGGAGCTGCAGAGCCACCTGGTTGAACTGCGGGAGCTCAGCCACGAGCAGGGCGTTGATGGCGAGGTAGGTGTTCATGGCTGCCTCCTCGTCGTATGTCACGCTGCCCATCTCGCTCTTCCGCTCCTGGATCTCCTCATAGTCCAGCAGCTTGTCCAGGCGCTTCTTGACCAGCTGTTGTGGCCCCACCAGCATGTCTGAGAGGCTGCAGAGGGGCTGGCAGACCAGCCTGTCTAGCCGTCGCTTCTGTAGGGCGAGAGAACCCAAATCTCCATGTGAGCCCCCCAGACAGGCCCAGCTGTCTGCATGGGGCACTGTCTTACACAGGAGAAAAAGCTTGGGGACCTGTTGAAGGGCTCGTGCAGAGTGGGGAGCATCTGAGGCATCCTTCCCTGAAGGCACACAGGACGCCAACCAAAGCAAACCCTTGGTAGAGAGCAGCCACGCATGCCACGATTCAACACTTGTGCTCCACGCAAATGGTCAGGTAGGACCCTCAGGCGCAAGGTTCCGTGGGCCAACAGGGCTGCTGCAGTGACTGTCCCATGCAGGTCACAGTGTCCTGGTTTGATGGAGGCCCTCAGTCCAGGGTCTGTGTGGTTATCCCACGTAGCTACCCTCCCTCCCCATGCTGGCGCTCCTTGGGGATGCCGGCATCCAGGTGTGGGGTTCAGGCTGCCCTGCCACACTCCTCACTGCTTGGAAAACCTCCCTGACTGCGTCCATGGTGGCAGTCAGCACCTAAGAGGGAGTCCTGGAAAAGCAAGCAGGGGCAGTGGAAGGAGACAGATGGGGGACTCTTGGGCTCCCAAAGGCGAGTACAGATGCCCAGAAGCTGTGGGCAGGTTAGACTGGGGTTTGGCAGCAAGTGCCTTGTGTGAGTCAAATAAGCAGAACGCCTGGTTTCCCACCATCCTCTGCTCCGCTGCAGCCCTGCCTGCATGGTTGGCCATGAACATGTCAGGGCCCTGAAGGCACAAATAGTCTTTAATGGCCCAGACCAGCCTCACCTGGGGTCTCCACCCACACCCCTGCCCACAGCCCATTGAAGGACCTTGGGCTGCTGCTTGACTATCGCTGTAGGTGAGCTGATTTCTGCTTCTGTCTCCTGGGTGGACCTTGGACCTCTGCTGCAGGTAGCTCAGCTCCTGGATGGACCCCTCAGATGGACATTGCAGCTTGTCTCCAGCCCTGGATGGACTTTAGAGCTGTGTTGTAGCCATGTCTCTGGCCCTGTCTCCTTTTGTTTCCTGGGTGGACCCTGTTCTTCAATTCAAGTGTCTGGGACTGCTGATGGACCCTGTTACCTGCCCCTTCATGTTCAGACCCCAGGAGACTGGGTCTATTGGTGAGGACACTGCCTGCTCTGGGGATCCCTCAGCTCTTGGCTACCCTGCCCTGGAGCCAGCCTCTGCTGTAACCTGGCAATGCTTGGCTGTGACCCTGAAGGAGATATACATAGAAGGAGCACTCACAAACTCTGGGAAAACAGTGCAATGGAGGTATTCTGCAAAGCGTTGGTACTGCTGGGCAGGTCCCTCATTGATCTGCAGCTCACACTTGTGTGGGGTGGGCAACAGGAACGCCTGAAAGGGAGAAAGCCATCAGACCTGATCTGCAGAAGCTGCCCAACATGAGCTAACCCATCTGTAACCGCTCCCTGTGTTCCCAAAGACGTGCCAATGTCCCAGTCTGGGTGCTCTGTGCTAGCAGCTCAGTGGGACTGATGCTCTGGTCTACTCTTGTCTGCAACTCAGAGAGCTCATGCCGGTGTTAACAAACCTCTCTCCTTGGGCAGGAGTCATGCACTGGCTTGCAAAAGCACTCCTACCCCAGCAAGGTGGCCAAGGCTGTCCTGTGGCCCCAGCCAGTCTGCCCCAGCTTGATGTTGCCTGGTGCTTTGACACTGGGGTTTGGTGGTCCAGTAGCTCTGTGGAATTTCTTGTATTTGTGTACAAAATCTTCCCCCTGCCTCTGTGTGGAGAGTGAGGCTGGTGGGAAAGGAAAGCAGCTAGGGATGGTTTGGGTGGACACCCTCCTCTGAGAGGCTTTGCTCTAACGTCAATTCTGTGGGCAGCAGCCTCCTTCCTGCCTGGAGGTAGATTTTGACCCACAACCTCTAGACCCAGGGAAGGGAGCACTGAGCTCCCAGAGCCCCAGCCTGCTGCTGGTGCCAAGGGAAGGCTGGCCTCCAGCGCCTCCCGGGCTTAGCTTTGCTGCCCCTTGGAGTGCTGCTCCTGCAGTCAGTCCTGGAGCAGCAGGAGCAGTTTCTGTTTGATTCTCCTCAACCATGGCTGCCATAGGCCTCTTTTGGAGTGCCCTGATCTCTGTCCTAAATCCTGTCTTTTTGCCTGTGGTCATGCTTAGAAGACCCTTTCTTTGTAGTCTTCCTTACCACAGGAGGGACTGGAGACAGAAATATAGAAGGGGAAAGGGATTGACCCTTTGAGCAGAAGGCGGCAGCTCTGAGACCTGTGTGCTTTTCCTCAGCCCTACAGGGGCTCTTACGCAAGCAGAAGTGGCTGTGATGATCTTGTACACGCCAAGATTTGCCTCTCCTGGTGGTGGGGGCACTGGTACAGACAGATGCACAATAGGGAACTGCCAGCCAGCACAGAGGCCAGGCTGTTTCTGCCCTATGAGAACATGTCTTCATCGGCTCCTCAGGATGTCTTTGAGAAGCTTTCAGAGGGAGAGAGACGGGGCATGCATGCAGCCCCACCTTCCCCCACCAGCAGCTCCTCTGAAGCTGCATCCAAGCCCCAGCATGACTCCTAACCACAGCTTATTCTCTAGGCTGCCCAGCCTATTTGCAGACACTTAATGTCCTGGCTGAAGCCAAGAAGCTGGCTTACAGAGATGCAGCTTACCGAAGAGCAGTGCCGGGCAGGTCCCCAGAAGCCCTCGATGTCCCAAGGAATGGTCACACCCTGTTCCCTTAGCTGATGCCACATCTCCCTGTCATACAAATTGCCATCCTCATGTTTTTTCTTCTAATCCTATTTTACCCACTCTTTGGGCTACAGGGAGTCTTTCTGTTCCCTTTTCCTCCTTCCCAATCCTATATGGGGAGCCCTTGTCAATATTTTCATGACAAGGTGTCTCCAGCCCTTGAATTGCTGCTTTCTGAACCCTCTGCCATTTCCTGAGACTTTCCTGATTATATAGTGTCTGGGGATTTCAAGTTTGGCCATTGCTCATACTTTTATTTCCCTCAGATGCCCCAAGGGATTTCCATAAGAAAATCACAGCAGCTGCTCAGCCGGGTCATCTCAGAAGGGAAGTTTGTTGTTTCCCTGACTTGGGGACACTTCTGCCTTATACCTGTTATGCGAGAATTCCCAGGCTGAACAACACATAGCCTTCTCAGCTATTTAATGCCTTGAAATAATGATCAGTTTAAGGACCAATTATTCTCAAATGACAGCCAGCTCAGACTGGATCAACGAAGCTTTGACTTTGTTTTAAGCTCTGCTGGACCTGAGTGATCCCTGGACGCTGGGCAAGGCCCCAGCACAACGTCTTTAGCTGAGAGATGCAAGTCACTGAACATCCCCAGCTGACACTGGTTTCCATAGGGCTTGAAAGTATTCTGCAACCCCAAGAAACAGGTCCTGAGGCCTGGATGGGGCCCACCCCCTGCAAGTTATCAGGGTTTTACCTCTAAATGGCCGAGGTAGGACGCCACATTCTCCTTCAGTGCAGCCACGCTGGACACCACGCACTGGAACTTCTCCTCCAGGTCATCGTACTCCCTGTCCTCCATCTGCAAGGCAAGGGGCAACTTATCCCCAGCACGGGCAATGCCGCGGGCAGGGCTGATGCTCCTCGCTGGGTGCTAACGTAAAAAGCAGCCAGGCACCTGCCTGAAGCTCACAGTGCTGGGGACAGGCAGGGGAGACCCTGAGAGGCTCCAGGAACCTGAAAAGGGCCAAGACCTAGGGTGCTTGGGATGCATGCAGACGCACGGCTTTTGGTGTGGTTGCGGTGCTAGGGAACACCAGGGTGTCTTTCCTTTTGCTGGGGTGCCTGAGGATCCTGTGGGTCCTTTGGGGGCCAAAGCACTCCCCTGCAGCGCTCTGATGCAGGGAGCAAGGTGTGTACCTGCATCTCTCCTACCCTGCTGGTCCTTGGGATTGGGGACCAGGAGCCACCCTTAGGCTGCTCGAAAATGAGACTGTGGCTCATGTGACAGCATGGGCCACTGGGTGTCAGCACTGGCCACCTCGGCTCCGCTCGGGAGGCAGCGGAAAGGCCCAGAAATGACTCGAGGAGAGGCAGTGGGTCCGCAGGCGGTGGGGCGAGGGCTGCCCACCTTGGCCACGATGCCGGCCTCGTGCATGAAGAGCCGGCTCAGCCGCGTGGTCTTCTTGGCGATGGAGTGCGTGTTGAGGCGCGCGAAGCGGTCCCGCAGCGTCAGGTGCTCGGCCTTGTTGTATTTGATTGCTGCCTCGGGTGAGGGCACACGAGGTGGGAGGAAAAAAAGATCAGAAGAGGAAACTTCAGGGCAGCATCCTCAGCAGCCTGAGCAGGCAATGCGGGTGAGCAGCACTGAGGCCCCGGAGCTGACAAGTCGTGATTAACAGGATAAGCACAACCCACATCAAAGAAGGGCAGCCTGGGGGAAAGTACTATGAAAACCAAAAAGAAGAGCAAGCTCCTGTTTGTGGGGAGCCTGATTTCTCCTATCCCAAGGGCAGGACTGTTCCTCTCATTCCCCAGCTCCAGGAATGCAGGCAGACCGGTTTTGTGCTCAGCCCCCCCCCATGCCACCCTTCTCCTGCAGCCTTCAGGTCTTGCCCAGAGTGGCATTTGTAGGACCAGAGCGGTGCCAGGAGCTGCCTGCACGACTCTGCGGCTCCACCGGGCAGGATGGGTGCAGGGCAGGAAAGCTTTGAACTGACTTAAGTAGGAATTAGCACAACACCAAGGGAAGACAACTGGGCTCGGGCTGGGGCTTCCCAGATGCCGTGCCCCCTGCCCGCTCACCTACTTCTCTGCGCCGTTTGTACTCATTGATGTTGGCGTTGACCTGGGTCATGGCACGGACGGCTGCCTGCAGGGCCGGGTAGGCGCTGGCGCTGGTGGGGGTGTTCTCCAGGATCTTCCCCAGCAGCAGCGGGTATTTGGTGACCCTCTGCACGGGCATCACCAGGAAGAAGCTGAGGTCTGACGCACCCGTGTGAGGCCTGATGGAGAGGGGAATTGCTCGAGGTCGGCATGGAGATCTGCCTTCCTGCCTTGCTGCTCCTCCCAGCTTCTCTGCAAACATTTTGGAGAGAAAGCAGCGCCTGTCCAGCTGCAGGGGAGATCTGCCGCCTTGGACTTGCAGGCAAGCTGTGCCCAGCAGCTGGGGGGGGTTCTGGCTGTGAATCCCTGCTCCCTGCCAGCTGCGGGGCCACCCCCCCCAGGAGTGCTGGCAGGGGGACACTGTCCCCACCAGTCCTGAAGGCAGTGCCAGCCCCGGGCGGGCACCCTGCCTCCCTGAACAGTGCTGCGCTTGTCTAGCTAGGAGGCACGGGATCGGTGCTTGCTCTGGGGCAATGGGGAGGGAGGGTGTGGGCAAAGTGCAGGCAGGCTGCAGGCAGGACTCCCCTTCTACCCGCGCACAAGGTATCGCTCAAGTGGGAGTCACGTAGCCTGTGCCCTGAAACAGAGAGCAGCAAATCCCAGCAGCTCCTCCACTGCCACTCGTGCTTCTCCTGGCTCCAACAGCGTTTGTGACCCCCTCAATAGTTCAGGAGGGGTTTGGCAGGTCTCCCGGGGACAGCCCGTCTCTCTAGTCAAGCTGGGCAATGTGTGCTCTCCGTGGGCACAGCCTCTCAGGCTGTGGAGCAGGCAGGAGCTGCGGATGCCACCCCATCCCTTGTTTTGGGGTCCACCATAAAAGACCACCAACCTGTAGTGCCCTTGGGGCAAGTGGCCACAAGGATGCAGGACAGTCTGCCAGGGGCTACACCAGGCAATGCCACAAAGTTGATGGCTGTGATATTACACTCAGCCTGGTGGCACGTACCTGTGCAGGCAGATTGTCCAGAGAGGAGAAGGGCCAAGGACAGTAGGTAAAACAGGGAGAGGAAGGTGGTTGCCTCAGCAGCAGGTACCTACACTGTTGCATTCAGGGTCTCCAAGATCTCCTCCTGCAGCCTGGGGTCCTTGCGGTAGCTCTCCACCAGCAGGAGGGCATGCTCATAGCTGGCACAGTAGATCTTGTAGACGGTTTCCATCTCCTCCTTGAACTCCTGGAACAGGGCGCCTGGAGAAGGAGAGTGAGGCTGGAAAGGATGGTCCTTCCCTGTTGCCTCAGAGAAAGGCGGAGGTTTCTCCCCAGCCTGCCTGAAGGGTGAAGCCAGCAGAGCAGTGCCAGCCAAACGTGCTGGGGCAGTGCCCTGCACCACAGGCACCTCTGCCAAGCTGGGCCTGATGCTGCCCCCCGCCTCACTTTCTGCAGGCTGGGCAGGTCTGCCTTGCCCCTGTGGGGTGAGTGTGGGTGGCTGCCCACGGATGGTGGTGCGCAGGCAGCGGCGCTTCCCAGAGCCGAGGGAAGTGCAGGAGGTGTCAGGGTGGGTGGGCTGGGGGCTGCACCCAGGCACAGCGCTGGGCAGCAGCACTGCCAGCACCAGTAAAGGCATGGATGGGCACGGGTCAGCTCTCGGGGCTGCACCACTTACTGATGCAGAGCAGCTGCTCGTGCTCCTGAGCGGCCGTGGCCTCGAGACCCTTCAGAAACCGTCTGGAGACATGGAGGATGTCGTCCGTGTTAGAGAAAAGTCCGTCCAGGTCAAGATCAGGCAGCTGAAGGGAACAAAGATGCCCCAGGGTAAGCCGAATACAACAGACAGAGGTGGATCGTGTGTTCTGGAGGCACTCATGCCCTCCTGAGCACTCGTGTCCTTCCAGCTGCCCCACGCGACACCTGAGGAGCTGGAGCGGTGCTCTGTTTCAGGAGGCACTGCAGATGCTGAGATCTGGCTGTGCTCCCGAGCTGGGCAATGAGGGCTTTTCATGTTACAGATGCAGGGTTAAAGCTGTAGGACAGCTGGGTCAGACTCAATGTCCATCCAATTCAAGACCTTGACTGATCAGGGGAGCCCAGGAAGGTGGAAGGTGAGCACGCGTGACCTCCCTGGAATGATCTGGGCATCTCACAGCTCTTGACAGATTCACCCCACAGTCCCCAGCCCCTGGGTGGGGAGACGTACCCCATCTCACCTGCTTCTTCTGGAGGTGCGCCCGGATGTCCGACACGCAGAGCTGGATGTTGTGGACATAGCTGGCCTCGGTGGTGATGAGCTCCTCCACGGCCAGCTGCTGGCTCAGCTCCATCCTGTTGCAGGGCTTCACCTCCTCGTAGATGGCCTCTTCAGTTTCAGCTGCATCCTCGGCATCGGGGTCTGCCCCATGGGCGCTCGCCATCTTGGTGGCACACTCTGCAGGGGGTTAGGGACAGGCTGTGGCAAGGGCAGCCCCGGGACTGGTGCTCCAGTGCCTAACCCAGCTCAGTGCCCGTGCTCCCTCCCCGGGGATACTCAAGCCATCTGCATTACAAGCAAGGTGTGGATGACGCTCCAAAACCATAAAACCATAAAGCACTGCAAGCCAGGAGCGGGCTGGCTGTGGAGGGCAGGCACCCACACGTGGCAGGCGAGGACTTGCCACACACACGTGCCCAAACGACCACGTGCAGGGCCAGGGTGCAGGCAAGGGCAGCCCCAGCTGCAGGCAGGGGCCTGGCACCACTCACCCAGCACTGGGACTGCGCAGGGGCTGGTCCCCGAGCGGCAGAGCGGGGTTTGCCACCTCTGCCCCTGCTCCTCGCTGCCAAGGCTAGCTGTTCCCTCCCTGCCTTGGCTGTTGGTGCCTGGCACATTGCCTTGTGTTCAAGAGTCCTATTCAAAGTACAAAGAGTGTTTTCGCAGTGCTTGAACAAGAGACGTTTCTGTGGCACGGAGAACTGGCTTAGAAGTGACGGGGATAGGGGGAGAAGTGGGCGAAGCTGCCGGCGCCTCTGCCAGAGACGCTAGCAGCCCCCATTGCACAATGCCCGTGCCCTGCCCAGCACAGCCCGCTCCCCTCTCCTCTCTGCCTGTGGAGAGCTTGAAAAATCAGAGCTGATTCATGCCATTTCCTTCTCAGGGAACATCCTCTGCTCTAACTGATAATGAGGAGGATGGAGCAGGTCCCAAAGCATCACAGATAATGCTCAGTCCTAGGCAGGAGGCCTTGAGAGAGACACACAGCACAGCCCACACCAGCCCAGCACACAGCTCGGCTGGACCCAGACCCCAGCCGGGAGCAGGGAGGGACGCTGCCAGGCCGCCTGCCTGTGGAGGCTGCAGAGGAGGTGAAGAGCGAAGGCAGGGTAGAGATGGCTTGGCAGGATAAAATCGAGACGGCACAAGCAGCGGCACAGGGAGGGAGGCTCTGCCTCTGCCCTCCATTGCCTGCCCAGCCAGTGCCAACATCCACACCCAACCTTAGCCTGACTGCGACGTGCCAGGCGCTCCCTTCGCAGGCTGCAGCCCCGGGTGCCTGCAGCGGGAGCAGGGAGAGGGGCTGGCAGGACAGCCCGAGCCTCTTCGGGGGAAGGGTCCAGTTAACAAGCGGGTGGTGATGCAGTTGCGAGCACCGGGCAGGGTGAATGTCCTCTCCTGGCATATGCCCACTGCTAGCGCTGGAGAAGAGCTGGGCTTGGCACAGCAAGCAAACGCCATGTGAGAAGGTATGAGACCTCTGCCTGCCTTACAGGGGCACATGACCCTGTCAGCTGTCATCCCTGCCCTCTGCGGATTTGGCTGCTGCCCGCGCCTGTGGCATGGCGCTGGCTGCTATGGGACGTGGGGGGTAGGAGACACTTTCCTGCTTCCCTTTGGGTGCTTCCGAGAAGGATGCCCATCAAGGGCTGTTGGACAAGCCCAGCATCCTCCACCTGAGGCTGACAACAAAATCCTTGCTCAGAGGAAGGGCTGCAGTGGAGGCAGGTGGAAAGCCGTGATTTGAGACACCCCCCGAGCCCTGGAGAGATCCCCTGCAGCTTGGGGGCATGCGGGCAGTGGGGTCTCACTGCTCCCTGCGCCAGCATCCCCCAGAGCACACAGCTGCTTTGGGGGGTTGCCCCCCAGCTGGGGAAACCTCTTTCCCTCCCCCCCCGGCCTGAAACACCAGAAGAAGGAGAGAATTGTGCAAAACTAAAAGGAATCCTTTCTGGGCAGCGTTGGACCAGGCGGAGAGAGAAGGAGCAGGTTTCATTCCCACAGCTCTCCTCCCAGGCAGCTGCCTGCCATCGACATGTCACTGCCTGCCATCGACATGTCACTGCCGCCTCGGTGGCTCCCAGCATCCCCGTCCGTAACGCGGGGCCCGGGCAGCGTCCCCAGCCAGCACCGAGACCCGCAACGCCGGGGATGCCGCCGCAAGCCGGGCCGGGGGGCTACCGGCTCCGGTCCCCCAGCTCCCCGAGGGACAGGCTCCGGCACGGCCGTGCCACAACCCCCCCCCCCACCCCCCGGCTCCCCGCGCCCCGAACCCCCGCCGCCCCGGCTCTTACCTTGCGGCGGAGGCCGGGGCCGTGCCCGGCTGCGGCCGCTCTCCCGCTGCCCTGCGGCAAAGTTAACGATAAACCCGCTGAGGCGCCGCAGCCCGGGGGCGAGCGTGGGCAAGCCGGGCCGAGCCCACGGTACCGGGTGACGGCAGCCGGGCTCCTTCACCGCCGCTGAGCGCGGCCCCCGCCGCCCCACCCGGGCAGCGCCGGTCAGATGAGCGGCGACGCGCTCCCTGCGCAAGCCCGGCGGCGGAGCGGGGCGGGGGGTGTGTGTGTGTGTGTGTGTGTGTGCTGGCAGCCGGGCTGGCAGCGGGGGCTCACCGCCGGCAGCCGGACCCCGCCGGGGGGGGGGACAACGACGGGGAGCTGGGGAAAGCGAGCCGGGGCAGGCGCTGCGGGGGCGGCGGGGGGGAGGGCTCTCAGCTGCAAAAGCAGGTGGTGTCCCCCCCACCCCGAGCGCCGTACGTGGGTCTGTGTTAGCCCCTGGCATCGCAGCGGCAGCCCCCGTCCCCCCCCCCCATTTTTCCCCCTGGTCCATCCTCAAACCGTGGGGCAGCAGCTCTGGCTGGAGGGCAGGGGACGCAGCGGCTCGTTTCTGCCCTAAATAACCAGGGACAAGTCCGCTGGGTCTTTTTTATGGTCTTGCTGTGGCTCCGGTGTGTGGCCGCCTCAGCACCGGCTCGGGGAGGCCGGTTGGTGCCCTGGTGCTCCCACAGCCCATCCATGAACGCACAGGTTTCCCCTGCATTATCCCGCAGGCAGGCATGCCCCCGGCCATCGCTTCCCAGCTGCTCAGCTGCAGAAGAGGGTTTGGAGCAAACAGAAGCAAAAATATATAACTGAGGAAGCAGTTGCACAGATTGGGCCATTGGGAGCTAGTTAGTTGCTCTTTGGCGTGAAGTTGGTTTTTTTGCTCGTGAGGTGTTTGCATCCTTATAAACAAGCTGTTGAGAGGAGAGAGGCTGATCTGCAGCCAGCTCCCGCAGCTGGGAGCTCGGCCTCGGCCTGGCCACAGGGAGGGGGCAGTGGCACCTGTGTTTTTTCAGGCTGACCCACAGTGTCCAAAAAGTGTCACAGTAAAAAGGACTCAGTCTTTCAGTGACTCACGCAGGTCACAGGCAATGTCTGTGTCTAGAACCAAACCACCCCACAGGTCAGGGCGAGCTCTCCGGCACAGCCCTTCCTCTGGGTCCATTTCTGAGGGTGCAAGCCAGCCCCCCCAGCTGAGGTGTGTGGGCTGGGCAGGGCAGCATGGGCACCCACACACATCTGCCCCACTGGCTCCCACCCAGTGCCAGGATGGCCAGCCTGCCCTGCTGCCTTCCCTGCCTGCATCCCATCCTGCCTGCAGAGAGCCTGGGTGCAGCTCGTGGGGCTGTGCCGGGGTCCCCGAGCCAAGAGCATGAAACCACCCTCCCTTGTCCCTGCGCTGGAGGGATGCTGCAGCACACAGGAGCGGTTGCGGATGGATAAGCTGGGCAGCAACACGGCAAGAAGAGCCAATGATGGGAAGAGGCAGAAGCATTAACACCCAGGCAGGTCTTTGGGGGAGAAGCCAACGCACAGTGATGTCCCCTGGCTGGGTGGGTGGCTGGGGTAAAGCCACCCCACAAGAATGGTTCCCAGGCTGGCCCATGCTGTATGGGCTTAGGGAGAGACATGTGGCCATGGGAGAGATCCGCACATGGCTGGGTAGCAAGAGCTTTACCTGGCTGTGGCCTTGGGGACACAGTTGTTGTCCTTCCTCCCTTGCAGGTGGCAGCAGGGATTCAGTCCTCGCCCAGGCGCTTTCTGAAACAGCAAAACACCTGACCGGGCGGCCTGTAGGCTGGCATCGCAGCAATGTCAGGAGTTCCCCAGCTCCGTCCTTGGGCAGGCGCTCTTACTGCTGCATCCAGCAAAGCCATCACCCCTCGAGGCACATCACCGCCACTTTGCTCCCAACAGCATCTTGCAGCTGATCACACCAGAGTAGGAACAACGCTCCTGCGGCTGCCGAGGGGGTCCTGGCAGGGCAGCGCTCCCGCCTCGGACAGTGTCCTCGCCGCACTGGGGACAGCACAGCAGGGCAGCATCCCTGGCCACCCGCTCCGCCCCGGCCGGCTCACACCATGGGTGTTGCCTCCGGCATATTTCCCATTCCAGTCCGCTTTTTCAGACACTGGCTAACCTGGTTCTGGCGAGTTCTTTGCGGAATGGCCTCGCGGTCGAGCCCTGCGGGAGTGGCTGACGCCTTCTTCCCCCCGGTGCAAGCCGTTTCCTTCCTGCCGTGCCACTGGCCCCACACTGCTCCCATCCAGCCCCGGGGCTGGGGCTGCTGCGGCTCCGCTTGGCTCACTCGAGTGGCTCGGGGACCGGGAGCAGTGTCACAGTGCTGTCACCACTCCAGGGCTTCCCAGGGAGTTGTGAGAGTAGGCTGGCTGCCCTGGCCTGGCTCTCCTTACAAGGGAAAAGCAAATAGGCGCTGGCTGGTCGAGCACAATTGTTTGTGTCCCAGGGCGAGGTGTTGTGCTCAGGTTAAGCTAAGCTAAAGGGTCCCGGCGAGGTGGGCTGTCCCCTGGCAGTCTTGGCATCAGCACCCTTGTGGGCAGCCAGCACTCCCACCCTGCCAACACGAAACCTGGCAGGGGGTGGCAGGGCGTGGGACCGCGCGTGGGACTGCCTTCTCCAGCAACAGAGCCAGGTTTGTGTAAACTCATTGCAAAACTGTTTTTACAGGATGCTTCTTATAGGGCAAGAGTGAGCTACCTTCACAGCACCACCTGGCCCTCTCCATACCCACTGCCACGGCAGGAGTGCTCTGCCCGCTCTTTTCTGGCAGTATTGAAGAAAAAAAACAACCCCAAGCTGCTGGTGGGACAAGGTCCCCCTGTGACACTCCTTGTGTGACAACCACATGCCCAGTCCAGAGGCTGGAGAAACACTGGCTTGATGGTGCTGGGCTCTGGCTCAAAATAGGCATCATGGTAAAAGCATCAGAAAGAGGGAGGTAGGTTTGCAGGGCAGGAAGCTGCCGGCTGCCTGAGCCAAGCTCAGGCAGGAACATGCAGCTGCCTAGTGTGTGTGCAGCCATCTGGGGAGAAGGTACCACCTCAGCCAAGGTGGTTATTGCCCCCCTACATCTTACCCTGAGCTTCTACTGCCTCCTGGAAAGCCATTTGCTGTAGACAAGGATTTCCCAACTACTTAAAACCTGAAAGCTCAGACTATTTGGATGAAAGCTAAAGCCATCAGGGGGCTCTCTGGGAACAAACCAGATAAGCTTTGAGCCAGACAGAGCTTGCTCGGAAAATAAACACAACTTCCAGCCATGCAAAGCACGACAGTTCAGGCCATGCCTAATAACAGCAGGCGGGCGTTCCTCTCCAAGCAGCAGGTTTGCACAGGAAAGTTACATTTCCTCTATTTAATCTTTTCCATTATTACTGTTCTTTGGATTTCTTTCCCGTCTTGAAAGGACTTTGTGACTACACGCCGCTATCAGCCACTCCTGGTGGAAATGAAAACATGGGGAAAAAACCAGCAGCTCAAGAATGTGTTTGCAGGTGCATCCTAATCGCAAAACTTCCTCCCACACTGCAGGTCTAGGAAGAGGACGTTGCCTCCAACACCAGTGCTTGTGCATGCTCTGCAAAGCAGGGGAATTCGAGCTAAGGTGCTAGGGAAAGGAGGAAAAAGCCTGCGAAACCAAAGGTCTTCATTCTGCTGAGCTGGCCATCAGCAAGAGCAACTCCTGAAAAACCACACAGACGCCATTCCTTTCTCTTCCTTCTTCCCTTCCCAGCTAATGTAACCTGTGCTTAAATCATCTGTGGGAGGGAAAGAGGGCTGTGCATACCTGCTTGGGATAACCCCATCCACATACTTAGCCAAGGCTGTGCAAGAGCCTGCTCCTAAGCAGGTAGAAATTGTGTTAGCTCCAGCAGTCTGGAAGGAGTTGTAGGCTCCAGCCTCATGGCTGGGGGGCACTGCCTGCACCACAAGGCAGAGCACAGCCTAAAAATAAGCAGATAGAGTTTGGTCCAAGTGGAATAAATTAAGAGTCAGCTCTTTATTTCTAAGAGGGTTATTTATGGACCTTAGGCAGACCTCCTTTGTGGAGGAGGCTTCAGCACCTCTCAGCCTCTCTGAGGCTACAGCAGCTCAAGTCTCCTGTATCCACACTTTAGTGCTTGAAGTTTCATGTCCACCAGCCTCTGTGGTCCTTCCCTCTCCCCACCAAGTCCCTGCTGCCTTGCATTGCTTTTCTTACCCCAAGATCTCATTTTGTCTCCCAGGGCTGAAGACTCTGGGCCTTTCACTCATCTGTCCCACATCCCTGTAACCAACTGAGCAAGCTGATGGTGAGGACCGCTCGAGAAGAACGCAAGATGCTGGTTTGAGAGCACTGAATGCTGAGGTATCTGCCTTTTTGCCCAGGCAGCAGTGCCTGCTCTCTCGGGACCAGTGCGGAGCAGTGCTCTGCTGGGAGCCCTCTGCCATCTCTTGCTCAGCGAACCAAGCAGCACTGATACTTATTCTTTTCTTCCTCCCATTAATGCAGGGATGCTGGTGGCTGCTTTTCTTGCTGCTATCGCTGCTGGTGAAGGATAACAGTTTGCTGGAGAGCACAGTTTCCCAGTTAGCAAACAGGTTATGTCATAAGTGCTGTGGTCTGCGAGGTCTCCCGTCCCTGCCCATCAAGGACCCACGCACCAGGCCCTTCCTGGGCGCTGGTGTCTCCAAACCTATGAGCAGGACAGGCACTTAGTCCCTGCCTCTGCCCTGGCCCGGCCTGGAAGGCGATGGCCGAGCAGCACACAGAGGTGTGCACGGTCCATGGGCACATGGGCAGGGCACCGGGGAGGGATGGAGGTGTCTGCAGGACCTTGCAGCTCTTCGATGAAGGACAAATGTCTCCATACCAGTCGAGCCCCAGATGCCCCATCACGGGGCAGTGCCAGTGACAACACTCCTTGCCCAAAGCATCCCACAGGGCAGGCACGCCATCCCACTGAGCACCTTCTGCCTGGAGCGAGGAGGTAATGAGACACGAGAAAGGTAAGAATTGTTTAGAAAATTCTGGTGGTTTACGCTGATCAGCCATTTCCACTGATCAAACCAACATCTTCTCCCTGCCTGACTTTGAACAGTTTCTGCTCCTGCCGAGTCATTACCACCACCCACGCGCAGAGCTGGAGCTCCACGTGACCACCACCTCCTCCCAGCGGCACACCAGGCTTTCGCCCTGGGCCACCCACTCGCCCCCGCACCCAGGCACCCCCGGTGCCGGCACCCCACCCCGGGGTGCAGTTGCTCTCCTGCACAAGGCGAGGGCGCGAGCAGATAAGCAGAGGCACATCCCCTCAAGATTCACCTTCTCCTCTGGGACCAGGTACCTCCTGAGTCCCACCAGCACCCACTCCTCCAGGCAAATTCCTGCAAGAGTGGTTATTCTGGAGTCACCGCAATAGCTGCTGCCTGCACGGGAGACGTTGCAGGAGCTGACTTCTCTTGCTCGAGAGAGAAATGAAGGGTGGGAGGAAGGCGAGAGCAGCCCTTTGAAGCTGCCAAGCCAGTCCGTGTGCAAGCTCTCCACCCCTTGTTCCACTGATGCAATGGGAGTGCCTCTGCCTTGACAGGGCTTCTCTCTCTGCCACAGGCAAGCACAACAGCTGCCCCCTTGAGAGGGATCATTGTGTGCTTGCTTCACTGCTGAAGACAGAAACCCAGCCTGGGAATCTTAGCCGGCGTGCTGCGTCTCACAGCATAGTAAGGCCGCCTGGAGCGAAGACCTTGCAGTAGGGCCACCAGCTCCATGCGCTGCCGGGAAGGAGGGCAGGGGCGGGCAGCCCCCAAGCTTTGTGCGATGGGCTGGGGAAGCCCACAGGCAAGAGCCTTTTCAGGGGAGCAGCCTAATGCCTGGGCTCACCCTTCATTTCGTGAGCAGATAAACAACCGAGCAGGAAGAACGAGGCATCTCCACCGGAGGCTGTGGAGAGCTGGGCGTGGGCAGCTGCCTGGCGTTAATGGAGGTCTGACTGCAGATCCCTGGCAGGACACGGCTGGTGGGCTGCCGCATGCCAAGGCTGAGAAGACAGATGTGGCCAAACAAGGCCAGAAGGGGTGAAAAGAGGCTGAGGTGGAAGGAGACGTCCAGGTGTCCCTGGAGCCCCAGCAGCAGCAGAGAGGCTGCAGGACCAGCTCACAGCGTTGCCCACGTGTCCTCCTCTACCCACCTCCTCACGTCTTAGCAAGGAGGAGGTTTTACTGGGGAGGAGTTTGCTGTGGAAAAAACCCAGCAGCTCATACCATGGAATATAAAAGGATGGCCAGGAGTCCCGGGTGCTGGTGGCACTGAGGTCTGGCAGCTGAGAGAAGAGCCCCCCGCTCAGCCTGGCACCACTTGCCCAGACCCCGGGGCCCCGTACAGCTCAGCCCCCCCCCATACCTGCCGGGTTATCCCCACTCCGGCAACGTGGGGCTTCCAGCCAAAGTGGCAGCACCCAGCCGAGGCGTGCTCTGCCCATCAGTCGCTTCGGCTGAAAGCAGAGCTCCCCTGTGCGTCAGCAGCCATTACTTCATCTCCTTCCCTCCAGCCACGAGACGACTGCAGCGTCAGAGGGACGTCTCCATCATTAATGTGTAGATGAGATGCCAGCTCCAGCTCTTCCACCCACCTTGACTCACCAGCCTACGCCCCAGCTGCAGGTCTCCTCCCCAGGCCATGGTGGTGGAGAGCCACCAGCCTTGACACCTTCCAGGTAGAGACCTCTCTGCCGAGCCTTGGGTCCTGCTCTCGGCCAAGGGGGATCACGGGGGTATCCAGCAAGGATGCGGGGAAGGAAACCTGGTTCATGTGGTCTGCTGGGGTGTCCAGCGAGATGTCCATCCAAGCCTTCCAGCACAGGCCCTCGGGAACACAGTGCTGTACGGGAAGGAGAAAGGAAAGACCTGCTAGGCAGATCAGTTGTTATGGGCAGGGAAGGAAGGACTGAGGTAAAGGGTCTGTTTTCACAGCAGCAGGAGGTTACCTGTGCAGAACCACTGAGTGTGTCCAGAAATGATCTGAAAAAGGTCAGGGATAGCAAAGTGACAATGTTTGCCGCCAGCAGCGAGCTCTTCAGAGCAGAATAGACAAGGGCAGGCTGTGAGGAGCTGCCAGGTCCCTCTCACCAAGCAGTGGGACAGTAAGGCAGCCAAGGAAACTCCATGCTGGCAAAGGCAGAGCAAACACACAGAAACAAGTCCTAACCTTGGTAGCCCTGTGATGGGCTCTGACCAGTGCATCTCCTCCCAGGAAGGAAATCTTGGGGGTAGTGCTAAGTGATGTTTCCAAAATGTCTGGAGCAGAGAAAGCAGAAAATTGAATGTTGGAAGTGAGTAGGAAAGAAATAGAGGACAAGAAAGGAAACACCGCTGCTGCATAAGCCGGCAATGTGCCCATGCTCAGGAGGCTGCGTGCGGGTCTGGCTCTCTCTGTTGCCTCCATCTCAAGAGGGATATGGAAGAGGCTCCGAGAAGGGAAGCTGGAATGACCCAAGCTCTGGAGCCACGTCTGTGTGAGGAATGGCTCCATGGCCAGGAAAAGGAATGACAGAAAGGGGTGTGATACAGATCTGCACCGTCTTGCGAGGCACATGAGGGTGTGGAGAGGTGATTACTCACCATCTCTTCCAGTACAGGAGTACAAGCTCCAAACGAAACTACCTGAAGAGAAGTTTAAAACAAGGAAAAGGAAGTGGTTCTCAGTGCAATGTATAGTTAAACCGTGGAGCTCCTCACCACAGGATGTGACAGATGCAAAGCATTTAAACAGGATGTATTCATGAAAGAAAACCCCTTTGGATTATTAAATACAAAGAAACACCATCTCTTCCTTAAGGCTGGCGGACTGGTGGGAGCTGAGGGACTATTCTCGGGAAGTCTTGTTGCACCCTTACTCTGTTCCCCTGTAAACATCTGCCATGGGCCACAGCTGGAGCCAGGATATTGGCCTCGATGAGCTGTCACGTGGCTCTTACGTTTTGTCAAACCACTGCCCTGAGATGAAGCCACAGACTGGGCAGCTCCCCAGGAACATGGCACACCGTGTTCTCACCCGAGGGGAGCCTGGGCTGCTCCGGTCGCAAGCTCTGCAGGGAGGCTGCGCCACACGGGGGGCTCAGCCCTACCCGTGCCACAGGCTGGACCAGCCATGCCACCATAAGACGGTCCCGTTCCCTTTGGTTTTAAGAGAATATTCAATAATAATCAACTGAAGTTCAATGTTTTTCTTAAAGCACTTTTTGGAACGCCTCGCCACAGGGCACATCCCTCTGCCTGGTCTCCTCTGGATTTTCAGGCAGCATACAGCCTAACAAAAGCAAATACTTCTGGTGCTAACAGCAGTCTAGTGATGTCCTTGAGACAGAGCAGGGGAAAACAGTCTGGGAATTCATGGAAACCACAATACATGTTCTGGTCACAAAAAATAATTTTAAAAAAGTTCTTTTGCTAGAACCCAGTCCCGCTTCTTTCACCAGCCCGCACCTCTGTGTGCACGTCTCCCCTCCACTGCTTAATGCTCGCAAGAGTTTTAATCAGCTCAGAGGCGGCAGGAACTGGCTATTTGGGCACAGCGGCTGACTCCTGTGTCTTCTGTTTGCCTGCTGCCACACGGTCTGATGATAGGATCTGATCATCACGATAGCCAGGCAGCCCTATTGAATTCAGTCTGAGTTTGGAGATTTCAGACCACCATCTCCAGTTCCTCAGGGTGATAAAGAAAAATCTCACAGCAAGGGCATGCAGAGAGATGCTGTCATGTGTCTGGAGTTCCCTGCAATGCACCAGTTCTCAGCAGCTGGGTACCAGCTGCTGGGTACGGAGATGTGACTCCACCAGCTTTAATGGGAAGATCTGACTCTGGTCTGTCTTCTCTGTTGTTTGGTAGAGGGTCCAGCAGAGGTGAAACAAGGATAAATTTCTATCTTTAGAAACATTTGTTTTCAGGATAATTTTTCAAAGAGCTGACTGACAGGGCATCATGTGCTCCAGAGATTGAACACACCAGTCATGGTGTGGGTCACTCTGGCAGCTACATGACCCTTGGGAAGTGAACAGGACACTTCGGGGGGAATGATTGTTTTTGTAGCTCCCGTCCCAACCTCCCATGAGAAACTATCCTGGTACAGCAGCACAGAGATGCTGGGGATATCCAGCACTGTGGCTGGCAGACACCTGCTCCCAGCCAGGACCTGGTGCCTGTTTGGACTTAGTGCATTGCTGCTGCAGTTCGTGCTGCAGCATCCAAGGGATGCTCTGGATGCATTGCCCACATTTTGGGCAGCGGTGACACAGGACAGAGGAACGCTGTCACCTGCTGCACCCCATGGCTGCGGCAGGTCCACCCTTGGGTGAACGTCAAACACTCATTCCTTCCTCTCTGGTGTCAGACCTTTCTTTGTCTCCCTGCAGAGGGGAAGCGGGTCCACATGTCTGAACTTTCTTGAGAAGATTCAGAGAGTTGTTACTCGCCTGTCTCAGACAGGAGGTCGGGTGCCAGTCCTAGGAGCCTGGCACTATCAGCCCCAGTAGCACAGGCTTGCCATGGGGAGCCACAGCTCAGCCACTGCACGCCTTCCCCTCCTCTGGGGACCCAGTGGGACTCTGCGTCCCACTGGAGGCAGGATCACAAGACACCTTGGGACAGCAGGGGAACTGCCTCACGTAGGAGAGAGGTGATGCGTCTTGTGCCTCAGTCACACCAGATTTCAGTCTGCTCCCCAGGTACTAGAGGGCTTTGGATGAGGCCAGCAGCACCTGTAATCAGGGTGAGCCATCCTTGCTGTGTGACATTCCTGTGCCAGGTGTCAGTCACCACCGCACAGACGTGGCCTCACAGACCCAAAGGAGATGGCTGCAGAAAGGAGCGTGGGTACGAGAGCTCCACACCTGGAGCCTCACGCAGTGATAATAAAACTCCTGTATTTTCACTCAGTCTTAGTGCTAACAAGACCAGGCACAGAGCAGCAACTAGCAGAGCTGTGTTCCCGTCATGAAGCTGCTCTGCAGCTGAATCTGGTCACGGGCTGTCGGAGGTGCCTTCCTGCCCCGCAGCAGGGACCAGTCCCCACCAGCACCCGCTCCCCCTCCGTGGAGGATGATGCAGAGGGAGCTCGTGCCGCTCATGCTAGAGCTGCAGTCGGTGCAGAGCAGAAGGGAGGCTCGCCCCTACCTGGTGCTGCTCCCAAAATTGCATCATGGGTGGCAGCAAAACACCCTGCTCTTCAAGGCACCCAGCGACTTCCCAGGGCACTCAGATGACTGGCCCTGTGCATCTGAGCAGCAGGCAGCAATTCAGCCTGCTGCCAGAAAACAAAGCGGCCCAAAGCTGCCTTGCTGTGTCACAGAGCCCAGGTTAAGCTGTCCCCACAGGGTCTCCCTGCCACCCAGCCCTGGGACCGAAGCTGGCATGTCCCCGGCTGGTTTGGAGCATGGGCACGGCAAGCCCAGGGCTGCCCGCAAAATCCCGCAGAGCCATTTCTGTGGCTGCCCATGTGTTGGCTGGAGCGTCTGACACAGACACCTGCTTTTGCAAACCATGGCCCCGGCTCCCCTGAGCTGTGCTGAGCTGCTGTTCGGTGGTGCTAAAATTAGCTAAAGGCCCATCAATAAAGGAACCCTTGAAAGAGCTTGCTCTCAAGAGCATCAAAGCGGGACAGCCTGCACCCTTTTCATCAGCTCACTCTGCTCCTCAGATGATAAAGTGGGACCCACATGGCGTGACTGCTACTCCAGAGGAGATGTGGAGCAGGGCCTTGCGCATCAAGGGGCTGATTGATTTGTTAGTGATATTTCCAGTACTGTGGTGACAATAACATGTGATGAGCCTTTCCCCTTATCTGGCACTTTCCGCCCTGTGCCTTTCACAAATGCTAATGAACCGGAGCTCGTGATGATCTTTGGAGGATGGGAGAGAAAAAATTTAGACATAATCAAACAGTATCTCTCAGCCCATGTTTGTTTTTTTTTTTTTTATCTCAATAAGAATCAGCTTTTGAATGACATGAAAAGCTGCTCCATTGAGTACAGAAGATGTTCAGGCCTGCAGGTGACTGTTAGAAGGGACAAGACACGAGTGGATCCTACCCCTGGGAGGACACACTCACAAAGGGGCTGGAGCCCCAGGTTTCCAGCCATGATTTGTCTGGAATCAGGTGCTCTGGCTTGAGTCCAAATCCTGGGATACTTTTCCCAGTAGCATCCCAGTGCCATGCCCTTGTGCATGGCTTCTAGGAGATGGGCCAGCACTCAGCATCCGTCAGAGTGCAGATCTCCCCCAGGATTTAGAAATCAGGAGGGTGGCCTAGGAAATATCGTGTTTAAAATCACAGAGACATTTACAAACAAGGTCCTGGAGGGATGGGACTCCTTTCCGCTGTGCCATGCTCTCCAGGCTCTCTGGGGTGCTCTCAAACATGTTTTGCTTTCCAACCTTGGGAGGAAGCAACTTGCTTTAAAAAAAAAATGGAAGGAACTGTAATGCTCTGACTCCACAGGACTAACTCCATGACCCCCGAGGAGGTGCTGATAAAAGGCACCACATGATGTGCTGTTAGCGATAAAATCACTGGACTCAGCAGCCCTTGATTGGGTCCCTCATCTGCAATCTGCTCGAGTGCTGATCCTCACCCAGAGGCAGCCTCTAAGTGTTTTTAGATTCAGGAGGTGGGAGGCAGAGGGAGCATCCCTGCTGCGGAGGGGCCTGGGGGGCAGGGGGACACAGCCTCTGCGACATTTCTCCCCCAATGTTTAAAGAGATCCAGAACATCCCAAGAGAGGGTGATGGGGACCCCACTGTGACAGACTGTGCTTAGTTGGGTCCTGCCACCAAAGACCAGCAGTGTCCACCCAGCATAGCCAAAGCCTGCACTGGGCAGACAGGACCAAGCTGGCCACATCCTGCACTCCAGGCTTTTGCTCTGCTGCTGCAGCAGACACTCTGCACCTGCTTTCGTTCCTCTTATCCTCCCTGGCATCCTAAACCACAGCACGTGGCATGTACAAAACCCATGTTCCCTAAAACAGTTCAAGAAATTATACTTAGGGGGAAGATTTACTCCCAGGTGTATCAACCGTCATCAACAAGCTGAATTATTTTGCATTAGAGGAGACTCACCTCCGTGATTTAAACCTGACTGATTTAAGCAGTCTCACAGAGGAAATGTGCCTTGGATGCCAAATACCAGCACTCTGCACTAGCAGGGTAATTAATTCAAAAGCACTGGAGAAACTGCTGCTGAAGACTTATCCATAGCACTTGACATGCAGTGAATCAGCTGTGCTGCCATTTACATCTTTTTTGGCCCATGACTTCTTCGAGTCTCTCGCCCCACCTCCCAGTGCATCTGCTCAAGTACCCAAAGCAATTTCAAGTCTGACATCACTGGAAAGTTTGGACCTCAGCTTCACCCCCATTCAGCAAATTGAGGCTGTGCCAAAAGGAAGGAGATGCAGTTCCTCTGTCTACCTACGAACACTTCTGGTGCTGCACAGCCTCTTGGCACTGGATTAGGGAAGGAAGCTGCTTTTGAAATCTCGTGGACTTTCAGAGAGTTAAGGCAAGGTAAAACAAGGTATCCCAAAAGAAATCAGACGAGCTCCATCAGGAAATAAACTTTCAGGGATCTCATGTCTCTGGACCTTTTTGCCTGGGTGGATAGTTCGACCTCGGCAGCAGAGCCAGGGCAATCCCAGCAGCCTGCAGACACTGCTGCTTGGCACTAATATGTTCAGTAGAGAAACTCTCCAGGAAAGAGTCTTCCAGGGAACAAGTTCATTGGCAGAGCTTCAGCTGTGCACCAACGGCATTTCCTATGAATCACCAAAATTACTTGAAAATCCCCCTTTTCCTGCAGTACTTAACAAAACCCCCTCTCCAAACAGCCAGGAATGTCCCAGACTACAGAATTCCCCTCCAACTTCTTGCAAGGCTCAGAAATGGCACTGTTAGCTCACAGACACCTTCTCCCCAGACCCAGATACCTTTGGTTCAATTCAAGCGCTGCAGGAATGATATTTGTCCCACTGTCCCAGCCCTTTTCCAGGGTCTGCCCCAACGGTCAGAGCCGTGGTCCAGCTCCAAGGCCCCCTCGTGTCCCTTCCCTGCTGGAGGACCAGCAAGGCATGATGCTACACCCATGCTGTCGTGGCTGCGGATGATGGGGTCTGTCTGGAGACATGATGTGGTTAAATGCAAGTGTTTGGCCTAAGTGGGGAAGGCTCACCCCAGCCTTGCCTGTCGCTGCTGTCCTTCTCCTGCAGCAGTGCCAGAGACAAAATCCCAGGCTCTGGGTCGGACATGGCACAGCTGTTCATATCTTTTCTGATGCAATAAGGCATCACCTGTGCTGGCTGTAACCCTGGACTACAAGGGATACGACAACTTTCTGAGGGTTATGTGCGAACACTTAAAGCAGGCAACCTTGCCAAAAATAATGGTGCCTCTTGCCTTGTGCCAGCACTGGCATTGAAGCTTTGCGCTGAGAGCCAGCCTGGCAAATGCAGCCAGTGTCAGACTACTCCGGAAAAACAGAGTTATTTTCAACCTGGACCAGTTCCCTGGGCTGGCTCCCTGCAGCCCCGTGCCTGGCCCTGCCAGCACAAGGGAGGGAGCAGTGGGAGGGCAGGGACAAGTGGCCCTGGCAGGGGTGGCCAGCAGCACCTCTTTGGTGCCTGTGGATGCCCTTGATGTGGGTGGGTGTCAGGCAGGACATTGCCCAAGGAATGCGGAGGGACCGGATCCCTCCCACCCCACTGCAATGCCCTGGTGAGTGCTACATCACCCCGCTCTGCCAGAGGCACCTGCAGAGGAGCGGGGTTTGGCTGGATGGGTGGCAAAGCCACGCCATGAGGTGTCCTCGGGCACACAGACAGGACTGTCTGAAGGTGACCTACCTCATGTGAGGTCCCAGAACAAGCCTGGTTTGGTTCCTACTGGCAAAAGCTGCTCCTCTCCAGCTGTTTTCCCAAACGCTGTAAGCTCTGCTAAAAATAGCTGGATGCAGAATCAGCTAAGGTCAGCACAAAGCTGAAGCCCAGGGGCTCAGGAGGGAGGGCAAAGGTCCCTGCGTGAAGGGCACGCTGCTGGTGTAACGGCGTGGGCAGGGGGACTGCGAGGAGATGCTAGAGCAGAATGGGTGTCCCCAGACAAGCAACCTGCTGTGTCTACAGACCTGCAATCCAGATCTAATGTAAAACACAAATCCCTCAGCTGTGCCAGAAGCTCACTTGCCCCTCCTGCCAAAGAGCAAAGAAATACTGACATGACTTTGGCTGCCCAGGACTGAGTGAAACCCATTGGTGGTGTCTCGGTTTGTTCATCTGCACCCAGGTTTTGCTACTTACAGGGAAAATTAAGGGCAAAACTGCCTTGGGTTCTGTCTTGGTTTAACCCCAGCTGGCAACTGAGCACCATGCAGCCGCTCACTCACTCCTTCCCCCCCCCCACCCAGTGGGATGGAGAGGAAAATAGGAAAAAGAGTAAAACTCATGAGTTGAGATGATAAGAACAGTTTAATAAAACTGAAATAAAATATAAAACAACAACAACAACAACAATAATAATAATAGTGATAGTACTGAAAAGGAAGATAACAAAAAAAGAGAGAGAAATAAAACCCAAGAAAAAACAAGTGATACACAATGCAGTTGCTCACCACCTGCTGACCAATGCCCAGTTAGTTCCTGAGCAGCGATCTGCTCCCACCGCCAACTCCTCCCAGTTTATATACTGAGCGTGACATCCTACGGTATGGAATATTCCTTTGACTAGTTTGGGTCAGCCGTCCTGGCTCTGGACCCACCCAGCTTCTTGTGCACCTCCTCACTGGCAAAGCGTGGGAAACTGAAAAATCCTTGACTTAGTATAAGCACTACTTAGCAACAACTAAAACATCAGTGTGTTATCGACATTATTCTCATACTAAATCCAAAACACACTGTACCAGCTACTAAGAATAAAATTAACTCTATCCCAGCCAAAACCAGGACAGGTTCTCCATCTCCCTGAGACAATAAATTCTTCAGAGAGCAGAGCAGACCTCGGGTTGAAGATATGGACCTTGCTTTTTCTTGGCTACGCAGGGTGCACAGGGTGAACACGCCCCTCTGGAGCGGGGCTGATGGTAGGTGGCTGGAGGGACAAGTCAAAAGACAGAAGACAGCAGTTTTAGTTCTGAAGGTCTTGGGCTACTGCTGATCCCACTCTTCTTTTTCCCTTGCATCAGCTCCAGCTTTGTTGAACCTTGCTGTGAGACAATTTGATTCCCTAAACCATCAGAAAACTAGCCTGGCAAAACAAGGGAATCATCTCCTGCCAGCTTACGAGGTGCATCAGCACAGTGAGGGGCTGGACTGCTGGAGCGGCTGGCCAGGAGTGAGCAGGACTCTGCTGCTGGGCAGGGGATGGGATCTGTCAGCTCAGCTCAGCTGTGGCATGTAACTTTGCCCTTTGTGGTCCTTAACTCTGCCCTTTGCGGTCCTTAACTTTGCCCTTTGCGGTCTGTATAGCAGAAGCGCTCAGGATGTGCATCCCTGGTGCTCCTAGGTCCTACCCACAGCAGCAGGAGGAAAGCCCTGTAAAATGGCAGCTCCACTCCAGAGAGGCTCTGAAATTATAACTTGACCTGAATGTGAGTTGACTGCTCCGGAGCAGAAGTGCTCCATGCTCTTTTACTTTTCTAATCACGACTTCGCTTAGCTTGTCATTTCACTGTTCCTGCCTCCCCAGGAGCCTTTAGACAGAAGCCCGGAATATCCCTGCTGCCCAGGAGGATGAGCAGTTCCCTCCCGCTCCAGCTGCACAGCAGCACATATTTTCTGACATGGTTACAAGCATGCAAAGAGGATGTTGCTCCATCAGTGCTGCATGAAACAGCTGGTTTATTACACCGAAAACACTCCTCTCCTTTGCTGGGATCAAATTAAGAGGTTTGGGGATGCTCAGTTCCAAAGCAGGCACAAATAAAAGATGAGCAACGCTGGGATCAAGGAGGGCTGGTCACACTGGAGGCTTGGTCATGCAGCAGGACTTCTGGCCTGTCTTCTGGAAAGAGAAGAGAGGAGATTTATTCTTTTCACTTTATCAAGTGATGCAGCTATAAACAGGTTTTCATTCTCCCAGTGTCCCTGAAAAATGTGAAAAATAATAATGAACAGGAGCTAAAGAACAGCTTGCAGATGCTCTAGCTGTCCAGTTCACCCTGTCTTCTTTGGTGGTGGTGCTGAGGCTGGTGTTGTCCCTGTTAGCAGTGAATTCAACGATTCTCATGTTCTTTCCTGGGTGTCTGCAGAGCGCCTTTCCAGGCAGCAGGGGTTGTTTCTTCAGTTTTCCCATCTGACCCCTCCCATCTGGTGTTTTGGCTGACAGCATGTCATTGCCAACAGGGGACAACCCTTGCACTGTCCCCTGGAAGTCCTTGAGCCACTTGAGTTACTAGTCTGGCAGAACATTAACCCAGAGAAAACACTAAGAGAAACCATTCGGACAATTTTCTGTGTGCTTGGAGAGCCGAACCGACCACAGAGAGTCTGACGAGTGGCCAAAGCTGGGCATTTGAGCGGGTTGAGTAGGAGGGGAGAAGGATGCAGAAGTGAGACCACCCTGTATGAGCAGCAGTGAGTCCTTAGATCAGGCCAGCTGCTGTGAAACCACAGCCTAAAATTCCCCTTCTGACTTATATTTTCAGTGCTTTTAACTGATATAATTTTTAATCCAGTCAGTATCTCCGTGGGTTTTATGTTTGTGCAGATCTTAGTATTGCTCGTGTTTGTCTTCACCAACTTCTGTGCTTTCCTAAAGACTCAGGACACAAACCTCAAGGCAGAGGCCATGGCAGGATTTTTACAAGGCCAGGACTGCTTTCAGACTGTCACTACCTTCACTGCTCAGCAAGGCAAACCCCAAACACGGTGCCATAGGATGTGGTTTTCTGCTAGGGGCTAGGAGGGGAATTTTCCTGCACCATGGCATGAAGACAGAACAGATCTGTTGGCCAAAATGAAAAACAGCAAAAGCTTTTGCACAGGTGGACTTCATCCTGACACAGGAGGGCACAACACACCAGGTGAGACCCACCTCCAGATCTGATCACCTTCTGGGCATCTAGGATCCATCAGGCTATGAGTCTTCTCCAACTTCATGCTCTGAATAGTGCTGTTCATTTCCTGGGTTAAATTCTGCCCACACAGAAATACACATGCACCTTCCCTCTTCTCTGAAACTGAACAAAGGTCTCTTTGCTACTGTGGAGATGTAAACAGCCCCGGAGTGGCTGAGATGTAAATCTGAAAGGTAGGATTCAACATGGTGTCCCCAACCCACAAACAGTTGTGGTCTGCAACCACGGGAGTGAGGAAATGGGAAACAGGTTGAGGTCATCTTGGTGTGGCACACAGTGGGACACTGGCGCACGGGGCTCTCCAGCTCTTTCTTCACGGAGCAGCCAGAGTTGGAGATGGGGTGGTTTTCCCCACACTCCCAGTCCCAGTGTGGGAGGGTGTTCACAGGCATCCTCACTGCTCCTGGGCAGGGGTGATGGAGCTGCAGGTGTGCTGGTAGGTCTTTCTTCTCTTCTGTGTCCTGGTCTTAGCCTCGTTTATGCTGGCTGACTTCTGCCATCTCTCTGCTACCCTCCAGCCTGTCCTGCAGTCCTTCCCACATTGCCTAGACTGATCCTCCTTTGAATCCCCCCATTCCCATCCCTCCTGCAGGACCATTAGTGAATGCCTGTTAAAAATAACCAAGACAAAAAAAATACCAAATCCTGATTGCTGGTCTTTTTTTTTTCTTTTTTTGCACAACACCCAACTAGACTCCAGACACTTTGGGGAAGATGTGTGCCTGGGTGCATCTGCACAGGGCTCGGCTCTGCCAGTCCCTGTCCTGTGTGATGTTCCCTGGTCCGAGGCACCGGCAGCGTCCCCTGGACACAGAGATGTCCCCCGGCAGGCAGGAGGTGGCAGCATTGCATAGCCCAGGAAATCCTGCTCTCCTGCATACCCATGCATGGTGTATTTACTGGCCAGGAGCTGCAGACCTGTTTTTCCAGCTCCTCCAAGGATACGTGACTCAAGCCAAATGCCTCCAAACTGCTCAAATCCCATCCAGAGCAACCATTAAAAGCAACTAAACCCCAAAGGCCGCTAAGTGCACATCAGTCCTAAGCTGTGCGCAAATCACCCTTAACAGCAAAGTGAGGGCAACTGAGGACACAGGGGCTCTGCATTTAGAAATGAGTGTGATGTTTAAAGATACCTCATTTGCCCTTGAAACTCCAGCCCCCTTAACTAGTGTGCAACGTATCTGAGCTCCTCCGCACAAGATCCACATTCCCTTTGAGTGACAAGAGTGCAGATATTCTTGCTTGCGCAAATGCTCCTTCACAGAACCGAGGTGGGAATGAGTTGGAGGCTAGCTTGCTCTCGGAGCATCGTTTTCATTCTGGTGCATCTGGCACAGTCCGGGCTGATTTTGAATCCTTCGCATTTTATTTTTATTAGAGATGCAGAGAGACCTGTAGTAAAACCTCGGATCTAAGCTCCCTGAAACACAAGGGGAACTTGGAGCTGATATTTGCAGTTCAGGGCATTGCTGGCTGCCAACCTTCCCTCTCCATTCCTCCTGGTCTCTCACTATGGAGTCATCCTGTAGCTGACTGAGGCCACCACAGGAAGAAACACCGGCAAATCACAGACTTCCCTCGCTGCCTGACAGCCAGAGGGACACAAGCCAGGACTTTTTTGCACTTGTGCAGACAGAAAGTGTTTGTACCACAGTGCCTTTCCCAAGCTAGAAAGCAACATGGTGAGTGCAATAAAAGCCTCTATCACCATGTGGATGCTGTTCTATTAAGAGGACTCCTCTACCTTTGTATGAACAACTTCCTACCAATATAGCAGTGTCCTAACCTGGACCTCTGAATCTCACTTTTCTTCAAAACATTTAGCTATTGAGAAAAAATCTGTGCGCAGACCAGTCTTAAAATCAAACTTTTCATTATTCTCATGGCTTTGTATGCAACAGCAGGCTGGAAAGCAGTTTCTCTGACTGCTTCCCTTAAAAGCAGACACCCTGAGTAGGCTTTCCTTCCACATACATAAGCTACATTACTGTAGAAGCTTGCTTTCTTCTGCAGACTGAATCATTTCCCAAATGTAGGCTTGCACAGCAGAAGACGCTGCTCTGACAGGGAGTGATGATGAGTCACCGGGAATTCACAGTTTTGTGTTCCTGCAAAGGAAGAACTCACAGCGCCAAGCGAGGGGGGCAACGGAGGAGATCTTGGTTTTGACAGACAGCAAGAAACAGCTCCTGGAACACGAGCTGCTGGGTCAAAGCAATCTAGGGAAGGAGAGGAACCGAGTGTAACGGCCACGTGAAGGTGGGGGCCACAAGGCCAAGAGATGTGGCTATGACGGGTGGCTCTGCCCATGATGTGGTCCTTATGGGGGGGCCACAGCCTCCTCAGGCTCCTCCTGAATACTCACCTGGATTGAGAAATGCCCAGCAGAAACATGTGTGGCCCGTCCAGGATCTGCAGTGCTGTGCGCTGCAATCCGAGCAGGCCAAGGCTGAAGGTCGGAGGGATAAATCAGACGTGGCAGGCCGAGCAGGGAAGGGTAATGAAGCAGATGTTATGTGTGCACAGGAGTAGGGAAGGCGCCACTTGTCCCTCAGCTCAGCCCTACAACCCACCGGGCTGCGGATACCGCAGGGCCTTGGCACCGCACAAGGACAGGAGACGGCTTGTTGCGGATTCATTTATATACAGAACCAGACCATTAATGTGCACGCAGATCGGGGTTTGGGATGTGGCAAGAGCCTTGAAACGGTGCCAGCAGCCCAGCCACAACCCCGCAGAAAAGAGGCGTGAAGCGTGCGTCACGGCGGTGACTCTGGCCCGGCCTTATCTCCTGTTCCCTAGCCCCAAAGGCCACGCCAGCGAGGGCGGATGCCCCGCTGCCCAGGCTAGCGAGGAGCTCCCCACCGCCCGAGGGACGCGGAGGCGGGTGGGCAGAGCAGACACCCGGGAGGCTCAGCAGGAGCCTCGCGGCTTTGAGGCCCCCCTGCTCCCAGCCCCAAGTGGGGCAGCGCCCGGAGCCGGCCCTGTCAGGGCCCGCCAGGCAGTGGGCTGGGGCGCCTGCCCCTTTAAGAAGCGGGTGAGGGCACGTATGCTTCTCTCCTCCCTCTTCCGCCCGGGCTCGGGTGGGAGTGGTGCGCATGCGCGCAGCCAGCACGCGACGAGTCGCTGGGCCGGGGCGGGTGAAGAGCGACGCCGGTCATTGGCTTTGAGGGCGGGCTGTGCGTGCGCATGCGCAGAGGGCGGATCGCCGCCTTCTCTTCGCTCTCTTCCCCGCCCACGCGCAGGCGCGCTGCGGGAAGGAGACGGCCTCTCCCTGGCGCATGCGCGCCGCCCGCCCCGCCCCGTTCCCAGCGTGCCCCGCGCGGTGAAGAAGCGGCGGCTGCAGGCTGGGGGCATTTTGTGTCCGCGGTAGCAGCGGTTGAGAGACAAGATGGCGGCGGCGGCCGAGTGAGGGACCGGCGGCGGCCGCGACCCGGCGGAGCCAGCGGGCTTCGCGTTTCCCTTCCCCTCCCCCCTCTCCCTACCCTCACAGCACCTCGGTGGCCGCCCCTCGTCTTTTCTGGAGGGTGCCGAGAGCCGAGCGCCGCCCGGCCGGGGAGCGGGACAGAGCCGCGCAGGGGGGCGCCCGCCGGAGGGGCCCGGCTGGAGCTGAGCAGCGGGGACCAGCCTTCCTTGTTCTGCCCCCCCCCCTCCCCTCCCCTCTTTTCCCTCCCCTGCCCCTTTCCCCTCCTCTGGGGCGGCGGTAGAGCCCTCTTTCTGCCCCCGAGCCTCTCAGCGCCGGGAGGGCCCCTCAGCCGCCCCTCGCCATGGCGAGTAGCAGCGGCTCCAAGGCCGAGTTCATTGTCGGAGGCAAATACAAGCTGGTGCGGAAGATCGGGTCGGGCTCCTTCGGGGACATCTATTTGGCGATCAACATCACCAACGGGGAGGTAAGGGCGGCTCGCACTCCCTCAGCTCCTCGGGCCCGTCGGCGCGGTCCTTTCCGCAGCTCGGGGGGAACCGGAGACCAGCGATAACCTTCCCGAGGCCGACTTGAAGCCTGGTTTTGCCCCCTCTACCGCTGCCTACGAGGCACCGGGCGGCCCCGTCTCGCCAGGGGTGGCTAAGCCGCCCTCTACAGGGTGGGGGAGTGAAGGTGTGTACCCCGGGGTTGAGGGGCTTTCCCCCCCCGAGGGCCATCATCGCCGGGGGGGGGGGGGTGGCACTGCCGCTTCCGACAGCAGAGCCGTGCGATCGTGGTCTCCCCCACCCAGCAGTTGCATAGCTCGCTTGCGAGTGCTAGGGAGAGGAGACCACCATTGTGGGAAAACATACTTTGTCTTTTATGAGCAGCCAAAGTCGCCCCTCTCCCGCCAATCACCTATCCCCCTTTCTCTCAGCTGGGGAACACTTTATCTCATTTTTGTCAACAGTAATAGAAACAAAGAAGATCCCTTGTTTCTTCAGCTTTTTTTCCTTGGTGGTTTTTTTTTATCTTCTTCCCCCTCACGGCTCTGAGCTGTAAAGAAGAAACACCCACGTATGTTCTTCCTCAGTTGTATGGATCTGAAGACTTTACATTTCCAGCTCAGTTTCATGACCTGGGATGGATATTTATGTACAAATCATCAGGATATGGATTTTATTTGAAGATGCTACAAAATGCAGGACATTGAGCACCGAGAGCCTAAAAAAAATTATATGTCAAAGCATTTGCAGCAGGGGTGTGTGTGGGATATTGAAGTGTTGTGCCCCTTAAACCTCAGTGGCAAGGCTGTGCTTGATGGACACTCTGCTCTGACTCCTTGTTCCCTTTCGCTGTAGGAAGTTGCTGTAAAGTTGGAGTCTCAGAAGGCTAGACATCCCCAGCTGCTGTATGAAAGCAAACTATACAAGATTCTGCAGGGAGGAGTTGGCATCCCACATATACGGTAGGAATCATTCATGTATGCCAGTACAGTGACTTTTCTTTAACGTTAGTGTGAGGCAGGACACCACCATTAAACTGAGATTTTTCTGGGAGGGATTGGGCTGTTGGGGGGGAAAATGCTTCATTCCAAGCTGTACAACTAGTTGGGTATCCTCCACACCGGCCTGCTGTATTTTCTTACCCGTACATACTATGCTTTGAAAGTGAGATCTTCAGCAGTTCCTGAGCTGTGAGGAATTCTTGTCGTGATTAGAACAAAGTGTGAGACTGTTTTGGTGAGAGCCAATGTTCTTGATGAAGTAGAGAGTTTGGAGCCGGTACTGGAAATGGCTGCTTTCTTTTGTTGCTTGCTTTTTTTTCTTCTTTTTTTTTTTTTTTGTTCCAACATGTCTTCCTCCTCCGCTCAGAAAATGGCGGATGGACGTGATTAACCCTCCCCCTTCTCGTGTTGGGACAAGGGACGTGCTCAGGCATGTATCTTTTCCTTTCATAGTTATGTGCTGCAAGGCTTGAGACTACAGAGAACCTCAACCGGGAATGAAATGGCAGCCCCTTTCTGTGACCCGCAACAGATGCGTCACTAGGATTTCCATACAGTTAAAGTGCCAAGATTAATCCCTCCCAGTTGCTCTTTATGCAGCTTCCTTGTTTCATATTCTGTATGAAACTTTTGATAGTGTTTAATAATTTCCTGATCTGGAAGAAAATCAGTGGTGCAGCAGACTCTAGGAGGAGTTATTTCTCTTGAGATTATTGAGGTGTTATACTGGGTTAGTTCCCAACTACTGAATCTATGCGTCAGAATAGAGTAAATAAAACTTCCGTTTTCTCCAGAAAGACTTTGTACAAGAAGTTGTTCTTCTTTTAAACTTTATTAATAATTGGTTTTAAAGTTAGTATTTCTTATGTTTGCGCTATGACATAAAGGAATTTTTTTCCATGAGCTGCAGAAATGGTTTCAATTTAGATATTGGGTCAAACTGTGGATTCCATTTAATCTGTTAAACCTTCCCTAACTTTGTTGTGTGCATCTATATCAATAGTGGCCTGTAGAGTCTTACTGTAAGGTCATAGTGATGACATATTCTGGATGATGTATTAATTTTAACAAAACCTAAAACAAGTCTGCATTTCTGAGGTTAATAGCTCCTCCCCCCTCCCCCAACACAACTGGCTGTAGTCCTGAATGTAAGTTGGAGCTATATAGCAGACGAGACAGTGTTGTCTTGGCCATCTGTCCTCATTCACTACAGCCTTTTGCAGGAATAAACATACCTGAATTAAGCAGAATACTTGCAGCTTAAACAGAGTTGCTTATGTGAAAACAGATTTAGTCTTTATTTTAGACTACAGTTTCCTTCTTTTCTTCAAATGGGTGCCTTTATTTCACAACTGAAAGAATAGAAATTGCATTTTGGAAAGCTATCACAGTATAGTTAATGTGCAAAACCAGGGATAACTGGGAAAACAGCCAAAGCAAGTGGATATCAGGTGTTTCATTGCAAAACTGGAAAAGCAGACATTCTTAAACTATTTTTTTGAAAAAGTAAATGAACATTTGGTGCTATAACAAGGCCTAAGTTGCAAACTTTTCGACTTTTCCATGTTACAGAAGTGAACTACTGTTTCAAGTTCTTGGATTTGGTTAAAATGCCCTGTGAGAGTGTTTTATTTAACGCTGAAATACTGGAAGTAATCTTGCATTTTGAGAAACTTGCTTCTAGCTTCAATTACAGCAGTCATCTTTTAAGTTTTCTTTTCTCTGTATTTGATGTTCTTGTATCAGACTTTGTTTTCTGCATAACCAGTGACTGTAGTTTAGAAGTCTCATCACCACAGGGGAACTACAACCTTTAACACACACTCCCCCCCCCTCCCCCCCCAATAATACAAGATTACAAGACTCTGAATAAGAGTGGACAACTGAGGCAATACTCAAAACAACTCAAATTGATTCATAGACTCATTGTGCTAAAGGTATGTGATCTGTTTAATAATGTCAGTGAGTCTTAAAAGTTTTTCACTTTCAGGTTCTCACAATGTTAATCTTTGTAGTCTTCTAGAAAAGTGTCTTTCAGAAAATTTTTGGAAACACCTTTTTTTGTCTTCAGAAGCAGCATGAATTTTAAATCTATTTGTATGTATCAGATGCTGCTTGACAGGTTCTTTGACTAGGCTTCTGTTACTAGTTGTCATCTTGCTGTATGACATCTGGTGAGGCTTGAAGAAATCTAAAATAATATTTTTACGTTTATCTTCTTTAAAAGGAAGCTGAGCAGAGTACCCAGCACAGTTCTTGTGGCAAATGTTAAAATGTGATGTGTTCGGTAGAAGTAGAATCCATGGTACTGTGAATCTAAGGAGAAGGATTTGGCCTACCAAATGAGATGTATCACTGTGGTGCTTAACAAGGATATGTCTTTGAATAGGTGATTACAAAGAGTAAGACCAAAGTGAAATAACTGTGCATATTGTTTCAGACAATTCAAGCTTTTCTGACATGCGTTTTTTGGCAGCAGCTAAGCTGGGAGAATGTATGACTTTGTACTTAGGTCACTTTGCATGTGTAATTGATAATACACGTTCTGCCATTGTTTTATAATGGTATGCTGTCAAGTTGGAATAAGCTGTTCTTGGCTCAGTATGTTTAGAAGGATGAATCAAGTTGAAGGAAAATCTTTCAATACATTTGTTAAACTTTCTGTAATGTGACACCTTTAAACAACAGCAGCACAAACAGAGCATTTGATAGAAAATTGAGGAATCATTCTAAGCTTTTCCTGTTGCCATGCTGTGTAAGCTGGGCTCAGCAGCATTTTTACCTCAGTGCTACACATCTGGCAAACAGAGCCATATGATCTTGCATTCCTCATATAAGGCTGAGGGACTTGTTGTCTATTTTTCATCTACTTGAGTAATGCATTGGCCAAAATCAACGTACTAGAAGTTGCATTATGTGGCTTTGATTACTAAAGTGGTCTGCTGTGGTTCTTTGACTCACAAAGCTGAAATAATAGGTGAGGTATGGATTGCTCATTCATTTTGGGCACCTGTTCTAAATTCTGCCCTTTAGATGTGATTGCAAACTTAGTAATGATAAGGTAGTGTATCTGGAGTGTCACTTAAATTATCTAGAACCAAGCAAATTTTTTTATAGTCTTTAAGGTTGATTTGATGGCCTTTCTGGCTGATTGCAAGAAAGCTAATGAGGAAAATCTCAGGTTTGGAGTTAAAAGTTTTTTAATATTGCTTCTGTGGAATCAGCTGTGAGCCTTCACTTGCCATGATGGGTGAATAAGGAGCCTTGGTACTTCCACTGTAACAGAACATGTTTGCACATAAAATAGCAAAAATTGAGATTGGAGTGTCTTTATTTTCTGAATATTCTAAACCCTTTTAGATTTGCAAATCTTTGACTTTGCTACTTACTGTTGTTTCCTGGAACAGTAGCAAAGTTTTGGAACTTGTCTGAAGAGTTCCACAAAACCTTATATAAATGCTCTACAGATTTTTAAGCTGTGGTTTGTTCTTGATGTACAAATTTTGATTAATTATTACCTTCATTTTTCACAAAAGGCTCTTGAACCAAGCTTAACATTCTAACAATCTGATCTGCCTTTAGGACCCAATGCAAAGTCTGCAGTATTCTGCTGGGCTTATTCTCATTGTTCTCAGCCATCAGCTGTCTTTTTTTCTCTCTTTTTCAGTGGCACAGCATTTTTAGCTGTAATCTTGTTAACTGGGCACTGATCCTGTTAGTTTGGACTATCTACCTTTATTCCTGAATTCTTGGTTCTGGCTTGGAGGAATGCACCAGAGTGTTTGCTGATTTTGTATGTTGTTCTGTTCATACTGTAAGTGTTAAACCACTCTTGACAAAAGCAATTCTTTGAGTTATCTGTGACAGCCACTCTTGATTTTTGCCATTTATGGTGTTTATCCACTATTGTTTGTGTCCTTTGCAAAGATTACCTTTAGATACTCTTTTAGACATACCTTTGAAAGAAAAGTGGGATTCAGATTTTTCTCCTGACAGTATCATGGGATAACTTGTTTTCATTATCATCCGTTTCAAATGGAAAACAGCTATGATGGAACCAGCTGTGGCTATTGGTGATGTATGTATTAGAAGTGTTGCACTTAAGAGCAGGAAGAGAACCTAGTGAATGTGAAACAGATACTGCATGTATTCTTGTGTGGGCAAGGCCAAAGAGATACTGTACAGCGTGTGAAACTAATCAAGGTAATATTTAAGTTTAGTAATTTTGCAAGTTTAAAAACCAAAAGCTACTGACTTAGTGATTTTTTTTTTTAACATTCTCTTGCAAACTGAACAAGTAAATACTTAGGTTTCTGAACTTTTCGATGCAGTAATGTCTTGCAAAATATTTTGATGTTGAGAAATTCAGTATTGCCACCCATGCATCACTACGCAATCTTCTAAATAGTGAAACATTGTAAAGTTTGTGGCAAAAAAAAACCACCTATAAAAGCATCTACAATTTTTGTTCTTCTGTTTGCTTACTGCTATGGTGTTGGATAATCAATAACAGACTGTGTCTGTATTCACCTTCACTAAGTAATACATGTAATGGAAAAAAATGTGGTCAAGTTTGGTAATCTTAGGGTTGTTCTCACAATGGATTTTTCCTTCAGCACTTCAGATTTTGATCTCTTTCAGCAGTGCTTAAAAATCTGTAAATACACTTCTCAAACACCTTAGTTTTAAACTGTTTTCCCAATAACTTCCTGCAGCATAAAAAACCCAAAACACGCACACACACAAAACCCCAAAACCACCACTGAAAAAATACCCACCAAACCCACAAACAAAAAACCCGACACCCCCAACACTTCCCCCCTCCCAAAAAAAAGAAAAAAACCACCCCCAAAACTAGTAGTCAGGTAAAGTCTGAAAAGTTTTCTGTCTTCATTGGTAAGACTGATACTTTGATCTAGGTCTGCAAGTAATGAGGAGGAAGGTTCTAGCAATACAGCCTCCTTTTAATTAACCTTCTGTTATTACTTAAGGCTGCATACTGAAGGGCAGAACCACCCTAGTGGATAAGGGGAAGCCTGTTGTTCTGGTAGCTAAAGTAAAATTGGAAGCTAGTCTTTTAAATTGATACCCAAAATTTTTCTACTGAGAGAATGAATATCTTGAAACAAAATGTATTTCATGTTTTATAACAATCTAAACTTCTGTCTTAATTGGTCTTCATGGACCTCTTAGAAGCATCCAAGAGAGACCACAGTTTGAAAACAAATGAAGCTATCCTTTTTTCACTTTGTGGGTTTTTTCTTTTTTCTCCTTGCCTTAGCTCAGCCTTTGCAGAAGGAGCTGCGAAAGTATGCAGTTTCCATTCAGTGTTACTGTTTGGAATAGGTGATGAGCAGAGGTACTACTGAAACACTGTTTTCCTCAACAATGTTCCCTGTACCTACTGTGGATTAATGGATTACCTTCTCAACTGAACTGAACCTTCTGACTTTGATGGAAGAAACTTGACTTAGTTCTCCTCACTTCCTACCAGGTGTTAGTATACATCATTAAACAGCTCGCAAAGCAGCGAGTCAGCTACATGGAAGTATGTATGTATGCAACAT
Organism: Buteo buteo; assembly: GCF_964188355.1. NCBI lineage: Eukaryota > Metazoa > Chordata > Aves > Accipitriformes > Accipitridae > Buteo > Buteo buteo. The sequence continues at coordinate 12,690,166 of NC_134194.1, read as the reverse complement.
AAGACTAGGCAGATAAAATGACCTTATTGCTTAGGAGATGAGTTGCACTGGCATACTTCACGTATTCGTGTTTCTCTCATAACTGTACAAAAAATGATACAGAATTTTATTTATAGAGTCTATCTAACTTCATAGCGTAGGGTGTTCATTGCTGTTTCTTTCTTTAGTACTTGGGTGGCCTAATTCATACTCACCATGGCAACTAACGTTAGATGACATCTGCTAAATATTCCACTTCAGTATTTCAGTCATGCCATATTATGTTAAGATCATTTATATTACTCGTAGCTGGCTAACAGTTAAGAAGTGCTTTTCCAGCTTCAGGGGAAATAAACTAGAAATACAAAATATATGTCAATTTAGACATGAATCTTACGATGCTAGATTACCTTTCTTATATGTGTTGCTTCAGTATCTGTTAAGACTCTAAGCAGTATATTTTTACAGGGAGAATATACTTCCCAATTTGTCTGAAACTTCATTATTTGTCAGGAGATGTCTGTCCTGAGAAGTCTAGAACGTGGGACCAGAAGGAACCACTTTGGTCCAAATCCAGCACCTGTTTTGGACAACATGCTATTTTTTCTGTGAATCAGTCAGGTGCAATGTTAAAACTTTCTAGGCTAGCATGGCAGCACTCATGATTCTGTTGTCAGAGGGAGAGCTTCTGTGCCTAAAGATAAATGCTTATACCCATAGGCAGTCAGCTCCTATTTATTTCTTCCCTAATTTTTTTTTAATAACCTTCTCCCAGTTACAGTCCTTCCGTATCTATAAAGAATAGTTGTATAACTCTGTAGCTGCCTTGCTGAGCTGTTTGAATACATGATTACAGAGGTCACCACCTTCCCAATCTTTTTTGAAGTCTCTTTCCTGTCCCTGTTCTGATTGGGATTTCCTTTTCTGAATGTTGTTGACAGGGCTTGCACATCAGTGCCTTAAGCATTGATACAGATTGCTTCACAGTTTCTGTGTAGAATACCTGTACTTTTCCTGGTTAGGATTACTTATTATTTTTCAGTGATGCCTGGTACTAGAACTGTATGATTATAGGGAGGTCTGTGTTTTCTTTTTAGTCACATCATCTGACTAATGCCTAGTTCAGAGACTTTTGTATAAATGACTTAGTGCTTGCAGAAATGGAATACAGTTCCAGAGTGTTCATCAGTTCAGTGTCATTTGGTTTTCTGTAGGATGTCTGAATCCTTTGTGTTCATGAGGCCTTCCAGACTTGCATATTCACCCTCATGTGCCTGCTGACTTATCAAACTTATTAACAAGGTGATCTCAGGTAATTCTAAGTGATCTCAGGTAGTTCTAGTAGTAAGTTCTTTCCAGCTTGCTTGTTCACTGTACGCTTTTAATAGCTTTCTTATCCACCTTAGTTTTTCTGACAATCTCCATTTTTGTCATGTGAACTCTTCCACTTAGTGTTTGAAAGCCCAAGTGCTGGGAAACTAATTGCATAGGACAGGGTAATCATAGGGTCACATACCATGAATTATGAAAGTGGCAAAAGTTTATGTAATCTGAAAGAAGTTGAAATTGGCTTTTTTTTCTTTTTATGTGACTGTAAAGGTTTCTGGAAGTCTAAAGGTTTGAGTTTAACTACTCAGGTCTTGTCACAGAAGCATTGTACTTCCTTGCAGTGAGGCACCAGGAGAATTTTTTTTTTTTTGTGTCTTACAAAAGCATGACCTTCTTCGGTTCTGTTTGTAATTTCAGGTTGCCACAGCCTCCACTGGCATGGTCAATGATCTAACTGACAGAAGCCTTAGAGGAGGATAGGTTACTTGGCAAAGCAGATGTTGGTCAAGGAGAACTTTTATTCAGCTGGAATGAAATAGTCTTGTTATAGTTGCTCTGTTAGTAGGAACACTTTCTTGTGGCACTGAGCTGATGTTCTGGTTTTGTATATAATAAGTTGACAAAATGACATGCCATTATGCTAATGGTGACAATACCTTTACTGCCTTCATGGTTTCAGAATGCATGGTATTTGGGATTTCTTTACCAGTGATGAACAGCTGTGCAGTTATTCAGTAATTTAGTTCTTCTTGATCTAAATTTGAGATTTTTTTCATGTGAATATTCTGAATCCTTTTATTCTCACACAGCTTTGATAATTGCGCTGGTTTTGTTATCTTGTTGTTGTAATTGCAAGTGCCAGTGTAATGGATTAAACTGCTGGTTGCCTATTAAAATTGTGTAAGTGGTACCATAGTCTGAAACTGAGCCTATAATTTCATGGCCTGTGTCTGAATTCTGTTAGCCCTTCGCCCACCTTTCTTTGCTAGCTGACCTACCTCAATGTGACCCTTTCAAAGGATGATAAAGGAGATGTGAAGAGAATATTATTATAACCAAATGAAATGTTTTCTCAGTTAATAGCTTTTGTTTGTTTTTTCTAACAAATTTACTCAAACATTTCTTTTGTCATTGACATTTATGAAATATGCAGTTGCTGAAATAGACATACAATTTTTGAAAGATGCAGCTCTGAAAACAGAAAGGGATTTTAAGTTTGGGTAGACCTGACTACAGTATTTGCTACTAAGTGCTAGATGTGTGTCAGTATTTCACTTGCTTGTCTCAAGGTTAGTCAAGAGAATTAAAAAAACACCCCACATGAGTTCAAGTAAACATTCACTTGTCATGTGATCTGGCATCATACCCGCTTTACTGTATGGGATTTGGAAACTGAATACTTTCAGACCACTGTGCCATGTGACTTAGTTGTTCAGCACAGAGCTACAAATACTGAAATTCAAGATGTTACAAAATTTCAGCTGTATACCTATACTGGGACAATATATCAGGCAGCTAAATCACTTGATTTGACAACTTGTTGATGTGGTGAGTCTTGGTGTTTCGCATTAGACAAGTCACTGAAGTCAAATTAAGGTCACTGTTCAATCTTTAACCATGCTTTGACAGAAAGCTTCATAAGGGATATATACTGTATTCTAACTGATCTGTAGTAATTTGATCTGTAGCTTTAAACAGATGAGGTAAGGGAGAGTGACGAAGCATTTTTATGCATGCGTGAGCTTGGGCACGCCTTACAGCTTGAATATGGACTAAGGTTCTTAACAGCTGTATCAGATGTTACAGTGTTACACTGCCAGTTGAAGGATAAATCTTAGCTCTTCAATAATAATGTTGTCCTGTTAGTGTTTTGTGTAGTCTTCAATAAAATCATCTACTGCTGTTCTTCAGGAAAGCTGATAATAATCTGTACTTGGTGTGGGTTTTTGGCATAAGGACATATAAATGGGCCTGTGCTACAGGATCAAAATTCTCCATTTAGGAAATATGTCCTAATGGGACATACAGCACTGTGGGAACAAATTGGAGAAATAATGAGTTTTCCTAGTCTAGTAATTCAGCTTTTCTTTTTGAAATAATACATTGTATGTAACTAATGCAATGTCATTACCTATCCAAAGTGAACTGTCTAGTTAAATCTCTTGCCCCCACTTTCCACTCCCCTCCAGAACTCTCCCTGCTTAAAATGTATTGCTGCTCTTGCTTCCTCAACTTTAGTATGAGAGAGTACTTCCAACTGTTCTTCAAAAAAAAAAAAAAGTCCATGGAGCTCTAACAGACATGTGGGACACTTGTGTTCTGAGACGCTAGTGTCATCTAATAGTTGCCCAGGGCTTTGTATGGATCATTCCTTCATATTAGTAGTTCACTCCAAGTTTCATTGCTGATGCAGTATTAGAACTCCTGAAGATTACTCTTTGAGACACTAGCTTTTTTTTTTAGAGTTGTGCTCACTTCATTGCCATGTTGTTTTGCACTTTAACCCAGTAGTGTTAAAACATGCATACCAAAATGCTCTGAATTTGTGTTCATCCAAAATGTGTGCTTATATGCCATCTTAAATTGATTATGCAAATATGGGAGTAAGGAGTACTTGCCAAGCTCTTATGTATCATAATATCCAAGGTTCCTAAGAAGAGCCAAGACTTCCAACATTTTTACTCAGAGCTGCCAGTAGTAGCAGCTACTGGACTTTGAATGGACATGATGTAGCCTTACTTCTTAATCCCATTTTCCCTGGAAATGTTCCAAGGGAAATGAAAACTTACTTCCAGTGTTAGCAAAGTAAATAAAGCACAAGTTACTCCAATACCCTAGCAGAAGTTTCAGTTGCCAGTAGTGAAAGGAATAGATGTAGCAGTCTTCTGTGAGGAATTACAGGCAGGTAAATATGAAAATGAAATGTTAAGAGGTCCCATCTTACTTCTTTGTCTTGCAGAGTTGATTCTGCTTTCCACCAGTGCAAAATGGCCAGGACCTTAAAATTTTCACGTGCATATGTAGAAGTAGGCCAAATGGAGGTTGTGCAATCAACCTGAATTACTGCACTTACTAAGCGGAGATCCCTATAGAGGAACCAAATGCTTTTTAAAATACAGCTCCCAGGGTAGGCTTCTTTTTCATCAGCTTTGCTTTTTCTGTGGTGCTGTAACTAAATTTTCTTAGCTCAGTTGAAGACTGGTCTTTGATCCTTTTTGCTTATACTGTAGTCTCTTGGGCATTGAACCTTTACTGAACAGTTATGCTCAGCATTTGAATTGGACTTCAGTTCTTCAGTTCTTGAAGAAAATCTTATTTTATCTAGATCTTGATTTTTCTCCTCTGCTTCAATTCGGCTTGTTATTCTTTAGACTTTTTCACAACAAACCTAAATTTCATATGACAGAACAACTAGGCAGGTCATTTGGTCCAGTTTTCATTACTCTAGATGGCCATAATGTTTAATTTTCAGTTGTGACCTATTGAATTGTTTATAAAGCCTTGTCAAAACTACTCAGCCGTTCGCATAGGTAACTTTGATAGGAACCAAGAAGTAGATTTACAGGCATAGTCAGTAATTCTTGAACTGAAGTTGATTTGTAGTTGATTAAGAACTTTTCTCAGCAGCATCTCATTTTGACTCTTTCTCCATCCCTGCATTGCATTTTTAAAATACTCTTCTTGGCTGCTCTTGCAGTTGAAACTAGCTTCTGATCACTCCTTAAAAGGCCTTAGCTAGGCAGGTCTTTTCAAAATGCTTACGTTTCATGGCTCGGTGTCAGATTGCAGTGTGAATGTTAACCTTTTCATAAATTGCAGACTTTATCAAGTAATACCATCAGCATGCTTTCTTAGTTGAGTCACTTGTGAGTTGGGGCTTTTTTGTACATCATAGTACATTCAGTGACTCTTGAGAAGGTAAAAACTGATAAATAGTATTTACAGTATTGGTATGATCATTAACATGTTCAAGGAAAACTGTTTTGTTGACGTTTCATTTGAATGACTGCTTTCAAAATACGTATTTTATCCATCCTCTCCTGATGTAGAGAATGAATAAAGGTCCTAGACTGACCTGCAAAACAATGAGTATGATGCACAGCTCACGTATAAGTTTTATCAAATTTATAACAATGCATTACAAAGTGCACGGCTTCTACTAGAATCCTGACAGTGGGAAGGTACAGGCCAGTAGTTCCTGAAACAAACCGAAATATAGAATCTTTTCTCTGTGGTTTTTAAACGTTTTACTCTACTATCCTGGGTAAGCTTGGAATACTGTGAGTAACAAGGAATTTGTCAGCTTTATCAGGGGTAACTACTTTCCAGACAACTGTGCATTAGTCTTTTGGAGTCATTGCCTAAAGTAGAAATAAAATGTCTGTACAGATGTTGTGGCTTAACCCCAGCCAGCAACTAAACACCACACAGCTGCTCTATCACTCCCCCCCTCAGCTAGACAGGGGAGAGAAAATACAACAAAAGGCTTGTGGACAGAGATAAGGACAGGGAGAGATCACTCAACCAGTTGCCGTCATGGGCAAAACAGACTCGACTTAGGGAATATTAACTTAATTTATTGCCAATCAAACCAGAGTGGGGTAATGAGAAATAAAACCAAATCTTTGAAACACCTTCCCCCACCTCTCCCTTCTTACTGGGCACAGCTTCTCTCCTGAATTCTTTACCTAGCCCCACCCCCTCAGCAGCACAGGGGGACGAGGAATGGGGGTTACAGTCAGTTCATCACACGTTGTCTTTGCCGCTCCTTCCTCTTCAGGGGCAGGACTCCTCACACTCTTCCCCTGCTCCAGCGTGGGGTCCCTCCCAAGGGAGAAAGTTCTCCATGAACTTCTCCAACGTGGGTCCTTCCCACAGGCTGCAGTTCTTTGTGAACTGCTCCAGCATGGGTCCCTTCCATGGCGTGCAGTCCTTCAGGCACAGACTGCTCCAGCGTGGGTCCCCCGTGGGGTCACAAGTCCTGCCAGAAAACCTGCTCCGTGGGTTCCTATCTCCACAGATCTGCAGGTCCTGCCAGGAGCCTGCTCCAGTGTGGGCTTCCCACAGGGTCACAGCCTTCTTCGGGCACCCATCTGCTCTGGCGTGAGGTCCTGCATGGGCTGCAGGTGGATATCTGCTCCGCTGTGGACTCCATGTGCTGCAGGGGGACATGGTCTTCCCCATGGGTTGCAGGGGAATCTCTGCTCTGGTGCCTGGAGCATCTCTTCCCGCTCCTTCACTGACCTTGGTGTCTGCAGGGTTGTTTCTCTTACATGTTCTCACTCCTCTCTCTGGCTGCAATTTCTGTGCTGCAGCAATGTTGGTTTTTTTTCTTCTTAAATATGTTATCACAGAGGCACTACCACTGTCTCTGGTTGGCTCGGCCTTGGCCAGCAGCGGGTCGATCTTGGAGCTGGCTGGCATTGGCCCTGTCAGACATAGGGGAAGCTTCTAGCAGCTTCTCGCAGAAGCCACCCCTGTATCAACCCGCCTGCTACCAAAACCTTGCCATGCAAACCCAATACAACAGATGTTTAAGCCTCAGGTACTACTGTGTTTGAGCTGAATCTTGATTATTATTTTTTTTTACCTGCATGCTCTTATTATGGGGTATATTCTTGTATTCTTGGTGTATCTTGTCTGCACCTCTGTTGTTGGAAACTTAATACTCCTCCAGGAGAGAGCTGGTCAGTGCCTTATCCATTGACTGCTGGTACTAGGTCCTTGTCGTAAGGACTAGGTGCCTAGCAAAGGCAAAATGTAGCCTTCCAATCGATAAGGTGTTGAATCTTTACTGTTACGTACTACTAGTACTCAGCACAGCTTCATGAACAGTTTTTCACACACACATCACACTTAACTGTAGGTATCTGGAATGTACAGAAGGACTGTAGAGAAGAATATTCAGGTTCTGTCTTTCAGTGCCAATTTAAAATATGGAAATTCACAGCTGAGATTTGCAGAAGTGAAGGGTGTGACTCCAGGTCCTCTCAGGTAGCTTAGGTAGTGAAATACTATCCCCAAGTTGCAGATAACATAAAGCAATGCTGTGATGGAAATGCTAGATGTGTATTGGAAGGAAAAATACGCATGGGAGGCCTTCTGCTTGTCCTCACAGCATTGGTTAACATTTAATTTTTTGCCCCAAGTTGATATATCGACGCTTAAGGGCAGATATCACAGTCTGTTTGGCTGCAAGTGATATTTTGCTGCATTCTTATTTTTGCTTTTATGACACTTAAGTATTTTTTACTTTATGATGTTTAAAACGTGGTAAAGAGCCTTTATCATCTTCTTAATAGGACAGTAGAACTTGATTGCCGTTTGTTGAATTTGGGTGAATGAACAAACTGGTAGTATGAGTTAACTGAATGAGCTGCTTTGGTCTGTTGCAGAGAAGTCACACCTGCAAACAAAGCTTAAAGCATTTAAAGATGTTTTTATGAAGTCAAATAATGCAGGAAACGATGACGGGAGTGTAAGGTGTTCTGCAGATGAGTTTCAGTTCAGACTTTGTACACATACCTCAGTATATTGACATGTAATGGTTTCTGCTTTGATTGCATTTTGATTTTGGTGTTTGGTATTTCAGTTGCTGCTAAAGTGTAGTGGTGTTTCCTCTTAAGGGAAAATTAAACATGTGCACACACACTTGCCAACATGTGTATTCTCTTTTGTCCTCAGACTTCGCTTCCATGAAAAGTAAGATGCTACTAGCCTTAGCTTTTAGTTGGCTTTTTGAGGTTGAACTTTACTCAGCAATGTACCCTTGTAGCTGAGAGGGCTAATGGTATCCTGGGCTGCATTAGGATTCCTGCTAATGCTGAATAATTTTCTTTGTTATAGGTGGTATGGTCAAGAAAAGGACTACAATGTTCTAGTTATGGATCTTCTTGGTCCCAGCCTTGAAGACCTATTCAACTTCTGTTCTCGCAGGTTTACGATGAAAACAGTACTTATGTTAGCAGACCAGGTAAGTACAAATATTACTGTGCGAAAGTTAAAAACCCTAAAGCATTTTGTGCACCATGGTTCTCTTTAAGCATGTTAATGTGTTATGCAGTGTTGTGTATAGCTAAGTGAACACTTGACCTATATAGGAATGAAGTAGTGGTTTCTGTGTGCTGTGACATACAAAATGAACGTACGCCTATAGTGGGAGGACAGCACAGGTACCAACTTCTTGATGCTGCAGATCTAACAAGTGCAACTTTAATATAAAGTATCGAGACTAATATGGGTGGATTAACTCCCAGTATCAGCCATGGGGGTGGTGTTAGAAGGTCTGAAGCAGTCTCTGGTTATGGTTGATCTGGTTCAATGGAAACCTGCTACGTGTTGGCCAGCTGCGGTGACAGGTGGGCAACATGCAAGTCTATGGGTCTGTTCTTATTGAATGTCACTATGCACTGACAACCTCCTGTAACTTCTAGTACCAGACCACAAGCTAATAAACACTGTTTTCGTGGTTGTGGTGCTTAAAGACAGTTCTTAAAGCTGTTGGTGGAGATGCCACTTTACCTCAAACTCAATCAAGGCCTCTAAAACTGAGGTCCATTAAGTCTCTTTCTAGCAATTGATATTTTTTCAGCTTCATCATGAGAGTGCAGCATTTGAAATGGCCAGCCATATTTATTTCTCGCTATTTATTAAATAGCTTGATTGTGCTGTCTTCAGCTACTTGAAAGGCAGTAAGGGCTTCTCGAGTTGAATATTTAATGGTAGTTTAAATTTCATCTAATATTACGTAATTGATGTTAGTACCAAGTTGTCACTTAGCCAGATGCTCGTAGAATCCCAGGCTCTTGGCCAAGGAAGCTCACGGCATTTGTATGGAGACAAGGTCAGCTGTCCCTATTCTCAGCTGCCTTAAGTGAGTGGTACGCTTGCTGTAGAGAGCCATTTGCCTGCTCAGTTAGCTAGAGTTTGGGTGTTACAGCATCTCCAGGGAATCTGTATGGTTTTCGTGCCATATTCCTTTAGATGATAAACACTAATTAGTTGTCATCTGGGAAACATAGATGGGATGTATTATATCAGTGCATGGAACCGGCTTTTAGGGCATAGTCCAGTAGAACAGCTGTCAAGGGTATGATGTTGTAACAGTTCAACTCAATAAAGGCTGTGTGAAGAGTGTTTTAGTAGCTGGAAAGCTTTACCTCATAAATGCATGTGCTGTGATCTCACGCACAGGAAATTGCATGACTGTATATGATGATGCAGGTGTGCCAGGGTTTCTCTGCGTCTTCATTGCCAACTGTTATTCCTGGACATGGTAGTGTAGATATGACAGTGTGGGCCACAGTCAAGTTGTTACTTGCTCTGTGAAAACTGTTACCTGGAAGAGTGATGCTTGGTGATGAATGAATAACCAGATGAATGAATAACTGGGACAGGGGGAGGGAAAGAGCTGTAAAATTGTCTTGTAGTAGGTATAGAAAACCTTTGTTTGAAGTAAGAAAAAGAAATTACTCTTTAATGGAACGCTATAGTTAGAACATGAACTTGAATGTCTAAGAAATAGTTTCAGGTATTTAATCTGCCATTGCCTGACCAACATTAGGGGATTTAAATTTATCTTTCTTGTATGTTAATTTGAACAGCATAAAAAAAACCCAAACAACTTGGTTTTCGTTAAGCAAATACATAAACTTAAGTTGCAGAGGAAAGGTAACACTAAAAATTCATGCTTTCATTGAAGGTTTAAGTGAATTGTATTGCTTTCATTGAAATCTTACCTGTTTTGTTGTTGCTGTTTTTTTTACAGATGATCAGTAGAATTGAATATGTGCACACAAAGAATTTTATACACAGAGACATTAAACCAGATAACTTCCTAATGGGTATTGGGCGTCACTGTAATAAGGTTAGTCTAATGCTCTTTGTTTAAAAGATCCAAAGGGAATGGCTATGTTACTTGATTCAAGCTGCACAACCTTTTTAAAACTGGTTGCTAAAACTGATGTTTTGGATGCTAAACCATGGTTCTTCGATGTGAGAACTTGGATTTCTCAGTGTCTGCTTCTAAATGCAGTGGCATACACATGTGGGTCTCCGACCCACTCTGTGAGATGCACTTGATTGCAAGATGATTTCTAGGCTTGCAACAAGATTGTAAACTAACCCTAGAGAATACTTAGCTACTTTTATCAATGATGGAGTTTCATTATTGATATGACTGTTGTAATAGCATTTTTTTCCTCAATGATAAAGTCAAATCTTATCTTTGGCTTTGGGGCTGACTTCCCGGGATAAAAAGAATTCATGCCAAAGTGGGAGCTCCTGACCTACAGGTCATCAGGGCATTAAATCTTGCAGTGACAGACTGGTAAAGAGAACTGTTCAGCCATCAGAATTGTGGATATGACTAATAGCCAGCATGTAAATCAGTTGTCTTTATAAATAAATGAAATTATGCAAATATGTTGGTGGAAAACTGTTAAGTTGTAGAGTACCCAAATATGTTGTACAACAAAAAACTGCTCTCAATTTGCTTTGTGGAAAAAAAAAAGCAGGGTGAGGGGTGGGCTGAGGGTGTTGCACTTGTTTGGATGGGTAAACGTAGTCAGAAGTGCATGTTTCCTGTTGAAAACCTTATATAGAAAAAACTTTTTCATTTTATTTTTAGTTCTCTTGAGTGAAATATGCTTAATTCTGCAATTTGTATGTCGAGCTCGGGCAGACAGGCAGCATTGGCAATGCATTAAGCATGCTACTTAATAGAAATTAACTTCAGGACAAATGTACGTGATCAAGCTGTTTATTGGAAGCAAGATTCCCACTTATCTTCTCTATATGCCATCTGAGAATGTCTCATCTCTTTAGGCACTACTAGTATTTAAAATGTTTACCTTTGTTTGCCTGTATGAATGCCAACTTCAGGGCCATGAACATTAGAAGGGGAAGGCTTGATTAACATGAGATAACAGCTCTTGTCTGAAGAGGTGCAGTGCACTGAATGTTTAGATACAACCATTGTTGGAAAAGCTTGTAAGTCCAGCTGAAAGGCAGTCTTTATGTAATCCTGTTGCTGTTAAACTTTGCTTGTTCCCAAGTTTCATACTTTCACTCTATTTTTCTCTGCTGTGTCGAGCAGTTAGGCTCCTTAATTTTCTGGCATGACTTAGAGTATAACTTGAAAACTTTAATTTTTTTTCCTAGTTTTAGTTTCTGATTTCCAATTGTTCTTTTTGGGCCATTTTTCTATACTTTTGCACGGTCATGCTAGGTTGGCATTGCTGCACTCTGTTTCATCTTGATGTGGATTAATGGCCTAGAAATTGCTGCTGTGATTACTTTAGTGGAGGAACACATTAGATTTGCATCAGCTGAAATGAAAAACAAAATTGCCTGTAAACCATTATTTTTTTTTCCCCATTAGTAGACTAGTTAGGGAGCCATGCAGTGATATGGTGGTAAACACTGTCTGTGGGCATGGGCTTTGTTACTGTTGCAGGGTTTTAGAGATTAGGGAGTGAGTTCTTGACTGAAGTGCAAATTGATAGGTTTACAAGAAGCAAAATGAGGAATGGGTTGCTTCAGTTTGGAACCAAGTGCTTTATCTAGGGAACACTTGCCACCATACAGAATTTACTTTGTTTCTTTTTGTAACTAAGTGTAGTTTTTTAGAGATGACTATACACAGTTCAAAGAAAATCAGCCACAAAGACTAGAATAGTATGGTAATCTTGTTCCAGTAGCTTCCTGTCAGTTATATTTTTTAAAAAATTAAATTGATTTTTTTCAAATTTTGATTTGGTGATTGGGAGAAATTTTGCTCCCACCTTAAAAGATGAATTTTCAGCTCTGCTAGAAGTAAGCCCTGCATGCTTATGAAAGTAAACTTTAAGGTGACTAAATGCCTTCTACCTCTTCCTTACTGAAGATTTACTTTTTCTAAATGTCTTTTGGGGGAAGGGCAGTTTGTGGAACCAAAGGATGCTTTTGTAAGCAAAACTTCAATTTCCTTTTTTAATAGAGCCAAATGTCACCATTGTTATCCCTGGTCAAGGCAGTGCCATTTTGGAGCGGCTCACAGTTGAAATTTACTTTGTCACATCTAACAAATTTTCTCCTTGAAAAAAAACACCAAAACCAAAAAAAAAAAAAAAAAAACAAAACAAACCAAAACACCAAAAAAAACCCCAAACATACATAGTTTTTTGAAAACTACAGTGCTTGGTGGAAGAAGGATGGCATTTGGCTACCCTGTTCTTTCTCGAACGCCTCGGTGTTGCCTGTCTGCGCCAGCCATTGTTGCAATGTAAGCAATACTGTTTGATGCACTGCCACCCTCTATTGTTTGTTCAGTGTTTAGAATCTCCAGTGGGGAAGAGGAAAAGAAGCATGACTGTTAGTACTTCTCAGGACCCATCTTTCTCAGGATTAAACCAGGTCTGAACTGTCTCCTATTCCAACCTCAACCCCAAATTCATGTGCTTTATTTTTGTTTTGTTTTTGGTTTTGTTTTTTTTTTTTTTTTTTTCTGGAGAATGTAGACCTTGCAAAAGCACCTCTTATGTTGGCATTATTCAGACATACTTGGCAAACATGTAACATTACTAAGATGTTTCCCTGTGGCGCTTGTTTAAATTGTGGAATTATTTCTAAACTTGATATTAAAAAGGGCTAAATGTACGTGCTTGATTTCGTATGCAGAAGGAGGTTTTATTTTTGTCCTTTGACTTTTAAAGGCAGTCTGTTGAATGTGTTGAAGGATAGACATGCCACCCTAGTGAAATAGCAGGCCTTCTGCATAGGACTGTCTGCTTGCCTTGCTGTAGGGTTCCTGCAGTGTCTTTGAATGCACATGGAGAAGTTCTGTTATTGCTTCAGCCAGACTCCTTCCCTTGCAGTTTTTGTTAAAAATCTTTCCAAATGTGCAATGAGGACTCTCATTTTTTCATCCATTGTGCTTACAAAGTGAAATTACTCCAACAAGCTGGGTCTTGGAGAAGCATGAGCTTATCTTGTAGTGTTAAATGTAGTACTTGTGACTCTTTAAGAGAAGATGAATTGGAGAGAAATGAAGACATGCCAGTTTGTAGCAGGATACCTGGAAATTGCTGAATATGAATCATAGCTCAGGAGTTTGGCCATAGAATCAGTCTGTAGCTTTCCACAGTGATAGTCTTCGTGTATTAAATTCCAGGCAGCTAGCTGCTGTACGCAAGCTGACAGGCTTCTGTTGTCTGCTTCTGAAACTTTCTTATCAGTTGAAGCAGAGACTTTGATCTACTTCTCTAGTTGCTCTTGGCAAAAATCTTGCCCTACTTCTCCAGTTTCCTGCTGATCATGCAACAAACAGAATTAAGGTGGTATGAGGTTATCTGTGGGAATACATCTGTGTTCCTGCTGGCTGGCATCGGTACATTCTGTGCTCATCCAAATCAGGCTGCATCTTCCAACTTAACTCTTTGCAAGATGGACTTAGTCCTTTGCCTTCCATCCATCTAGAATGGGAAATACAGAATGAGTCTAAGCTAGGCAAGAGAGTAAAATTCCCCAGAGAAATCAGTGCCGTAAAATAATATCCAGTTACTTGACTAGCGTAAAGCAGGTCTGTGTTGCTGAATTGATTCTTTTTTTTAAGAAGTTCTGCCCATACCTCTTGAGAGAAGGCAGAATTACCTTATTCAGGTCTAGTATAGAGAGCTTGTAGCAGCTGTGGAAGAGGCAGAGCATCATTTACTTTTATAACTCTTGAAGAAAGTAGTCTAACCATGTCTGTGCTAAACAGGGCTAGGCACCAGCTATTTATGTATTACAGGCATGCTTCCAGTGTTAACTATTTTGATTCATGAACTGTGACTTTGTTCCTTCATACCATTAATTAACAGCAAAATCCCCAGGATTACCAAAAGCATGTAAAGACTGAATTGTTTAAAGTGTTTGTAACTAAAAGTGCAGTGAAAATATTCTGACTGATGTGTATAGTGTTTTGTTTTCCCTCCTTATCAAGGTATAGTATTTTGCTTAAACTAATGGGCAAAGGCCCTGTAAAAGTAGCTATTGCAAACTATACATTCAGTCTGTCATCAGATCAGAAAGCTTTAATCGGAAAATAAGGGATTGCATTTGAGCTCAGGCTTTGCTTCTAGGAAAGTTGCATTTGCAGTATAATAATCACATAGAAGCTTTACACTATCTGCTTTAGGAGTTTAGTATCAAAATAGCTAATTTCCTGGTAGATGGAGAACATGTCCATGCTCACTAAGTGAATAACTACCTCTAGTGGTAGCTGTGGTGGGTGCAACAAAGACAAGACCCTCTACTTCACTGGACTATCTGACCAGTGTAGTTGATTTAAAACTTGGTTTTACATCCTCTTGCTCAAAGCATTCTGGATTTTGAGGATGCCTTTCAGTAGAACAGCAAAGGTAGAACTGCTGTGCTTTGTGATTTCATATAAATCACGGCAAGACATCAACTCAAGGTTTTCTGCTCCAAAATCAGTAGTTTAAGAGGTTTTTAGCTTTGCTTCTTTCTGTCTAGATTACTATAGGTAGAAGATCTTCTTCAGCCAGAATTCTAAAACATACCTACCATTCAATTCGGAAACTTTCAGTCTTTCAGTATCTTTGGTACTTCCGTGTTGAGTGTCACTTTATAATTCACAGCACTTCCAGTATGCCAGTGACCCTTTGTTTCAGTCTTGGATGCAGGTGTACCTGCATATCAATCTCTAGTACTTGTCTGCATTTAAAGCTGCATCTTCCATTCTGGAATCACTTTTAAGGTGTTACGGAATAGGTTTTTACTGAGCATTTCTTGAACCTTATGACTTCTTTCCATCATCTCCTTCCCCCATCCAAATTACTTTTGCAGTATTCATTAATCTGTAGGGGTTGTAGTCCCTGATCCTGTAGCATTAATCCAGCGTTGGAATCAGGAGCTCAGCCTGATGATTTGTAGCTTGAAGACTGATTGCTAGAATTTGAAACGTTCCTTATGTACTTCTGCCTCAGCTTTTTTTGCCTAGTCCTGAAATCTTGTCGCAAGAAGGTACAGTCTGTATTAACCTTTGTAGATAGGCTGGCTGTTAGCACACTAATTAGTATGCACTCAGTTGTTGCTAAATATCAAATCATTGGGCAAGCTTGGTTATTAGAAACCTAAACTGGATTCCATGTACTAGGCTCTAGCTTCCTGGCTCTATTAATGTCATCAGCAAGTGTGTCATGCTGCTGTGGTAGTGTTCTGGTAGTTTTAAAATTAGCATATGATTGAAAGCAAGATGTCTTGTTTGCTGTTGAAGGTTTTGGCCTTATGCTCTGCAGAATGGCCAGTGTTCTTTGAGACATAGAGAAGAATACAGGATGTGCATCATTTGCATTAAGCTGCTGAGCTGCCATTAACTATCTGTATGTGTAAACTGCTAGTGTGAGTGGGTTTTTGTGAAGTGTGCTTTTGCACATACTAGTTTCCTTCCTAAATTGTGCACTGTAGTTATTGAGCTAATGTGATACGAACTACAATAGTAACATAAAATAGTTGTAGAACTAGGCTACAGATGCTGAGTAGCACAATCTAATCTATTCCACTGGATTGAGAAAAGGCTTGAACTAATTCACTATTAAGTTTTTGAACTGGCTAGTTAAAGCTAGTTGTGACTCTGCATTGTTACTTTGCTTCCTCTTAACTGTAGGCTGTTACATTGTGTGGATGTCTTAAAATGGAGCTAATGCCTAGTGAAAGAGGTTGGGGATTCCTTGCACTGTATAGGAATATAATCTATTTTCATTTTTCTTTAAGTTATTCCTTATTGACTTTGGTTTGGCCAAAAAGTACCGGGACAACAGGACAAGGCAACACATACCATACAGAGAAGACAAAAATCTCACTGGCACAGCTCGATATGCCAGTATCAATGCACATCTTGGCATTGAGCAGAGGTGAGTTCAAGGAGATTACTGCTGTGCTTTTGGAGGCTGCAAGATGATCTTATTTGTAAGCTTCTGAAGTGTCTGAATTAATTTTATATGAATAAGTGTATTTATCCCTTTGCAATGCTTTTCTTTTTGGCTGCCTAAACAAGGGTGGGGGGAAAATCCAAGCACCTAATTTGCTTCTTGAAGAGAGTCTAAGTCTTGCAGGCATGAGGTGGATATTCTGCATACTGTTCTGGTTTTTTTAAAGTATAAGCTATGCTTTCATGTGGATCTGTCAGAGGACCTTCACAAATAAAATGATGCACTTTCCTGATTGTGTTGGTACCTGTTGATGCCACTGCTGACTGGCTTGAGATGCAATTCTGTAGCCAGAAAGGGTATTCTAAAGCTGGTGTCTGTGTCCTGTTTTCTCACTCTCCCTTCAACTGAGTACACTATTGTTTATCTTTTTGCCTGCAAGCAAGACTTAAAGATCTACTTCACTCATATTGTATTTTGGTTTCTGGTATATGCAACTATAGTTGTGGTGCTGTATGTATATATGTACACATGTATATGTGTGTATATATATGTTTATATGTTTCAGCTTTGCTTAATCAACAGACACATTTTTATCATCTGGATCAAAAGCATATTGCTACTACAGTATCCTAGCAGTAGTCCAGTGGCGATAGCACTTTAGGTTGTTTGGAAGTGTATGTTAGGTACTCGTGAGATATGAAGTGATGCCTCTCTTCCTTACCTATATGCCTAGATACTGTAATGTATAAGTGTAATAGTGTGGCTTTACCACATGGTACTGAGGTTGCTTAGACATAGTTAAAACTTCCATGAATGACTGTGCCTCTGACCTTCAATTTAATCAGGATGGGAATGACTAAATTCCTAGTGGTCAACTTCAACAGAACATGTGACTTACAAATATTTGGTGCTTTAAAATGCTTCATGCTTTCTCCTTGCCTTAATTTCCTTAAGGTTCCTTAAGTGTATTTTATTGTCTGTCAGTGTCATTATTTAAACCTACTTGACATGTGGGTCAAGTAGAGTAAATGACAGGTGTCACTTCTGAAGTAAGTACATTTCATAGAACCCAAGCCTTTCTTGTAAGGCAATAGTTGTGCTAGCACCTTACAGTGAAGGGAGGGAACTGCAAAGGACTATTGCTTTTGAATTTAGTTGGAGGTTTTGTACCATTTCTGCTGGTACTGGGAATTCTAATATAATTAGAAATGTAGCTTGGTGCATGCTGTAAGCTATTAGACTGTCTAGATCAAGGCAACAGTGAGGCAAACAAATAATATTCCTGTAATCAAGAGAAACCAGTCCTGAAGGTTATGGCAGAATATTTCAACTGTTAGTGCTGTACTTCAACAGTTACAGAACATGTGTTCCTATATGTAATGACAGCTATTCTCGGGGAGCTGTTTGCAGTGTTATCCATTTCGTGTTTTAGTAATGGAGAATATTGTCTTGTTTTCCAAATCCTGAAAATCACTTTTATCAATATATGATCAAATGTAATATATCCATTACAGATTTACAGAACTAAACGTTTCCTACTACAAAATCATGAAAATAAACATTGAAACAATGAACTGGATGGGGAATGGAAACTATTAATCCCTTTATTGCTTCTGAATTTACCACTGCCTTCTCAGAAAATGTAATTTTATGTCATGACCCCTTACTGGTTCACTGAATCCTGTTGATTAAAACCTGCAATTCTAATAGAATTAGCAAGTTTTGCAGGCTGAAATCTGTGGTCTTAGTATCATCTTTCATCCCTCACTTTGGCTGTGGTTTCATGTTATAGCTGAGATGACTTCAGAGCTAGCTGCTGTCAAGAGAAGTAAAGCAATCTTCTCTTTCCTGACCCCTGGGCACAGCTAGTGCTTTTTTGGCCTTGTGGTGAAACAGTTTAGGAAGCCAAGCTGATTTTCTTCTTGGATAGCTCCCTGAACAGGTTCCTGAAAGGGTTAGAGAGCTGGAACATGAGTTGAGGGGCTGACAGGCAGGCCATTCTGATGATTATTAGTGGTTATACTGGGTTGGCTATAACATAAAGCATCACCTACCACTTCTTTCCTCTCATACCAAGATCTGGAGGTGGATCTGTCCAGGTTCTTACAGATTGTTCTCATTTAAAGGGAACTGTTTTACTCTCACCCATATGTATAATCCTGTTTGCAATAACTCTCTCAGCCTTTTGCTCCCTTGTGGGGGTAGTAAGTGCGTAGTCTTTCTTGCCACCATTTAAATGCTTTTCTTGCAGATCGGCCTTGTTGGCAAAGCAGCAGCAATACCTGTCAGGTTCTTTTGATAAGGAAGCTGGGAGGAGAAAAAGAAGTTATTTTTCTGTCTCCTGTTAAATAGATGTCAGCTACAGAGGGGCAGTCAGAGGAAAAATCTGATTCTACCGCAGCTGGGAAGAGGCAACTTTGCCAAGAGGAAAAAAATCATGGAGTGTTTTTTCCACTTCAGTGAACTGTGCTAGCCTTAGTAATCATGAAAGCTGTGTAGCAAAGTATGACGGTGTTCATGTGGCTGAAGTGTGGATCTGGAGCATATGCAGTACAGAAGACATTTGAAGCCTTTTAGATGAGAGTGTGCGTGCAAATTCTCACTGAAGTCTATGGATGGATAACATTGGAGTTCTCTAGCTGCCTTGAAACAGGCTTCATATGGGAAGAAAGCAGAGGCACCTCTCAGATTGATGCATGCACCTTTCTAAATACTGCTTTTCTTTTAAAAGTCACAGAGTTCAGGGTTTTTTTAACAGAAGTGACAAAAGAAAGGAATTATGCCCTTTTGAGGCTAGATGTTCAGCATTGGTCCCAGACTGAGGCAAGGTTCAGGGAAAAATCTTCCTTAACAAAGTTAAAGCTAACGTCATATGTCTCTTACAATGTGTTCTGTGGTTCTTACAGGTAAAACTTCAGTTTCTATCCAAGCTACTTAATTAAATGGGAAAGACATTTAATGTTTCACTCTTTATTTTCCAAAGTTTTTATGTTTCCCAAATTATTCTAATGTAACTGCAGATGGAAACTTACCACACACAATACCTACTGCCTATTCCTTGCTTGAAAAATGAATAGGATCTTCCTGCTTGTGAAGACTTGTTACGTGCCTGCCAGTGGAATCCTGAACACCTAGATGTCTTAGCTGTATTAGAAAGAGACCTTCCTTTGCACCAAAGCTTAGGTTTTGTTCCTTAATTACTATTATTTTTTTTTAATTTCGGAATGCTTGCACTATTTGGAAAAAAGTATGAAGTGCTGAAATTTGTAATTCATTATGTTCTTCCTCTTTCTCCAGTCGTCGGGATGACATGGAGTCTCTAGGCTATGTATTGATGTACTTTAACAGAACCAGTCTGCCTTGGCAAGGATTAAAGGTAGGTTATGTTGCCTTCCCACCCACCCCCTTCCTTTTTTTTTTTTTTTTTTTTTTTAGTTTGGGTATTGTGCTTCTGCCCGCTGGTCCGGATAGGTGGTTGTATATGATGTTTAGCTTCAGTTACACAAAACAGCTTTTCCCAAGGCATGATATTTATAGAATGTAGAAGAAAAGTTCTTTTTGCTTCTCATGCAGCAGGCAAAATGTGTATTGTTTGACTGTCTTAAAATTTATGCTAAACAATAGCTTACGTCATCTTTGCAAATTATTATTGTAGTCTTGTAGGCTGAGGCCCTTTTTGGGAAGTAGGGAATAACAGTGGCTTTTTGAATTGCTGTAGAGAGCATGGAAATAATCTCTTGCCTAGCAAGTTCAGCTTTAGCGATATCTTCGGTCCAGTTTATGGCACGACTGAATAATTATTAGCCACAACAGACTTGTTTCAAGTATTTGCATGTATGGTAGCTAAGTACAAGCATGGCAAATATTTCTTTCTTCTGTTATATAGACTTCAGTGATTTGTTTTCATGTTGTAATTGTTTTTCTTCATGTGAGAATTGTGTAACTCAAATGGTGTTGCAGCTGCAAGTTTTCTAAAAAGGCAAGCAGCTTGTGAAGCACTAGAACTCTTCGTCTGCAAATGAATGTAATGGCTGCTTACTGAAACACGCAGGCAACCCTTGAATGGGGTACTGAGTGGGAATTAATAGAACTTTGGCAAATGTAAATGCAAGTCTGGTCTGTTTAACAGACAAAAGCAGCAGCTAGAACTACACGAGCTGTGCCATGTGATGGAAGCATTAGTCTGCAACAAATGGTATTAAACTGAGTCCAAATCTTAATACCAGATTGACCTTCATTCCCTTTGCAATAAGTGTGTGGGACTTGGAGATTTCACATAAAATACTTATGGTTGACCAAAGGATTTTTGTCATTTTTTTTTTTTTTTGCTACTGTCCTTGTTCATCCAGTGTTGCACAATATCTCTTATATTGTGACCTACATGTTCCACAGGCTGCAACAAAGAAGCAAAAGTATGAAAAGATTAGTGAAAAGAAAATGTCCACTCCTGTTGAGGTTTTGTGTAAGGTAAGAGTTTCCAAATGATGTCATACTGTGAAATGGAAGGTCTTTTCTTTATTGTTTTTTTAAACTAGAGCCAATATATTAGATAGTCTCACATGGCATTTGCTGCTGAATAATACTTCTCTGGCAGTCATGGGTGCCTTGGGTTTGGCCACCCAGCAAGACTATATGTGTGTAACAGGGCAGGCATTTGCTGCTGTTTCTTGGCATAGCTCATGCCACCATCATACCAGTTCTTGGTGACTGTTGGCTGTGCAAGCTCTCCAGCTCTCTTAGGTGAGGCTTGTTCATTTCTTCAAGTTGGAGCTGTATAGCTTGCCTGTATATACTTGTTTCTGCCTCTTCAAGATTGTTCATATTGTCTTCTGTATCTCAAATAGAGGTTGTAGTGAAAATGGATGTCAAGTGATCTTTAAAGCCATGTCACAGAATGATGTTTTTCCAATGCTATCCTTTGGGTCTTAAGATTTCTCTTGAACTGTGGCAGCCATGTGCTTCTTAACAAAGGTCCTTGAGAATATGTGGTAATTCTTGCACATCAAACAGCAGCACCAAGGATTGCACTTTATAGTCAGGCACATTTATATACTCTTACAGTCTGGCAGCATCTTCCAAACTGCTGAACTGTTATACCCTGTGTTTTCTTTCTTGTAGTACAGCATTATGCTGCGTGCTATTACCTATTCATATGTAGGCCTTAATATAGCATTAAATGTACAAATATGTAAAGCAGAGAATCTTTGAAAAAGTTTTTTATGGTTTAAGTCTTCACACTTAATAGTGTTAACTGACCTTGCCTCTAGTATGTTGAAGTAGATTATCAAGGAAACATAAGTGGAATCTTTTAAGAGACAATAACTACTTGTTTCAGAGACCTAGTTAATAAAACCTAGGTTTAATTAGGATGAATGAAGTGCTTTAAATATGTTGTATGTTGAAGGTTTTGGTAGCAGAGGACTTGTGATTGCAAAACATACATCAGGTAACAATTCTGGGGAAGGAATGTGTACCTGGTAACCTGCTGATCAAATCCACTTTCTGAAATACAGAATAAATTAATAACTAGAGGCAGAGTGGAACTTAAGACTTATGAATCTTCAGCCAGTTTTTTCTCTGCCATACAGACAGAAATACAGCTTTTTGCCTTCTTACGGGTTGTTAGAAGCTTTTTGCTGCAAGCCATGGCTTGATTAACATTGTTGATTTACAGGGATTCCCTGCAGAATTTGCCATGTATCTGAACTACTGTCGTGGCCTGCGCTTTGAAGAGGCACCAGATTACATGTATCTGAGGCAATTATTCCGTATTCTTTTCAGGTCAGTCTCAAAGTGGAAAAGTACAGAAATTTGTTAGTGCTTTACCAGTTGGTAACTGTTCTGTGGGACTTGCACTGCAGAAAGCTGCTCCATATGTGTATGGTGTAGGGAGTTCCTCTGGGACTTTCTTTCATTTCAGAGTTAGAAAAGCTGTTTGAAGGACGTGAAAAATATTGTTCAATGTTAAACATGAAGGGAAAGATTCCCTTGTTTTTTGTGTTGCATGATCTGACCACTAATGCTAGAGGGTTGAGCCCATGCTTCAAATTCTGTTGCAAGTAGTTTAAGAAATCAACCCTCAGTAGAAGTTAGAGGCTTTTTGTGTTTAGAGATTGGTGATGGGACTAGCAGTTGTGCCCAGGAGATAGATCTCAATGGAGGGAAATAGTGCTGTTTCATTGAGCTTGTTAGAAAAAACAGAACATAAACTCAGCCTTGTGGAGTGAACAGCATCTGTCAAAAGAAGAGCTGGTACTGATCTCTCAAGAGTCTCCCCCCAGGTTTCTGGAATCCAAAGCAATTTTTTTTCTACGATACTGCAGTCTCTCTTTAAAACTATATATATTTCAAAAAAAAAAAAAAAGCTGAGAACCTCAGTGCAGACAAATGTGTAAGCTGGGTTGTGAGGAAGTGCTTCTTATACAGACTTTTGTGTAAACAGTAAAGAAAACACTGCTTGATGGTATTGTGGCTTGCTTCAAGAATCCCTTTAAGTTAGTAATACTTAGCATTTGTATACCATTCATAATCTCCAAAGCAACTTACAAAAAGAGTTAACCTCTAGTTCTGGGTTTTCAACAAAGGCTTGGTATTAGTAGTAAGGAAGTTATGATGTATTACAGTAAAGTATTTCACTCTTTTCTAGGACCTTGAACCACCAATATGACTACACATTCGACTGGACAATGTTAAAGCAGAAAGCAGCACAGCAGGCAGCCTCTTCCAGTGGGCAGGGGCAGCAGGCCCAAACCCCCACAGGCAAGCAAACTGACAAATCCAAGAGTAACATGAAAGGTTAGTAGCCAAGAACCAAGTGACGTTACAGGAAAAAAAATTACACTAATTTGGACAATGTCAGCAATTTAAGTGTTAGATCAAGGAGGTGGTTTAAAAAATGTATTTGGCTGTTAATTTAAAAAGCAAAAACAAAAGACGTCCTTGGAGAATTTGACTACTAACTTTATACCAAAATGTCCTTGTTCTTCATATCATTTCTTCTGGGGATGTTGGGTCATTTTAACCACTGCATCTTTTGCTCCCGCATTAACCACTTTCCAAAAACAAGAAACTGACTTGGTGTTGGGAATGTGACATTTTTATTTATATATATACATATATATTTATATATATATAAATATATAATACAATCCAAAATCCTAGACCTAACACTTCTTAAGGGATAATTCTCATTAACTAGGCAAGGATCTAGAGACTTTGGGTTCTACTGTGTTCCAGCTGGTATAGTGCTGTGAGTTTGCTTCTGTTCTGTATGTCTTGAACATTGGAAACAGAAAATTGTGAATGATCTGGCTTCCTCCAGTGGGTTTACATTGAGGCATTTGGTGCAGAGTTAAAGGAGAGGACTAGTGAGATCAAATTGTCTTGCCTAAATCAAGGAACTGCTGTGGACTGCCAAGTCACAATTTTCTCAAGTATCTGGATGCTCTGGGGTGGGGCTTCAGGTTTCTTGACTATTTTTAATGTTTGTAGGTTATGGTTTCAAAGGGAAATGTGAAATGTTCAAGATGTAATTGTGCAAAAACTGAAAACTGAGTTCTGAAAAGGCACGTGGTTTTCTTTTTTACACATTCCGGAAGCTTTTTAAATTTTTTGTGTTGTAAATCTGCCAGTGTTAATCTAGTAAGTCACTAGAATTAAACTGCTACAGCTAGTGACTACTACAGCCAGTCTTGTAATGAAACTGATTCCTCAAGATGAGCTGTGGATAAAATTGAAGCTATTGAGGTTGTTCAAGTGAGAATAGAGAAGCTAGATTTAAGTTATTTACTGAGGTATTGCTAGTACTTGCTATTCTTCAGGACATTCTTGTCTTGACTATCATTTTTGTGTGTATAAAATTATATATTAAGCTAACATGACAGACTTGGAAGTCAAAGAAATGCTGAAGTGTTTACAGTAAACTTATCAAAACATTGTTTTTCATGTATTGTGGCAGCATTTGAACATTAGCAGGTGGCTTTAGTCAAAATAGCTATCCAAAAATATAACGCTTCATCCAGAAAAATATAAAGTGAAATACCTGCTGGTCTTCCCAAGGCTTAATCTGAAATGGTTTCTTGAAGAAAAAAAATTTCCGTAGGATACCATTAAATGTCAGATGCTTTGTGGCATAAAGAATCCAACTTGTTTTGCTGGAGCTGACAGGTATTACAACACTGAAGGCTGTAAACCAGTTCCTTCAGCTGAAAAGCCAGTATGTAGCAGACTTGATGATTAAGCACCCAGGCTTAGGCTGCTTCCTGAAATACAGAAGCTCTGACTGGTATTCAGAACCCACTGCTGAACCCAGCCTGATGTTGGGGTGTGGAGAAGTTGACTGTTAGAGCAGGAGGAAATAATCTGAGAAAAAATGTGGATTCTTTATAACAGCTCGTGCTTAAAGTGAAGGTCTTACAGGAGGTGATGATCTGTAAATGGACATTGCCCTGAAAATCAAGTTGCATGCACTTGAAATATTGTTTTGCTGGTGAAGTATTCCAAGGTTTAATGTGCTACTCTCCTGGCTCAGGTGGTCTCTGACCAAGTGCTATACCGTAAGTGAAGA
The DNA here is from genome assembly GCF_964188355.1 of Buteo buteo. Lineage (NCBI taxonomy): Eukaryota > Metazoa > Chordata > Aves > Accipitriformes > Accipitridae > Buteo > Buteo buteo. Next base: position 12,665,380 of record NC_134194.1, on the reverse strand, counting down.
AAAAGTCATTATAATGATTACCTGCCTCCATCTTGTAGTTATGATTTAGTGATAGAGTGCAAAGCTGCAGCTGACTGACAAGCATGAGTAACGGGGAAGTGGTCTTGCAGTTGAACCTTATAGACCATTTCTCTCTCTTGATGGACATTCCTCATCACACTGTCCTTTGGTAACAAGGCTCATCACTATAGCTGTGGAGAAGTTGCTGTTTTTCTAGCAGAATTTCATTGGCTCTTTCACAAAGTAACAACCTTTTGGGGGAATGACTCCCTTCTCTCCCCTCACCATCATGAAGAGAAGGCTTGTGACCTTTCGGATCAATCAAGTTGTAATGTCAGCAAAGCATTAAAGTAGTGCTTGTCAAACATCTGAAGACTTCCTCAGCTTCCTGAAATAGTTACCTTAGTCCCTTCATCAAAGTAAAGATTCCAGATTTCTAAAATCCTACATGCCTTTTTGTGGGGAATATTGCCTGTTAATGAAGATTTTCTGAAACCAGCTAAGCTCAAGCAGGAGGCTGTATGGCTTATATGTTGCTGCCACAATAAAGATTAATGAAATACCTGGTTATCTTTTCCAGAGTTCAGTTAAATTCTCGTGTAGTTGTTGTAGCAAAGCCTATGCTGAAGTGCCTTAAAAGGCTTCATGGTAGCAAATTACACCCTTCTGGTAACCATATCCAGTTTAACAAGAGTACTGGAAATAGCAATTTACAGGTGCATTTATTGGTTAAAATCTTAAAATATACTGTATAAAGTGCAAGTACTATTGAAGATGTGTATCTGGGGAGGGTGGTAAAACCTTAATTCTTTCAAACAATGTCCAGAGACTTACCTGACTTAGATTGTTTGGACAGTGTGCTCATTTATAGCTCTTCCTGGCTACCTTGACTCGGATCCATATTAAACCATCTCACTGAATCCTATAGGTTATTCAGACTGAATATTCTGTTTGGTTCCAGGGTAGCCTGTTCTGTCAATGGCCTTTTTTCTCTCTTTTTTTTTTTCTCCTGTCACTCTCTGGAACCCTGTGCAGTGTCTTTTGTAACAGGAAGGTCAGCTGTTTTTTTAACTTGGGAGAGGTGAACTGTTTGAACAGACAGAGCTTCTCTGCTGACTCTGGGTAGTTTAGCTCTTGATCTCTTGACAGTGCAGCAGTTGTTCAGGTGTGATTTGTTACAATGCTTACAGTCAGCTTCCCTCAGTCATAAAACTGACTCAAGCAGTCTATCTCCAGGATAAAGTCTATCAGTTCCATTTGCAAGAGTTGTTTTTAATTCACTTCAGTGTAGAGTTCCGTAAGCCTGTCAGCAGTCCCATTAGCATTCACTGGACGCCTATGGTTGTGGCAGTATTTCTCAGAACAGACTATTAGTTCACTACTTGAGATTTAGCCAATTGACAAGTAAATACTTTTCACTGTTTGTCTCTACAGCTACTTAATAGTGAAAAGGTTTGAACACTTCTCAAGTAGAGGTGCTTCTTAAAGTACAACAGTACAGTTACTCTTCCCTGGTTCATCAGATCTCCAGCTGTGGTAGTAATAAAGCAATTTGAGTATCCCTGACATAGCATAGAGATTATCAAAGTTTTGGGTAACACCCCGGAAGGACAAGGAGTGATGAATGTGCAGATTTGAGCTGGCCCTGTATATAGTGAAGATTTGTTACAGAGATGCTGGCATAAACTCTTCAGCATGTTCTTCATACTGGCAAAATCTTGTGTGCTACGTGAAATCTCAACATCTGACACCTGTGGTTAGGCTGTGTTTGGGAACACTTCTATGTAGCCTTAATAGGACTTGAAAGGGATGTTGTGGTTTGAATCCAGTTCCCTATTGCTCTCTGTAGAGTTGGGCATTCTCTTGCCCATAACACCTTGAATTTGAGGTATTCTAACAAATAGCAGCATATAATTTGTTAGCATGTCCTTTGTCCTCAGGTTCAGGATCCCATTTTCATTTGAAACGTTCAGGCTTCTAAAGCAATGAGTTGATCTGTTTCCACACTGGGAGCACACTCCTTCTTCGTGGACTTAGTTTTGGCTTCTTTGATGGAGAAAGTGGTTCAAATGATGAATGAATGTTCACTACTCAACACACTAAATGGAAAAATGGTGTAAATTTTGGTTGTATGCATCAAGGCTTATGGACAACTTTATGCCAGAGGAACTAAGGAACCACTAGGGTTTCTGTGAGAATTTGCACTCAAGTGGGAATGACTGTCTTAATTCTGGTGCAGGATTTTTTTTTTTTCTTTTAGAATTACTAGTGCTCAATAAAGAGAATTGTCCATCAGTGCATTAAGATTGGGTTCAAACAGAGCTATTTAATCTCTTCTAAATTACCTGTAGCCTATTCTGGAAGATATAAACTGTCTTCTGGGTACTATCCAGATACATTTTTGATTGAATGTCAGGCTATGTTTAAGACTTGTCTGCACCTGCTTCTCTCTGGATGACAGCACAAGCTATAGCTGAGGTCAGCTTTGTCTGTATTTCACTGTGAAGAGGTTTCTGTTGCAAAAACTCAGAGCTGTTGCTCAGATGAATTCATACATTGACAGAATACCATGCTGTTTGGAGGGCATCCAGAACGGAAACTTGCTTGGCAAAGTAGTCTTTGATTGAGACTCTTGTTACCTCTTTAAAGCACAGTGCTACTACCTCAGTCACCAGAAATGAGTATATAAGCAGTCACATGAAGAGAAGACTGGCTTAGCTTGCAGTAACTGGTTCTCTGAGATTTGCATATATATTCCTTCACTCTCCCTTTTCCATGATGTGACACCCCACCCCCCATCACATGAGTTGTTACTTTTGTCCTTCCAAGGACGGAAGGTGTGCTGGGTTCCTAGTTGCTGTCAAAGGTTCTCGCTTCTGTTCTGGTTGCCCAGAGCGTCATACATGTGAGCATGTAGTGAACACCAGTTACTGTAAGGTAAGTTATTCCTGTTCCTTTTCCTTCTGTCTGTGTGACATGGCCATACTGAGTCTCTGAAGAACACCACTGCAATCAGATGACAGTTTGACATTCAAGGGTATAAACATGAGACATTGCAGACAAGTAGAAAACAATCCTATGAAATTACATCCTGCTTCCTAGTGGCAATAACACATCTTGTTTTCAAACTGTTGGTCTGAATTCCTCTTTGAGGAATGTGACATCCAGCTGGTGCATAAGCCTGTTTTCCAGTGCAGCAGTAGGTGTGAGAGGTGTGTGTTTGAGCTAAAGGCTGGTGGCAAATGCTAGCTTTGGAAATGGATGCCAAGAGCTCTGCAATTCTGAGATGGAGGAGCATTTTCCCCTTTGAATGACCATAACTGATGTTTAATTCTCCTACTGTGAAGGTTATTTCTCATTTTCATCCCATATCAGTAAGTTGCCCTTGTGTTTATCTTGCAGGTTTCTGAGCATGGCGAGGATGGGACAAAGCAGAGCAGATCGGAGCAGGACTTGTCACTCCCCAAATCCTAGAAATTTTAGTTCATACGTACACTTGCCAGTGGCTGTGGGCAACCATTTACTTGGTGTAAAGAACTTAATATCAGTATAAACTGGCTCTGGGCAGTGTCAGTGATGCTGCACTTTGAGTTGTAGCAGCTGTAATTGTGAATATTACTGAGATAGTGAAACATGGTGTCCAGTTTTCTATTGCATTTTTTTCAAGTGGAAAAGTTAACTAATGGTTGACACACAAGTGGAGAAAATTGTGCATATGCCAATTTTTGTTACCTTTTTACTTTGAACTACACTGCTTATGAGATCTCATTGTTTTGGAAGAATGGCATGAACAGTCTTCGGCAACAGTTGTGATAATTGTAAATGCTCACAATTGTGCACTCTTTTCTGGTTATTCCTCCCTGGGTTTTGAAAGTTGTACACTTAAAACATTCTTAAAGTTGTTGGCTTCTATGTGCAACATACCAAGCCAGCTGACATGGTAGTAACCAAAGATTCCAGTTTTTAAGCGTATGAAAGACTCTGCCTGCTTACCTGTGCTAGAAATAACAGCATCTAAAGTGAAGACTTAAGAGAAACTTAGCGACTACTAGATAATCTTTAGGACTCTGCATTAACTCTATAATGTTCTTGGTATAAAAGGAAAAACAGCATATTTGTCACAAAATTTAGTTAACATCTTACAACTGAACCTGTATGTAAGTTGCTTAGATAAATGTAATCACTGTAAACATCTATATGATCTGGGATTTTGTTTTTATTTTGAAGCGGGAGCTTTTTGTTTACAAGTTCATTAAAAACTAAAAACTGTTTCTGTAAGGAAATGAGATTTTTTTTTAATTTGCCTTGTTAATTCAGTTTAAGAAATCTACATTACCCTGTTTTTAAACCAAGTTTCGAGGCCATTTGTTAAGCAAAAGAAGTCATATTTCTTTCTAAATCATTTTAGATTTAGTGTTGTAACTCTTCCTCATTTTGTTTTTAAATAAATTTTGTATTTTTCCCTTGAGGGGGAAGGGGCAGTCTTGCATTTTTATAACTTGTTGTTTGAGACCAGCCCTCTATACTAAGATTGGATTTTTTTAAAATGAAATGGCATCTTTTGCAGACCTGGTATTGGCAGCCTCCGAGCATTGCCATGTCATGCATCGGCTGGACTGACTGTGATTTGCTAGTTTTGAGAAAAATTTGAATGGAGTATTTGGATGGTTTTAAACCAAGGCATTTTCTTTCAAGTTCTTGTGAAGTGGATATGACCAGATTTACTCTTGTTCTTGGGGACAGCCTCGCACCACGCAGAGTTCACATTGGTTACTGCCCCAGGCTGTCTTCCTTCTCACTCCTATTCTAGCCCAGCTGAAAGAAAGAAATACTTTTATTGCTGGTAATTCTTCAACAGTGTAATTTATTCCTTTATAGCATGTCAGAATAAATTAAAAAAATGTCTGAAAATGCTGCCAGATGCCTATTGTGTAAATGTTGTTTGTATGTTAGCTTTTTAGACAGTTTCCATGCATGTAGCAGAGTTCCTGCTCACAGTTCATATTTTTACTGTTTGAAAAGGTCTTTCATTTTTAAAACCATTTCTTCAAGATCATAATACTTACACTGTGCACTCTCTGTCATCACGGAGTGGTAATCTGGATCAAGGCCGTACTGTCCTGCGGTCACTATGCATACTCTCTTTATGAGAAGGATCTGCCCTGAGAAGATGTTAAACTTTAGCTGGAGAACATTGTGTGCTAATAAACATTTGTATAGATAATCTGGGAGTACAGGGAGGCAAAAAGTCTTCCGGGCTTCAGAGATATTGGTGCACATTTGGAAACTTCTCTTCTGAGTCAGAATGGTCTCTCTCTGTTACCTGGAAGGTGGAAGAAGAAATGTAGCTCATTCTTCTGGCTAGGGTGTTTTTCTAGACTCTGAGTATTACCCCATCCGAATAAGGATGCTTTACAAGCAATGCTTCATATGAATACTGGTATGTTTCTAAGAACTGGTATCTAGAATACTATGTTATGTCCTTATATATGATTTCTACTGTCTAGGCAATGCATCTGACAACATGCATTGGCAGAAGGGGAAGAAGCATCAATGAAATGTCTTCTTGGCAGCTGTTTTCAGAGTGGCTGCTTGGAATTGTTTTGGCACAACTTTTCTTGCTTTGACTTGAGATATTCGAAAGTCGGAGGAAATGATTTGGTTTCAGAAGAAATTTTTTCCTCTGTCCATTAAATTTACTCATGACTTTGAGGAGGGTTGTCAAATTTTAGAAACAAAACTGCCCTTGATAAGCACTGTAAGCAAGAACAGTTCATATGCTTGGAGTGTCAAAATGCATTGGTTTGTAGTTCTTAAAACTGCAAGCCTTGTCCTACGGAGGAGCGTGGAGTCCAGTTAGTCTTTCAGACGTGGTGTGCTAATAGAGTTTACTTCTGCACAGAAGTGCGGGCTTAAACTGTCAGCTGTGTCACGCTGCTTTGCAGAAAACCAGCCTGCACCAGACATGCTGAACAACAAACAAGATGGCAACCTTCCTTAAAGAGATGCTGTGATACTGAACACTCATTTGCTGTATAATCTATTTGGTTTGTAACAGACTTAAAACTGAAAGCATTAAAAACTATGTGGATCTTGACTTCTGGTTGCAGCTCTGCAAAGGTTTTGTGTTGGGAGGTTTATTCTTATCTGCTGTCCTGATGCGAAGTGAAAAACTCTTGTAAGCAATCCCAGGCCCTTTACAAGTAATTATCATTATAACAGAGGCTATAAAGCACAAGAACTACAACCTCGTGCTCCCTGGAAAGTGCTAGAATTCAGGTAATGACGTTAGGCTGTGACAACAGGTACTCAGTTGTCTTACTAAGCTGTGTATGGGATTTCAAAGAAATTTATTAACCTCCTAACAATTCTGAGAGGCGTCCCAAGGCCACCTTTTAAATGCTTGCTTAATTTGGAGTGTGGAGTGCTCATGTGCAGCATACTGGTTCATTATTTTTAACCTATTTAAGTCATTCATTGTTACAAGCAATTGAGAGCCTTTTTCTCTTCTCCCATGAAAGGCTCTGAAAGAAGGACATACTGCTGCAGGTCTCAGTAATGTTGTTCTCACTGTCTTGCGTACTGTTCCATGTAGTGTTGGGTATTGGCAATAAGTGATGAATTCAAGCCCTGGTTGTGTTGAAAACACTGTTGGTCTCTGAAAGCTAGATAATGTTTTTGGTAGGTGTGTCAAGCCTGTCCAGTGTGTGCTATCCTTTTTTTTTTTGGGGGGGGGGGGGGCTGATTTCTATTGAATTCTATCTGTATGGGAGTTATTTTTCAAGTTTATGTGTCGGCTTGCTCTGCTCCTGCATTGTTCTGCCTGTTCTCTCAGTTGGCTTTTTCAGGTGCGTTGCTTACAACTTGCAGGAACTTGTACGTGCTTTGTGTGCTGTGCCTTTCCTAAAACAGACTGCAGCAGAGGTGAAGGTGCCCAAGTCATAGCTGCGCTGCTTTGCGCAGGAGGTTGGGCTAGATGCTTCCCTGCAGTCCCTTCTAGCTCAAATTTGTCTGTGATCCCAAGTTGGCTTTTTGCATAAGGCTTTAATTTCTCTTGACAGCATTCTCCGATTTAGAAGATTTGTTGCTTAGCCAGCTCCGTCAGCCCCATCTGCTCCTTAATCGCAGTGAAATCATGATTTCATATCAGCTTGATGTCATAATACAAGTTCATGAGCACAGCAGGCTCCAGACAAAAATGAAAAGTGGGCTGGGAGGAAGAGCTGTCTGCTCAGAGCACTAATGCCTCTGGAAACATGAGGCAAGGGATGATACAGAGGAAGTGCCCACCCTCCTAATAGGGCCTGAGTGGAAGGACCGTGTTCATGGCATGTTCTAATGTGGAAATGGCTCTTTAATGTAATCCTTGTTATCCAGGGTTAAACAGGAAGGGGGGGAGGGTAGTACCAGGTCTGTATGCAAAGAATCGAGATTGACTGTTGTGCTAGGTCGCAAGGATGTTCATCGTTCACAGCTGCATTAATGAAGCTTTTCAAAACGGACCCAGGACTGTGTCCTTAGCCATGACGGAAAGGTGGTGTGTTAAGGGAAGCCTGTGTCCAAAACACAGCACTGTGCCCTTGTTTTTAAAGGAACCACAGTGGGCTCGGCTGCTTTGCAAAGTTCAGTACTAAAGGTGTGCAATCTTTTAAATTAAGATGCTAACTTGACTTTTTGCATCATGTGAGATGTGACTATTGCTAGTGCTGAATTCGGGTAGCTGGAAATCAGGAGGAGCTAGCGAGTATTCTCACACCAGGCTTGAGTGATAGGTTTCCAAGTATTTTTGTCCATAAAATAACTGCAAAGGTCATGTAGCTCCTTTTTCAGAGAACAGCTTGGCATTTTGGTATCGGGGGCTGCTTCTGGAAGTACCTGAGCACACGCAGTCCTAACTTGTTTTCCCTCCCCTCCCCTCCCCAGGAGCCTTTTGTTCCTGTTGATAATATGTGTAGCTGGTGGAGAAGCTCTTTCAGAGTTACTGTGTGCACTGGTTGTGTCCCAAAGAGCAGGCTCCTGGATCCCTGTGCTGCTCCCTGTTCAACACCCTTGAAATAATAGTGAGCCTTGAGTTACTTTGCAGGTGATGGACTTTGAACTTTTTTTTTTTTTGAATGAGAGCAATTTGAGATCATCAGAAGACCTTGAAAGAGTGTACATGCTGTCGTACAGGGTAGACTGGCTTTTGAGCTTTAATTTTTGCAGTCGAAGCCCCTGTGTGTAATGATAAATCTGGGCCTAACCCTTTACAGTCCTGTAAATACACAGGGCAGGTGCTTGACTCGGCACAATTCAGATAACTGGCAGAGGTGGGGCAGTGGTACTTGCATGACTCAGCTGTGCTTTGTGGGACCTCGTGGTTCCTCAGACCAGGGGCATGATGAACAAATCGTCCCTTTCCCTTCCTCAGACCTTGAACGAGTCCCTCGTGTTGTTGTGGCACATACCGACGCCAGAGAAGCGCAATGGGACTTTTCCAAATGAGACCATCAGATGTGTTTAACTGAGAGCCCCCGGGGTTCTTTGGCATAGCTTACCCTGATGGCTGGCTGGCCCTCGCTGCTGCACGTGCTTCTCCGTGGTTTTTGTACACCACCTGGTAACTGCTTATCAGCAGCGTGGGTCGTTTTAAAGAGCCTTGTGCCCATCTCTAGATGACTACGAGGACTGATGTTTCACAAATCCTGTTGTCCCCAGGTCGGTACAGCGGGCTGACCCCAGGCCCAGCTTGGGGCTTGCAGTGGGCTCCAGTGTTCAAAAGCAGTTTCTCACGGCTGGCCTGCAGCTGGACCAAGCTGGCTGGCCTCTGCTGGTAGGATTTACCAGATCTTCATCTGGTGGCAGCTGTAGGTAGGGCTTTGCCCAGGTCACCTGAGAGGAGCAAGGAAGCGTGTGCCTGCCTTGGCATACAGGCAGGTACAGTCAGGCAGTGGGGGAGGAGAGCAGAGAGGTAAAGCTAGAAACTGGTGCAAGTCCTTTGAGCTGAGCAAATCACTTGGGCAGCAAATAGATTCGTTCTTGTGTGCTGAAGCCTTCCAGCTGGCACAGCTCTGATTTGTGCTGAGCTCGTTCCTCCTCGGTGGCTGCCAGTGTGGCAGCAGCTGGTGTTGGGCCAGGACTGGGACCGTTTGCAGCAGGCGTGTCTGGGTCGGGGTTACCTGGTGGGACGAAGCCTGCGAATAGCATCGGGAGTGTTTGCACGGTGGAGCGTGTGCTCATGTTCCTTCGGGGCTGACACTTGCGTTATACCAGTCGGACCTCGCGTTATACCAGTTGGACCTCAGTGCTGCATGGCACTGTTTGAACAGCAGGTATGGCCAGAAATTCCTGCTGACTCACATCCTGGAAGTGCTTGCCTTCCTTCCCTGAGACTCCTTTCTTCTGGGGGAGGAAAGGCAAGGAACCCAGCTGTGGCCATTCTTCCCTTGGGCTGCCCAGGAAGTATTAATTGATGGCTTTTATTAGATGGGCTTGTGCTACAATGGCCCGGCTGTGCTGCTTGTGTCTGGGTAACCAAGGAGCATCAATAAACCCCATTTGCGTTGCTCCTCCTGCGTGGGAAGGTGCTGCTGTGCTAAAGCCAAGCTGATGTGGTCGTAGCAAGTTCCCGGCTAGCTGGTCTGAAGCTGCTAACAAATCCCGTAAACTGATTATGGGCGTAAGTCACTGCTCGGTGACCTTTCTCTTTCTCACTGACAGCTTTTTACATTGCGCCTCTTGACCTTCCCCGTACCTGCTGGCGGGGGGCTCCCAGCCGTGGGGCAGCGCAGGTGGGACGTGAGCTGGGCATGGAGCCGCATTCTGCCCGCTGCCAGCCGGGGCTGGCTCACATGCCAGCAACCAGCAGGCTCTGCCAGAGTCTGGCAGCGCGTTCCCAGGAGGCAAAGCACGGGCTTGGGAACTTGATGCTGATTGGAAGTGGCTTGTTTTTGCATCCCAACATGCAAACAGCTCGCGGGGTCCGATCTGTGCTGCGCTCAGCCTTTCCTAGTGAAAGACCGTCGGGGTTTGTCAGCCTGCTGTTCCCACTCCTGTGTCTCCCAAAACCCCAGCTGGAGGCAGGGATCGCTGCGTGGGCAGGATCCCTTCTGTGGCTGCGGAGAGGTGGAACCATGGCACTGGACAGACTGGCCCAGTTGCGGCTGGGCAGCTCTTCCAGGGCTGGCTTTTCGAAGGAAGGAGTTGAACATGGGTGACAAGGGACACCTGGGCGTCTGCAGGATGTGCAGTGCGGGGTGTGTTTAGATTTATTTATGGCCCTTCACAGGGCGGGGAGCAGGGGGAGGAAGCAGTTGCTCTAACACAAGCTGGGTCCCAGGGCCAAGATCGTGCAGGCAGCTGCCTGCTCCTCTTTCCTAGAGAACTCTGGTGCGTCCCTCGCCTCGGGAAGTCCCCGGGGGAGCTGCCCGGTCCCTGCCCCCATCCGCTGGCAAGGGAAAGCCTGGTGCCGCCTGCTTGCTGGCCTCCCACCTTCTCCACTGCCTTGCTGTTCTTGGGGGCTCAGCAGCTGGGCAGGCTGTGAAAGCAGAGCCAGGGCTGCTCTCCTCGGCAGGGTTGCTGGGAGACTGGTAAACACAGCAAAGGCAGTGGTGGGGGGGGCTGGCTGCCCTTTGCCCCCCCTTCCCGGAACCAGGGTACAGCTGTGCCCAGCGGAGCCCGGCAGCCGGGGTGGCAGCGAGGGACCTGGCTTGAGGGGCGCATGGCGCGGTGCTTGGGGCACGGTGAGCCTCCGTTCGTGGGCTCACCCCAGCCAGGCATGCGGCACATGCTGGTGACCCTCTGCAGGGCGCCTTGCCCAAGCCGAGGGGGCTGCTGGCTGCGGGAGGAGGCTTGTTTCTTGCCCCAGCATTTGGTTTGGCTGCCCAAAGGAGCTCCACTGCCGGAGCAGCCGTGTGCTGAGCCTCCCTGGGGCTGGCCAGCCCAACACGGAGGGTCCCAGAGCTGCCACATCCCTTCGGGCCATGGTGTCTATCAAGCGCCCAGTTTGCAGCAGCTTCTCTGTAACCTCTAGGAAGAAGTTTAAATACAAGATACTGGAGCAAGCGGGGCACAGACAAGCCCATTGCACGCTTAACTCTTCCTAGGCATGACACGGTGGCTTGCGTGGAGCGTGGCAAGCCTGCGAGGTTCCAGCACGTGCGGGGCTCCAGTGGGGCTGTCGCCACCAGTGCTGGCAGGCTGTGCCTCTGGCAGGTAATGGGAGAGGAAAGCCGTGCTGGGAGCAATCCTGCTACTCTAAATAGCTTGCCAGCTGCTGGTGTTTGTTAACGTGGCTGAGCTGTGGGAATGTGGGGTACTCGGGATCAGTGTTGCGAGGGGAGCTTTGTGGGATGGGAAGGAATCCCAAACACCAGCGAACACTTTCCAGGAAAGAAGTGCTTGTGCCTAAATGCCATTTCTAGAAGGGCAGGGCAGCCTCCTGTGTGGATCTATAGCTGCTTTTATTCTCGCTGCAGTAACTGAGAGCTGGGGCTGAAGTCCTGATCTCAGCCTCTCTGCTAACATCCTGGGAGTTAAGGCTGAACCAGCTCCACGTCAGCTCTCTTGACAGCTCTCCAGCTGCCCTGGAGCTGACTGCTGGCGTCTTGAGGGTGTTGCCCTGGTCTGGAGACCAGCATGTCTACTCTGGAGTGGCTTCCAAAGTGTTGGCCCAGCCCAGAGCTTGGTCCCGGCCCAGAGCTTGGTCCTGTCTGCACCCTGCTCCCCTTGGCCCCCCAGCTGGGTCCTCACCCTGGTGCCAGGGAGCAGCTGTGAGCATCCTGGCTGTGTGGGGGCAGCTGCTGTGGAGATGGTACTGAAACTGCTGCAGCAGCTCTGTCTGCTCCCAGCCTGCGTGTCAGGGTGCCCAGGAGGATGGAAAGCTGGGGATGTCCTCAGCAGGGCTGACCTGCAGCTGCATGCCATCAGCCTCTTTGGTAAAAGCCCTGATTCTGCTAAACCCCCCATGGATAATCTTAGGTGAGCACAAAGCAGCTGAAGCCTTAAGATCATCCTCGTGCCTGGCTGCCAGGGCTGTGACAGTCCATGGAGCTGTGCCCCAAGTGGGACGGTTGCTGGGGGACCTGCCATGTCTTTCCCCCCCGCAAGAAAAAGGTTTTCTGCAGTGTTTTGAGTGTGGAGGGGGTTTGGAGGTACCGCTGTGCCAGGCTAGCAATGGTGCTGGAGGCTGGTTGATGTGTTTAACAGCTCTGCTGCAAGAGCCTGTAAATGAGACACGGGTGGTCTGGCAGAATGGGCAGAACATGGCAGAACCGGGTCGGGGCTTGCCTCCTCTCTGGGTCTGCCAGGTCAGCTGTGTTTCTGCCTGCTTGGCCAACCTGCTGCTGCCATTTGGGGCACAGGCAAATGTCTGTGGTGCTTACCGTGTGGGTTCAAAATGAAGTATTGAAAGAGACCTTTTTGTATCTGCTGGTTAACGCAGCTCAGTCTGGCGGCCCTCTCAAATCCACCCACCCAGTTCCTGGGTCCCCACGGTCCAGCTCGAGAAGTAGCACTGCTTTTCTTTCAGATGGGGAGAGAATAAGCTGCTCATTGCTTCAGCTTGCATCAGGACAAGTGTGGCAGATCCCTAGTGTCTAGGCTGGTTTTGCCTAATAGCTGGAGTATGGAGGTGTTCCTGATGGAAAGCCGAGCGCAGCGTGGGAAGTGCTTTGGCTTAAAATGTGTGAGCTGCCGCCCAGTCTCCTTTCTGCAGAGAGGCCTCCAGGTGCCGTGTCTGCTCCTGCTGGGGTTGGTCCGGGGCAGTTGGCTTTCCCAGGCTCTGGAGCAGGAGGGGAGGCTGCCAGCTCAGGGCAGCGCTGTCTCTAGAAGGAGAGATACGCATCTGACTCGCACGTCCTGTTAGATAAGCACTTCTTTTAACACACTTGCTGGGTAGGACCAACGCCTACCTTTCAAAGCTGCCATCGAGTTGAAACACTGCTCCCGCTGTCGGCAGGATTTCATCAGGCGAACGTGTACTCTGGCTCTTCTACCCACTGGGGAACGTCTGCTCCTGCGCTGCGAGGAGGCTCCAGCTCCCACCTCCCAGCTGAGAGCATCACCATGGCCCCCGGCAGGAGAGGAGCTGAGAGCCTCCCTGTCCCTGCGGCGTGGGCTGCCCCTGCCCGTGCACCTTCTCTGTGCCTCTCTCCTGGTCCCTCTGCCTGCCTTTGAGGCACTGGGGCTGGCTGAGCCCTGGCTGGTGGCAGGGGATGTCGCCTTGCTAGTGGGCTCAGGAAGGAGGGTGCAGTGTGAGGGTGTTTCCAGACTGGTTTTTCTCTTCCCCAGCTGTAAAAACTTTTAGGGCGTTTCTTAAAATGCTCTGAACTGGCTTCTGTGTCCCATACTAATCTGGAGCTCCTAGGCTGGGCCTGTTTTGTGCCATGCCACCCCTAAGCAGCCAGCTCCAGCTCCTTCATCCCACTTAGCCCAGATTTTCTTCTAAATAGGTCACTCATTAATTGAGGGCAAGTACAAAGTTGCTCTGTTTCTCCTAGTCCTCCTAGTCTGGACAGACCCACTTCAGAAGCTGCGAGACCTGGGGCAAGGCTGAGTGATGAAATCCTCCGTGGCTGCTGCAGCTCTGGCTGGATTCTCCAGCTCCAGGACTTTGGCCGCTGGTGTGCGAAGCCGGGGAGGGCAGGTTGGGGCTGACTCTTTCTCAACAGCCATGCGAAAGCCTGACCCTTGCTCGTTTGCAGGAAGAAGATAGTAAAAGCTGTTATGAGAGAGGGAGGAGTCCTAGTCTGGTGGGATGGGGTGGTACACGTCCATGGCAAAGGGGAAACAAGTGCTGCCTGTGTTCCTGCCCTTGAAAACTGCTCACACAGGGACGCTGGTGCTGGGGGAAGTGACAGCCGGGGTGCCAACCCCAGCGTGGGCTCAGTGCTGGGGAAAAAGGGGACAGCGTGAGCTTTGCTCCTCACCTCCCTCACGGCGTGTTGCTGCTGTGCTGTGCAGACCCCACAGGTGCCCCGGCTGTAAGGGGATCCTGGGGCAGCTGGGCACCACAAGGCGGGCAGCCCGCAGGGCCCATCCCGGCAGCTGCCTGCTCCTGCCCTGCGCAGGCTCTGACTCCCAGTCTCTGTGTGTGTGTTTAGCTTTCCCTGCTCGTTTCCATGCAAACGAGGGTGGACGGAGGGAGCCAGCTGCAGTCCCTTGTTCCCGGCTCCCATGGACCAAAGTCCAGCTGGGAGCACAGCCACAGCCCGCTGGCGGCTGCGGGACCTTTTGCTGCCCAGGGAGAGGGCTGCTGGAGCGGGACAAGCCATGGCTCAGGGTCCTGCCACCCTGGTTATGGCATTACCCTGCTCCTGGATGGTCTGGGGTGGCTGAAGCAGCCCTGAGCTTTTATCCTGCGCAGGAGCTGATCCCCAGCCCTGGGGTGGGGGTTAACACAGCCTCGGGACCCAGTGCAAGGGCGAGGGCCGCTTCCCCGGAGGAGGAGGAGGCAAGATAAAGCCGGAGCCTGGCCTGTGGCGCCGAGGTTGAGGTGCGCCTTGAATCAATATTGGTTCACAACAGCCCGTGGGCGATCGTGACGAGGGGAGCAGGGCAGGCAGCTGCTGCCCGCCTGCCCTCTGGGGCTGAGCCTGTGCAGCGAGTTGTGCGCGTTCTCTGCGCTCAGGGCAGGGCCAGCCAGAGGAGGATCAAAGCCAGTCCTCGTCCCAGGCCCCAAGGGGACTCGGGGAGGAGGGAAAGGTGGTGGGAAACTGCCCTGTTGGCGATCGGCTTGCGCCGCCTCGTCCCTCTCCGGGTGCGTTTTGCTTTCCCAGGCTGCCGGGGTGGGGGGAGCAGGGCAGGGCGAGCCTGCCCCACCTGGGTGCTGTGCCATGCCGAGCAGGTTTGGAGCTGCTGGGCCTGCTCGCCAGGGCAGGGAGGGCCGGGAGCTGCTGACGGAGGGGCTTTCGGGCGGTGCGTCGGTCTGGGGTGAGCGTGCAGGGCTGTGCCTCCCGCCCCAGGGCTGGGCTGGGCACGGCTCAGGGCACCGGTGGGTCTGCTCCCCTGGGCCGGTGGGGCTGTGCCGTGGGGGGCTCCCACCGAGACCCCTCATGCTGCCCACCCCCGCAGCCGAGCGGGGTTACGTGGGGGCTGGCGATGCGGGTGCTGGCAGCACCCTGCCTGCTTGCCTACGCTTTGCTCAACCGGGACGTGGCCGCTGAGCTCACCCCGCCGGGTTTGGCACCGCAGGGCTTCAGACACGCCGGGCAGGCTGGTAAGCACCAGCTGCCAACGCAACCCTCCTGGGTGCTGACCCAGCAGGGCGGGCGGCTGCGAGCCCGGACTGGGAGCTGGTGTGGCCCTTCGGTGGGCACAGGCGCTCGCGTCCCCCCGCCCTGCACGTGGGCTGGCAGCCACCTCCGTGCTTGCACCCTCCTCCGTGACTCCCGCACGGCTGGACTCCTCAGGGCACCGTGCCTGCCCCCTTCCTCTCCTCCTCCAGCTCCCCACGAACACTAACACAGCTAATCCCGTCCTGCCGCAGCAGCGAGAGTGGCTCAGCGAAAGCGGCTCAAGCCTGGCGGGGCTGCGTTTGCGGGCGCAGCTCCGGAGCTCGGGGCCCTGGGATACTGTGAGTCCCCCGGGATCTGAAGGACACAATCCTGCCTGCACGGAGCTGCCCAAGCCCACATGCCCACGTTTCCAGCATAGCTCCGGGGAGGTGGGGAGCATGGGGCAGGGGGGATGTGCCGTGGAGGGCCCCTGGAAGGGCAGCGCAGAGCAGGCAGGACCAGGGGTGCGTGGGAGGGCCCCTGGGGATGCAGGTGGGCTCCGTTGCTTATCTGCCTCTCACTGGGTGCATGTGCGTATGTGTGCATGTGCACGCACCCTCGTCTCCTCCCAGCTCTGCTGAGCTCTTTGAAAATCTACATATGCAAAAAGCGCTAATCCCAGGAGCCTTTCCCCAGCTCAGGGGTGTCTTGCCCTTGGCAGGAGATAAGCCGAGGTACTCCAAATCACCTTGGGGCTAAGCACTGAAGCATGGTGGTACAGTGGTACAAGGGCCACGATGCTGAGCGTGCTGGGCACTCAGGGCTGGCACCTCGACGTGTTGACACCATGCCAGCCTGTGGGAGCTTGGAGAAGGGCAATGGGATGCCCTGCTGTGGGTGCCGGTGGGAGCTGATGGGGTGCAGGCACGCAGATGCCAGTGGCCGTCTGAGGGCTGTCATGCCAGCACCCACCGCCCTCTTGCTTAAAATCACCCTCTTTTCCCCTCAGGCCCTGGCAGCAGGTGGCATCACCCGGCCCCTGCGGGGGCCCTGCACCGGAGGCCAGCGCAGGACATGGGGATTAGTTTTAAGCCGATTGCTGCTGCCCGTTAGGGAAGTGCTGAGGTACATGGCTGTGGTTCCCCCGGCCCTTGGTGGGTCACGGGGGAGCGTGGCCGCCGTGGGGCTGGCACCGCACCCTGGTGGGGCAGGAGGAGGTTTTGCCCCTTCCCCAATCCATTTGTTTTTGCCACCACAGCTTATAAGGGCTCATCAGCCTGATGGCCTCTAGGAGTGAGGGTGACCGGTCCCTGTCCTGCCCCAGCTCAGTGGCCTGGTGGGACACTCGTAGGAGCCTCCTGCCCACCTGCACCCTGGGCACCTGCGGGGATGAGGGTCCCTGTGCTGGGGCAGGGATGGCTGCGGGCGCTGGGGTTTGGCTTCCAGCACGGTGCCTCTTCTCTCTCTAGCTAGGCAGTAAGACACCCCCAATTTTTTTTTTGAGGGATGTGGCATACCACGCGTGGTTCTGGGAGGAGATGGAGAGGAGGCAGGGAAGCACAAGCGGGCCGTCCCTGCGGGCAGAGGAGGATTTATGGCTGCCGAGTTTCTGCAAAGACAATAACTGTGCAGGATTCTTGGAGGGGGAAAAGCTGCCCAAAAAAGGGAGTGTGGCAGCTCGTCCTCCCCTCCTGGGTGCTTTCCAGAGAGCGGGGAACATGGGGGGGCTTGTCATGCCAGGAATAAGGGAGGAATGAGCATGTCTGCCCACAAGCCTGGGGAAAGGAGCCCTCCTCTGCTATTACTGCCGCGTCCCGGCTCCCTGCTCCATGGTTGGGCGTGGGGCCGTGCCAGCGGGTGCTGCTCCCAGGTGGTGCCGGCTGTGCCGGCTGACTCAGGACAACACCCTTCCCGGCACGGCAGGCCTCGCCGCGGCAGCCAGCGGCACAGGGTGGGCTGGTCCTGGGCCGGCGGTAGCACTGAGCCGGTGGAGGCTGAGCTGTGCCAAGTGTCTGAGCGCTACCCAGCAACTCCGTGCCAACGCTGTCTCACCGGTGGGGAAACTGAGGCAGGGAGCGTGCAACGCCGGTGACTGATGCCACGGTGGCGTCTTGCCTGGGCGGCATGAGTCCCCTCGCTGCCCTTGGCACAGAGCGGCATGGCTGCCCGCCCCAACCCAGCCCGGGGCCCTGGTGCTGCCCCGTGCCCGCTCCACAAACCCTGGCGCTGCCCAGAGGCCCCAGCTGAGCCTCATGGAGGGGAGAGGCTTCGCTCCCCCATCCCATGCGACCCGGCTGTCCTCACCCCAGCTATCCTCATCCTCACCATCCTGGGGCGGGTAGCGAAGCCCTGTCTGTGTTGTTCTTGAGGCAAGGGACAGGCAGGAGATGTGTGCCTCAGTTTCTCTTTCGGGTAGATGGGTCAGCGTTCCAGGCTTTATGCCCAGAGCTCCTGGAGCTGCTGGGGGAGGCACCCAGGAGTCCCAAGGGGGACATTTGCTAAGCACGGGGGCTCTGCTCTCCCCTCACAGCTGCTGGTACCAGTGCTGCTGCTCGGGTGGGCTTGGCAACCGCCCGGCTGAAAGCTGGTAGTGAGAGGTGGGGAGCCGAACCCCAGCCCTGCTTTGGTGACAAGGAGGAGACTTGTGCTTCCCCGCAGTGGTGGGGGCAGCTGGTTCATGGGGAGGCTGGAGGCAGGTCAGGAATTCTTCAGTTAAAGGGTTTTTTTGGCCACAAATTGCCGATATTGTCCAAACCTAAATCTCGCTCAGAGAGAGGGTCAGCCTTGATAAATTTTCTGGCTGAAAAAAAGGGGGGGAAAGAAAGAAGGAAACAATCAAAAATCTCTGAGTTGGCATTTCCTGAACTAAGTGCTGTATTTTTTTAATTTGGGTGTGTGTGAAAGAGACATGGCTTTCCATCCTGCACCGGCATGTCATGTAACCCCCCCGCCCCCCCCCCCCCCCCCCAACAAGCAAAATCAAAACAAACTGCTTGGAAAAGGTTGAAACAGAGCAGTTGGAGCCATGGCAAACCAACAGCGCTGTCACGGCGGGGGGAGGTTGGGTGTGGGTTTTGGTTTGTCATTTCCAGACAGGTTTTGTGATTTCCACTTTTCCTCCTCGTGAGGAATGGGAAGGACTTTCCCCACCCCTGCCTTCTCCTGGCTGGATTTTGGGGTGGGATCTCCTCACCCTCCCACCCCTGTCTCATCCACCTACCCAGACACCCCAAACCCCACCGGGAGCCTCAGGAAACCAAACGGCAACAGCGCGGTGCCCCTTCCAGCTCCCCAAACGGGCTGCCAGCCTCCGGGTCCCGACAGAGCGGGCAGCAGGCGCCGCAGGCAGCACCGGCTGCAGGCGGGCATGGTTTGCCCGGCTCTTCCCTGCCAGCCGTGGGCAGGGGACGCCAGCACGCGTGGGAGGGTGCCCGCAGGGAAGATGCCGGGCACGGGGAGCGCGGGCGATGCGCGGCCCTGCGTCAGCGGCGAAGCCTCGGCGGGGTGGGCTGGGTGCTGCTGGCTGCACCCCGCTGAGTCAGCGGGACGGGCGCGGAGGCGGTTGGCCCTGTGGCGTTTCGGCACGGGCTGGGGTGCCGGGAACGGGCCGGGTGGGAACGGGGCTGCGTGATGTGCAGGGCGCGCCACGCCAGCGGCACGGCACGACGGCTGTGTCGGCACCGCGTGGCTGTCCCGGGGGACCTGTCCCCGCTGCGGGTGTCTGTCCGCCTTGCGGGTGGATGGGTCTGGCTGCGTTTGGGGGTGGGGGTGACTGGAGGATTAGGGCCTCCGGCCTGTCCTGGCCGGGACATGGGGACCAGCCCGGCCACCCCGCAATGTCCCCTGGCGCCCAGTGGTGCCCCTCGCCCCGCACTGCTCTTACAGCCGGGAGGGGGCTCATCCACCCCTCAGCCGCGTACAGCAAGCGGAGCGGGGACAAGCGGGGTCCCTGTCCCCACGGCACCCACCCGGGACAGGCTTTGGCTCCCCCGCACCCAAGGCTGGCGTCGGGTCAGGCCGGGCATGAGCTGGAGAGGGGGGACGGGGACAGCGGTGCCTGGGGAAGGAGGGGACACCGGCTGCTCCTCCAGTGCCGCGGGGACGGGTCTGCTATTGCGTGGGGCGGGGGGAAGCCAGGCCAGCCCTGCTGGGTGCTCCCCGCCTCCAGGGCTGGCGGGGCTCCAGGAGTAGGCAGGGCCGGCACAGAAGGCAGGAACGGGCAGGACCGGCGGGACTGGCAGGGTGGGCGGCCCGGCCCGGCCCGGCCCGCTCCGGCCTAGGCAGCACCGCCACCTGCCGTCCGCCCCGGCCTCCCCGCCCGGCCGCGCCGCCTGCCCCTGCCGCTGCACCTGCCGCCCCCGGCCTGCGCCTGCCGCTGGGCGGGCAGGGCCCCGCGCAGGCAGCGGCCCGCAGGCGGGACGGGGCCGCGGTGCATCGGTTCCCTTTGCAGGAGCGTGGCTGGGGTGGGAGCTGGGGGGGGGGGACGTGGCAGGGGACAGGGCAGGAGGGAGAGAGCAGCCCCCCCCCCCCGGGGCTGTGCTCCACAGGTGGTTCTTGTCCCCCCTTTCTGACCCAAACTGTGCTGGCACCAGGCTGTAAGCGCCCACCCTGCTCCCAGCCCCAAAGGATCGGCCAGGACAGAGTCACTTGGGAGGCGAAACCTTTATTGACCCCAGGCTGGCTACTGACCGCTGGCATGCGGGGCAGGAGCGGTGTGCCAGGCCCTCTGCCCGCCAGCCGCATCCTCTTGCAGTGAGTGGTGACCACGGCGACAGCCATCACCCCCCGGTGTGGGGCAGCTGGGGCCGCATTGCCCACCTCCCCGTGTTTGGGGTAGCCAGGGGGCTCCCCCTCCCGCTCGCAGCCCCACCAAAGGGCCCCGTACCTCGTCGACAGCTCTTCCGCAGGCCGTAGCTCCCCACGGGATGGGCCGTCTCCAGCTGCCAAGCCGTGGCCCCAAGAACAGTATTTCCAGGAATCCCCAACGTAGCGCCTAAGGGATTCCTGGGAAAACTGGACCCTGAGGGCACGGCGACCCAGGCTTTCCGCCAGCCCCACACGTCCTCGCCGCCGACCGGGCTCCGCACGTGGCTGATGGAGGGTGCCGCTGCCGCGTCCCTGCTGTCCCCCACACCGCACAAGGCTCCCACATTTCTGTGTGACCCATCCCACTGGTGCCCAGCACCGGGCCGGGGGTCCCGAGCAGACAGAGGGGTCCCTCTGCTGCAAGGAGAAACCTCCCTACCCTCCTCTCCACCCTTGTTCTCTGCAGGGATCTGGAGCTTTGGGGTGAGCCCTTTCCTGTAGCCAGAGGTCAGCTCTCCTTGCGTCACTCGTCCCAGCAGGTGGGTGGGCCCAGAGGTCCCCAGGGTGTGCAGTTCCTCCCTTCCCGAGCTACAGTGCTTCATCTCAGACTCCCAATTGACCAGAGATGCAGCACTGCACCTTGGGCTGGGAGACAGGAAGGAGCCCGCTGTCACCCTCGCTGTGGCTGGCACGCATCCGTGGGTCGTGCCACGGCAAAGCTGTCTGTCTGCCTGCCTGCTGGGTGCAGGCAAAGAGGTCTCCCCTTGCAGCCCCCAAAGCCTTGTGCCCGCGTCCCCCGTGCCCAGTCCTAACATGATGGCAGGACAGACCTGGGCTTGGTAGCTCAGCATGGCCCCAGTTCTGCAGAGACAGACAGGGAGAGGGACGGATTGGGGGGGGGGTGGTTCTGCCTCCAAATCCGTGTACCCCCCTGCCAAGAACCAGTGCAGAGCTGGGTGAAAGGGTGAGGGTGATGGGAGTCCCCCCCAAGGGCTGCCACTCAGCAGGGCCAGGACAGCCCAGGATGGTGTGGGGCTATGGGTGTCACACAGCACATCCCTCCCTTGCTGCCCTCTGCCCATTCCCCACCTGGGGAGATGAGGAGCATGTGAAAGCTCCTCCTGTTCCTCCCCACCCTTGTCCCTGTCCCAGTCCCCATCAGAGGAGACCCTACAGCTGGCCAGCACCTTGGCTTCCCAAGATCAGACATCGGCCTGATCCGTTCCCAGGGTGGCAGGGCTGAGCCCAGCCCTTCCCACAGGCAAGGACCAGGGACTGCAGGAGGGATGCCGCCTGGACCTTCACCCTCGGATGGGCTGAAGCCCGTCCAGATCCAAGGGGTGAGGATCCAGGGGAAAGCAAGAGGAGAGGGAGGATGGAGGGAGCAGCCGAGCCCAAAAATGTCTTTTCACAGGCAAACACTAACATCCTGAGCAGAGCTGAAACGTGATAAACAGACCATCTATCACAACCGAGTCCCGCTGCCGGGCCCCGGCAGCTGCGGCGCTCCCAGCAGCCTGACGAGAAGCAGATGGCGCATCTCCAGCGTGAGCCCCTGCATCCGGCCCTCCTGGCTGGGTGCACCCAGCTGGGAACCGGCGCAGAAACCGTCCTGTGCAATGTGCTGGGCTCCCCCACCAGCTGTCCCTGGTTCTTGGCAGGAAAGAGTGGTGAAAAGAGCCCTGTGGTGCCCCATGCTTGCGGCATCCGTCAGTCGGGAACGAGGTTTGGGAGCAGCCTTGGCCGACGCGAGGTTATCTCCATACCAGCCATGGCCAGGAGAGCCCTGAGCTCCGGCCAAGTGGGGGAACAGCCACAGAGACCCAGAGCAAGGGGAGGTCCCGCAGGGACCCTCATGCCACCCTATGCCTTTTCAGAGCCTCTGCCCTGCTGCTGGGCCCTCTGGGCAGCACCTCGACCCCGTGCACAACCCCCCGAAGGGGCCGCCATGCTTTCAGCAGGGAGCGATATGTGGCACTGCAGTGTGCCCGAGGAGACAGCCCCGCTTTACACGGCTGGGCAACGGGGAGCAGGGGTAGGTTTGCCCGCAATGTGCGGCTGCCTGTGCCCAAGGAAAGGACACGTGGTGGTGCCTGTGCTGGCAGCGTCCTGGCATGCTGGCTCTGCCCGTCTCTTGCTGCTGGCCATGTTTCTGGGGCTGTACAGTCAACATGTGCCTTCGGTAACTTCGATGTCCCCAGGGACTCCCACCGCTGAGCCTGTAAGACACAGAGGATGGCAGTCAGCGCGGTGGTGCAGAGATGAGTGTGTACTGGTGTGGAACTGCAAGCCCTTTGCTATGGGGCCCCCTTGGGTGCCCAGCACCCCACGGAATTGAGGACAGCAATGCCAACAGCTCTGTGCACACAAGAAGCCCTACAATAGCCACTCAAAGGGCTCCCTTTGATTGCTCAAAGCCATGTGTGGTGGCTGGCAGGTCCCCAGATGCACGGGGAGCCCTGCCATGGGGCCTGGGGATGGCCCCTGTCCTCTCCCTGCCGCTGTCCCGCCTTGGTGGGAAAAGACAGGATGGAGCCTTCTCTGCCCTCATGGTGTGGGGCTGGGAGACCTCAGCTGCCATCCCTGGGGAGGTGGCGGCGGGGAAAGAAACATCGAGAAAGGCTGGAGGAATGCGCCGGGCTGCGCATCGCGCCGGGTTGGAGGCAAAACATCTGCTGGGGCTCGCCTACCCCTGCCCAAGGGGAGGTCTCAGGGGGGGAGGGAGGCATCCCCCATCCTCCCTCCAATGTCCCCATCACATGTCTCCGAGATGGGGCAAAAAAGCCAGTGCTGCAGGGCCTGCCCTTTCCCCCTTGTCTCCACTCTGTTCTGTCCTGGTTTCCCGAGGAAAGGAGGCTGCCACCAGTGTGCCATGCAGCCATCACCCTCTGCTCCCCAGCACTCACCTTGCTGCTGGGGGACCTCTGTGTTGGGGGACACCAGTGTCCCCCGAGCAGTGCTTGCCAGGAGAAGAGCTATGGCCCCAGGTTGCTCACCCCCTTGCTCGCATGGGTACAAACATGCCATATCGCTTCAGAAGAAGAAACCAGAATAACAAATGGCTGGACTCATGGTCCTGCCAATGCTGGGGGGACCACCAGCCACCACCGCATCCCCGGCCAAGGCTCTCCGGAGGGTGCCCGGAGCACGGTGTGCGCACCCAGGGCAGTCCCCCGGCTCCTTCCTTAGTCACACCAGCATTGCCCGGCATTGCCCGGCATTGCCCTTGCTCCTACCCGCTGCTCACCTCCTCTGCCGAGTCGCTTCCCCCGCTCGCCTGCCCTGCCGCTGCCGGAGGGTGCTGGGAGGATGGGAGCAGGCAGGACAGCACTCGGTGGCTGCGAGCTGCCTCCCCGGCGGTGCTGGGCTGAGTCAGAGCTCAGCCCTCCCCGCAGTTACAACACAGCGCCCTTTCCCCTCTCCAGGCAGGCTGCCGCTGCAGGAAATGTCCTTTTTTAATAGCAGTTGGGATTTGTTTCCTCCTTGAAATTCCCCGGCCCCACGAGGCCAGCCGCAAGGCCAGACTTGGGTTTTTGAGGAAAGCCTGAACCGCCCAACCAGGAGGGCTCTGCCGCGAGCGGCTCCAGGCTGCCCTGCTCTCCGGAGGAGGGCGGAAGGCATTGGGTGATGCTCAGACCCATGCGGGCAGCCTTTCCCCTCCTCCTGGCCCCCAAAAGGCTGATCTCCACCAGCCATCGGGGCTCCATCCCTGCCCCAGCCAAGCTTTGATCCAGCTCTGGTCATCAGCTGGCCAAGCAGCCCTGATGCCACCTCCCGCTGGCTGAGGAACTCATTGCTGGGTGACACCGGGCAAGGTAAATCCTGCCCAAGGACCCCCCCAGATAACCCTACCCAGGTGATGGAGGGAAATGTGCTCTTGCTGGAAGGACGCACTCAACTCCGTAGAAATTTAAGGGGCTGACCCCAGGGCAGCTTCTGCTGCCTGTTGGGTGTCCCTCACAGGCAGCGATCACACGGGGATGCTGCTCGCTGTCGCTTTGCAGCACAAGCCGTTGGCAGGACAGCTCCAACGCTCCATCCCACGGGGGCCTTCCAGCTCTCCCAGCATCTCCATCCTGTCCCCCAGCATCTCCACCCCGTCCCCCATGGACCATGGTGGCCTCCATGGAGGAGAGGTGCCTCCTCTCTCTCTTCCTCCCTCCCTCCCTCGCCAGCGCTGGTATTAAATCAAAGGTTTATGAGAAAATGGAGGGGCCAAGGGAGATCCTAATCTGGTCACAGGCTGATTAACCCCGAGTTCAGGCTGAGGTCCTGATGCTCAGCTATAAATAGCTCTGCCTTCCCTTTCCCATCCTCCCGCCGGGGCTGCGGCGTGCCTGCCCTTTTATGGTCAAAAAGGCAGATTTGGAGACCGAGCGGCCCCCATCTCCCATGCTGGGGGCGAGCCAAGGGGGCCCAGGGGGATGCTGCTCTTTCTCGCCGGGTTTTGCTGGGATAAATTATAATGCCAAGAACAAAGGAGCAGGTTTGGGGGGTTGAGAACAGGGGATGGATGCAGAGGGGAGAGCGCATCTGGTTTGTGCTCCTTCCTCCTGGGCAGGCGGCCCCTCTCCTGGTGCCAAAGTGAGGGAGAAATCGCCTAATTTGGTGTCTCTGTGGAGAGCCAGGCTCCTCTGCATCCCGCTCGCGGCGCAGGGTGGTGGCACGGTGGGGATGGTGGGAGGGACCCCAGGCACAGACGAGGCCTCTGCCACCTCCGGGCTGCAAACACAAGCTGGCATCTCCCTGTTCGTCACCCTGAGGCAGCGGACCAACCCCACCGTCTCTGCCTGGCCACCGCTGTGCCCAATCCTGTGCCGCCATGCAGAACCCACGGGTTCCTGCAAAGCCGCCGGTGCCAGCCGCTGCGGTGAGGGGCTGCAACCCTCCAGCAACACTAGAGCCTGGGTCGTGGGTGAGAAAGAGGGGCAGGAGCGGCAGGAAGGCCGTGCGTGGCTGGAAGAAGCACGGCTAAGGAAGAGCCAAGGCACACAGCAGCCTGATCATCACCTTTCCCACGGCCTCAGCTCTTCCCCGCTGCCCCCAGCTCGCTGACCACCATCTCCCCATCCTTAGCTGGTTTCCTCCTCCCAGAGCGGTGTCCCCCTCCATGGGGCAGCACGGCCCTGGGCCCCCTCCCCAGCCCACCGCTGGAAGGTGTTTTGGGGGTGCGGGGAGGGCTGACGCCTGGTGTCCCTGGTGCCGGCCCCGGGGCACACGGAGCGTGGGAGCGAGTGCCGGCACCAGGGCTCCTGCTCTGTTTACACGTCACATTCCCCGTCTGGAGGAAGTGGTGCAGGGGTGAAGTCCCAGCGGGGACAGGCCGTCACGTCACCGGCCTCCAGCCCTCGCTGGGAAGGGCTGGTGGGAACCCAGAGCGCCGCGGGGAGAGCTCCCCACGGACACTGTTCCCAAGCGGTGCGGGGCGGCTGCTCCAGCGTTGTCCTTGCTCCCTGGGCTCTGGTCCTCACCCTGCTCTTGCATGGCTCCCAGCCGGAGCTGGCCGGAGGACCTGGCGCAGGGGATGCTCCTCAGCATGGCGGGCGTGCAGGAGCTCACACGAGGCCAGCAAAGAGCTTGGAGCCGGAACGGGCAGGGAGCAGCGAGGCTCCTTCTCCTCTCGCAGAGGCACAGCCATGGTGTGGCTGGGGCTCGTTAAGCTGCCAGTGCTCTTGGCTGCTTATCCAAGGTTTATCATCTTATCTCTGCTCCAGCAAGGGAGAGGGGGAGTGGGGATGTGTGTGCAGCATCGCCTGGACATGAGAGGAGCCCAGTTAGTAAATCACTTCCCCCGCAGGCCCCAGCTTTCCCAGCCCTGCCTGCTGCCCGCCCAGCTGAGCAGTAAAAGACACTAAAAGAAAATGCCCTAAATGGGTCGAGCTCCCAGCAAACAGGAGATGAGATGTGGAAAAAGATCAAGCACAAAAGTTAGATCAGGGCTGACAGTCAGGTGCCGTTTCCCCGCAGGACCGTGGAGCCGGGCTCCCCCGTGCCGGCAGACCCTCGGGCAGGGCTGGCCAGGGAGCACCCAGCCGGTGGGGTGAGCGGTGCCGCTCCTCTGCTCAGGTGCGGCGGGCTCGTGGGGGCTGGAGGCGGCAAATAATAAAAATGAAATTTAAAAAATAAGGTTGGAAAGGAAGGGGAAAACAAGGAAGGGCAAATCTGCAGTGAGGGATCCCAGGTAAGAAGGCCAGGCTGGAAGAGAGAGACGTTGCCCTATGGACCAGCGACCAGCAAGACGGTCCCACAGTGAGCACCAGGGTGACCTATTGGCCACCACGGAGCATCTGCCTCACGCGTGGCACGGCGGGTCCCCCAGCCCCATCCCCAGGCCCTGTCCACTGCCGTTCCTTGTCCAAGGGAAACTGCTCATCCACCTCCCAGCAGAGCTCAGCCCAGGGAGAGGCAGCGCCGTCCTTCACCTCCTGGCCCTGTGTTGCCCACCATGACAGGGATGTCCCTGCAGAGCAGGGGAGATGCACTCGCTCCCAGCAGCCTCACGGCAAAGACCTGGCTGCCCGCACGCCACCAGCCGGCACCCACAGACCCTCCTGCCCTGGGGTGGGAAGCCCCCAGCATTACCAGCACGTCCCATCTCCCTGCAGCCACCGAGCAAGGAGCTTAACAGAGCTGTTGCACCCCCGTCCCAACACAGCCTCAGCTGGGGCTGAGCCCCCCAAGATTGCCGGGGGGCAGATTGCTGGGGCGGATGGCACTGCCTGCTGCCTGGAGCAGGATGGTGCTCTGCGGGGCTGGCCATGCCCCGGGCAGCCCCACCAGCACGCTGCCCATCTCCTGCCGCTCTGGCACTGCACAGCACCGTGCTTCCCTGCTTCAGCGACAGCGAGACAGGGAAGACGTTGGTGCTCAGCACCTCCTATTTCGATGTCTCACATCAAACAGAGCCCGGGCAGGCTGGCTGCCTCTCGCTCAGCCTGACCACACGTGTGTCTCTTCACCTGCCTAGCTGACAGCCGCACACAGCACGCAACTAATGCGGGCGCAGGGCTGGCCCCGGGAGCTTGCCAGCCCTCCAGAAGCCCCCTTCCCATCCCCACGGGCAGCGTGACCATCCCCAGCTTGTCCACCAGCACAAAGCAGCTTCGTCCCTCACCTCCACCCGGCAGCGGGAAGGTGCTCGCTCGCAGCAGCCGCAGCCCAGGCACTGGATGGAGCCCGGGTCTGCTGCACCGCCACTGCAATGGGTTCTCGCCATGCTGCTCTGCAGAGCCCAGCTCTGCTCTCATGCCGCTGCTTCTCCCTGCGCCAGGACAGAGCTGGCACGGCCTCGCATGGCCACATCAGCTCCATGCTCAGCTCTGCCAGCTGCACGGGCTGAACGTGCAGCAGGGATTTGGCTGCCGCTGCCAGGAAGGGTCCCTGTTCATCCCTGGGATGGCCCAGGGCACCCACCGGCCCCTTTCCCTGCCCAGGCTGGCATCGCTGGGGTGTGGGACAGAAAAGCCCGGTCCTCCCCAGGTAACCGTGTCCCTGGCCCCACATGGGGTCTGACTGCAGCCTCTGCCCTTTGTCTCCGTGACCATGCCAGATGAGCCTGGCCCCACACCTACTGTCCCTGCCCTCAGCCAAAGGGACAGGGTGCCCCGAGGGGCTGGGGGACCACCGGCACCTCCCAGCCGGTGACCCCCTTGGTGTCTGGTGGGGGAGGAGGAGGAGGCCCTACTCCCCCGCGCCCTCCCTGAGCCCGGCTGGTGGGTGCTGCCGGCGGGCAGACACTGCCCCGGCTCCCCTCAACATCCCCAAAGTGCGGCAGGCGGCGCGTCCCCGCTGCCCGGGGGGGGCTAGAGCCAGGCATGGAGGCAGGGCTGAGATGAGCCCTGTGAACGTACATGGTCCTGGGCAGGCAAAGGGTTTTGGGGTTCAGGAGCGGTAAGTGCTTCCCCAGCACCCCCTGGCCTGCAGCCACAGGACGTGTGTTGGGCTTCATCCCCCCTGGCTGGAGCCTCCCCCCGTGCAGGCTCTGCTCTGCTCGCCTCCTCTGTGTGCTCCCAGCCAAGGTCAAAGGATGGTGAAATGGCTCCAGAGCTCAGATTTCCAGCCTCTTGCCTCATTGTTCGCTGCTCGAAGCTGGCTTGTTCATGAAGACAAGCTTTCGCTGCTTCTGCCCCACGCAGGTTAAGGCGCTGGGGCCGCCCCGGAGAGTGCGCTGGGGTCCCCAGCCCAGCGCTCAGCCCCCTGCACTGCCTGCGCTCCTGCCTGCGCTCCTGCCTGCGCTCCTGCCTGCAGGATGCCTGTGCCACACCACTGCCCATCGCTTTCACCAAGGCACAGCGGTGAGCGGCTGAGCGCAGTGCCTGCACGCCTGCCTGCGGCTGGCAGGAGCCCTCACTTGCCAGGAGGCAAAGCGTGCCACAGGCTGATGGTATGGTTCATCGTGGCCCTGTTCACCGGGAGCCGCAGCAGGCTGCACCACTGGGCCCCAGGCACTGGCTGTCCCCGGCTCAGCCCCAGGAGAAGAGGAGCAGCGGGGTGTCGGGGATGAGCAAAGGCAGGTTTTGCTCCGGGTGTGGAGGAACAAGCATTGGAAAAGCCTGATCAGGAACAAACCTGGTTCTCAGATAGAGAAGGAGACCAAGAAAAGAAAAAAAAGCCCTTAATCATCTCCAGACTGCCTCTTGACAAGCACGGAGGGAAATGCCACTCTATCCAACAGCCACCCAGAGCTGCAGCCTGTCTAGACACAGCCTTCCCCGAATTCCTGCTGATAACTGCTTGGGAAATCTTTGGCGGAGGCGTCTGCCTGTGTTTGTTGGAAATTAACTCCTCTCCCGTTGGCCGGCAGTGGAGAGTCAATGCGTTGCCCTTCAGCAGGACACCCTGGCCGGTGCGCAGAGGCTGGGGGGCTGGGACGGGCGCAGGCAGGATAGCCCCGTGCCAGGGACACCGCTGCTGGGACGGGGATGCAGGCCATGTCGCATTGGTGGCTCCCCATCCCCATGCGCAGCATCCCAGTGCCGAGATGCCGCAACTTCCCCGGGAGCAGCCGGTGACAGCAGGAAGCCCTTGAGGCAGAGCGGGATGGGGACAGACTGGGATCATCGTGGCTACAGTGCCCTGCTTACTGTCACCATCCCTCTGCAGAGGGACACACAGCCCATACGGGAGCTTGCACCCCCAGGGATGGCATTGTACCCTGGCTGGACCCACTGTCCTTGTGTGGGACCTGAGTGACAGCTGGAGGTTGTCCCTGCAGCGGTGGGAGCCGTTCTATAGAGGAAGGAGGCAGGGGGACATGCCCGCTGGGCACGGTGTCCCCAAGTGACCTGCTGGGAGGGGACAGCCACTGCCGGCGCCCCGGGAGTGGAGGGATGGTGCGGAGCCAGCCATAACCCCGGCAAAGGCAGCACCGCAACCTGCGAGGGATGGGCAGGAAGGAGGCATGACCTGGAGACCCCCGGGGAGCCTTTGCAATGCCTAAGCTCAAGGCTGTCTAGGAACGAGCCGTGTCCATCCCCTCACACCACGTGGAGCCGGCAGCCCTGCCATCGCCCGCTGCCCACCCCGTGCCCTCCTCACCAGCCCCGTGGCCGGCCCAGGGCTCAGCCGCTGGCTCCCATGGGGTGACCATGCTCCGCAGCCACTGCTGCAGCTCCAGGGGAATGAGGATGCAGCAACCGTTCACCCAGTGAGCGATGGAGCCGGGAAAGGCCAGCGGCTGGGACCATGCCAGCGGTGCCAGCTAGGGGCCGCGGCCAGGGGGACAGAGCGAGGCAGCGGCATAGGCTGGGCTGGCATTGGGGTCCCAAGAGCTGCGGGCCACGGAATGTTCTCGGTCGGCGCGAGTGCACCGAGTAGGGGGGCTTCAGCACCCTGCAAGCATCTGGTGGTGAGTCTCGGCCTGTTTTCCCTGCAAAGTGGCAGCAGCATGGCCGCCCAGAGGAGCCGAGCGAGTGGCCCATGGCCCCTGCTGCGCGGGGAGCCTGCCTGGGCTCGCCTCCGGCTTCCCGTTTTTTCCATCCTAGATGTACACAGAGCAGAAAGCAATTCCTCCCCCAGTCCCGGGAGGGCCCTTGCCCACTTCCGAAAAGCTGGGTGAGCCCCACCAAGCCCGTCTCCCAGGGCCAGCATGGAGCTGCGGGGACATATTTTGGAGAACCTCTTTGCTCAGGACCGCCTGGCCCCGAGGTGGCTCCGGCCACTCCTCGCCAGCTCCGTGCCCAGGGGGTTTCCCCACCGGCACCCCGTGGCCGTGCTCCGCTCGCCTCCCGCCTCAGTCACAAGCATCCGTGCACCTGGGGTGGGGGTACCTCTGCCCACCTCCCCGCAGCCAGCTGGGCTGAGCACCCCACGGCTGGCAGAGGGGGATGCTGGAGGAGCCATGCTTTCCCCCGCCTCCCGCCTGCCTGTCCCTGCCCACGCCGGGGCAGGCGCTGGGGTGACCGGGAGCACCCATGCTGCCATGGAGTCCCAGCACCAACCTCCCCCCGTCCCCGCCGCCCCGCGCAGCCGGCCACCCCGCGCACCGGCGCGCCCACCCGTGCGCCCACCCGCTCCCTCCATCCACGGTCACCTACCTGCCACCCCACACCTGCGGCGGGGCGCCGCGGGGACGTGGGCACACGCCGGCCACCTCCTCCCGGCACATTATAACCCGCCACTGGGACCCCGGTGCCGCCAGCCGGGGATTTTTAAGCGGCTGGCATTGGAGCCCTCGGCAAAAAACTCCTTCCAGGCTGCTCAGAAGCTGGAAAACCTTTTTCTTTTTACCTTATATGAGCTGCAGGAGGAGGCCAGGCTGCCGACGGGCACCGCTGTCAGGGGCGCCGAGGGGATCCATTGGCTGGGGTGCCGTCACGTGGCCCCGCCGCCGCGACCCGCCGCCGCGCAGCCGAGTGTTGCTTTTACCCCCTAAGGAAGGGCCGCTTGACAATTTTCATATTTCTTCTAAATTTGGAGATTTCAGACAATGCTGGGAGGCTTGGCTCGGGATGCCAGAGGCCCATGTGGAAGTCATTAAGTCGGAGAGGGGGAGCGAGGGAAGGAGGGCTGGGGGGAGCAGGGGGGAGGAGAGCGGCCAGGGCTGTGCCGGCTGCCAGCGACGCGCCTGGGAACCCAGGCCATCCCACCCGGAGAAAGTTGTTTGCAATAACTGACTTCCTCCCGGCCCCGAGACCGTGCGCGGGGGGGGACGCGCATCCCACCGCCGGTGGGGTGGGGGTCCGGCGAGGCAGGCTGGCCGTGGGGCTGGGGAGCCGGGGCGGCGCTGGCGTCCGTCCCACCGGCCGGGGGAAGGAAGCGGAGATGCTCCCTGGCCCGGCTGGAGGTGGCTCGTGATTCCCATTACTTTGAAAAGCTCCATCTGGCCTGGGAAAAAAGGCATTTCGGCGGCCACGGGGCTCTCGCCGGGCTGCCTGTGTGCGCAGGGTGAGACCCCTGGGTGCCGGTGGGGCTGGGACCCCCATGGGATGGTGGTGGCAGGGCCAGGGCCGCAGGGCTGGATGCACGTGGCACCTTCCCCCAGGTTCTAGCGGCACAGGGAGCTGGTGTGGGAGCTCCTTCACCACGGGGCTGCGTCGGCCCTGGCCCCTCCTGGACTGTGAGTCCATGTACGGCCTCGAGCCGACACCGGGGCCCTGTTAACGAGCGGCCAGTTGGCAGCTCTGGAGGGAAACACCTGGCACCGAAGCGCCTGCCTTCTCCTGCACTGGCCTCCAAGCCCCCAGCATGGCAGGGAAGGGGGTCACCTCTGCTCCGGACACTGCTGCCCTGCCCCGAGACTCTCCGGGTGATACAGCTGTTTGCAGGGCTGTGCTGGGATCCCCCCAGGCAGCAAAGCCAGCAGCGGAGCACGGCTCCGAAGGAGGAGGAGGAGGAAGCGGCCGCTGCGGGGTCCTCTGCGGGGAGCAATAACTGAGGGAGAGCCAGGGAGCAAGGGGGAGGCACCAACAGCTTCTCCGCTGGGTTTTCCAAGGTGGTGTCACTCCCTGGGGGAGCAAAGAGCTGGTCTCTGGGGTCTCATGCCCTGAGAGATCCCCTGGCTCGTGGGAAGGAGCTCGATCCTGAGCCATGCACAGGCACAGTGGCAGCAGTGGCTGCTGAGCGCTCCTGGTGCCTGGGGACGCTCATGCACTGCCCTAGTCTCAGGGGGGACGAACATAGAGTAAGAGTCTGGTGGGGCAGGACTTCCACCAGCAACATATCCCGGAGGGGCCAGGAAAGGAGAGATGCCCTACCGTCCCCGGACCCCCAAGCCTGGGAGCTGGGGACAGCCCCAAAGCCAGGACCAGGGCCCCTCTGCCTTCGTGCCAGGCTTTGTACAGGGATGGTGTGGAGTGCTTGGCATCCCTCCGGCTGCCCCAGACTTAATGCACCACCTCAGCACTGAAGCCCCTGCTACAGGAGCCAAACATCCCTGCAGCACCTCTGTGTGTCCGTCCGTGCCCCCCCCCCAGACATCCCTCCCACACTGAGGCCATGGCTGGCCACCAGCCCCCTCCCCCCACTAGCCTTGCACCCCTGCAAACTGGGTGGCCACCGCCCCAGCACAGCTCTGGATGGCTGCAGGCATCTCTGGCGGGTCAGGGCTGGAAATGAAGCCCTGCTGCCTTCACCTGGCAAGGGAGATGGGTGCTCAGAGTCACCCAGCTCACCTGGGGGAGGTGAAAGCAAGCAAACTGGCAAAGCCAGCTCTGAACTGGCTGGCCTGGTTTTGTTCCGCTGCTGGAGAAACACCCGCAGCTGGTAAGAGGGAGCGTGGGCAAGTCGCTTTGGGAGTTAAAGAGGTGAGGAGGAGAGGCAGCGGCTGGCCAGGCTGCTGCGGAGCACCCTGCCAGCCAGCTGGGTCTGGGGACGGTGCCCTGAGGTGCGAGCGGGGGGACAGTGGGGAGCAAAACCAGTGCAGAGGAGCTGTACCCGCAACAGGGTTCAGCTGAGGGAGGGGGCAGGTCGTCCGGGAGGTTGCTGCGCTGCCAGCTGCAGTAAAGGAGAAGCAGGGAACCAAACTGTGCTTTTCGCACCACTACACACACACAGACACTCACGTGCACACACTCACATCTCCCTCCGCTCCAGGCACCCTGCAGCAAAGAACACCGCGGCCAGGCCATCACAAAACAGGGAAACGTGGGAACCACCATGTGCTCAGCCCTGCTCCCTTCTCTGCAGTGGGGACCGCAGGGCTGGCAGGCCAGCACTACCCGGCGGGGGTGAGGACAAGACACGGGAAAGCAAATGCCAGCACAGCCCCGGGGGATGCTCAGCATCTGCCAGGAGAGCAGGGACTGGAGTGGCAGTGCCTGAACCTGCCCGCAGCATGCCCAAACTGGGGAGGAGGGAGAGAGGCAGCGGGTGTCCTCCAAGGAGCCAGAGCCATCATCGAGGTACCTGGCCAGGAATATGAAGGACTTCCCTGGAGCTGCTGGCAGCAGATTGGAAAAAAAAAACCTCCAACCCTGCTCGTTTCAATCCCTGCACACACAGAGATCCAGTGGCCCCGTGGCAGGACAAGCTTCTATTTTGCCACGGCCCAGGAGCAGCCCGCTCCCAGCGGGTCTGCCTGCAGTCACTGGGGTGCGGGGCTGAGCCCGGGCTGGGCTGGACGTGTGAAAGGAACTGTGCAGAGCACAGCCCTGCTGCATGCCACCGCACAGCAGGGGCATCCCCCTCCCTCCGCTGCAGATAAGCCTTGGTGCGCGGCACGGAGCTAGGACAGCACGCGTGGCATGTCCCCAGGACACGCTGGGGCTCCTCCCTGGGCACAGAGCCCTCCCATGGTGCATCCAACCCCCATACCCCTTGCTGCGTCGGGTACCCCATGCCCAAGGGTACCGAGCTCACCCCCATCCCGTGCCCTGGGAGCCCAGCAGCCTCACTGGGAGCCAGCACGGAGCCGGCAACTCCTGGTCCCCGCCGCCCTCTGTCCCCTCTCCCCTCTGCATGGCCACACAGCCCCTTTGAGTGAAGCACAGCTAACTGCTGCCATTAAACAAACCCTATAATTAGAAACCAGGTTTCCTAAATGAAGTGAAAAATGTAACGTTAGCCTCTGTTTGTTCTCTGGATGCTGCTCTCTTGTTCCATGACCCAGAGGGGTCATGCCCTGTGGTTTCTGAGAAGCCTTAATAAGGTAATGTTTAGGAGGTTACTATCTTTACAACTCTTGTCTTATTACAACTCCATAAGAAAAACATTTGGGGCAAAGCAGGATTCCTTGGCGCGGGTTTGTTTTTGTTACTCCTTCTCTAAGATGCTGCCCAGCGATCCCTCCTCATGGCAGATTCAGTTTCAGTATCTCCACAAAAGTGATTTATTTTTTTTTTCCCCCAACCCCCATCAACCTCCAGCCCCCTTGGCTGGGCATGAGGGCCCGAGTGGTCCCGGACAGCCGGGACAGCCCCACTCCCGTCCCAGGCAGGTGGTGAGGGGACCGCTGGCTGCCATGCAGGGGGTGATGCCACAAGGCAGCGATGGAGAGAGAGCCCCCGGGCAGGCTCCGCGGGGCTGCTCCCACCTTCCCGAGAGCCCAGGGAGCAATAAGAGAAACCTCTCTCCCATGAGCCCTGCTAACATCCAAACACACCGAATAGACAGCCTTTTCATCTGCTGCCTGACATCAGAGGGGGCTGCTGGGGGGGCAGGCGGGCATTTCTGAGCCCGTATATTATTACACCCGAGAGCAGGCAGTCCTTGCCTCCCTCGCCCTCATGCATGCACCGTTTCCGTTGCAGGGGCAGGACGGCGTGATTAATGGGCAAGCTGGGCTGGAGCAGCTCTGAAGGTGACCTTCAGGACTGGCCTGTGCTGCTTTGTAAATCCCTTTTCTCCACGGACTGCTGAAACAACAGCATGTAGGAACAGGGGATGGGGACCAGGGCAGGAGACTTTCTGCCCTGACTTCAAACCACCAGTTCCCCCCCGGTGACGACTGGGTGGCTGCGTGCCCAGGGCTGCAGGGAGGAGAGGTTTGACTTGAGCATGACCTGCCAGGGCAGACGTCAGTGTCACCGCTGAGCTTTCCATTTACCTCCGCCTTCTGCCTTGCCCTGAGAAACTGGGAACTTGGATGCCTGCCCACAAGCAAAAGCCACCAAAGCCCTAAAAATAAGAGGCTTTCTCCTTGCAGACCCAGAGGGCATCACTGCCCTGGAAGCACATCTCTGGGAGCTCCCTCCAGCCCCGTGGCCTTGCAGGGAGGGCAGCAGGGATGGCTCCAGGCTGCTCCTACACGGGGCTGGAGGGCCAGCCCTTCCCGTGGCCAGGAGCTGGGATGCAGAGGGTGTCCCGGCGGGACTGTGTCTCACCTTTGCAATCCAGCACGAAATGCAGCCACCCCTCCAAAGTGCTCAGGGGTTGGTGTCTGACCACCACGTTGGCTGCCTTAGGCTGCAGGGGGAAGCAAAACTGAGTTATTTGGAAACCCAACATTTCCCACCCATGCTGTGTGCTGGTGGGCAGTGGGGCACAGCCAGTACAGGCTGAGGCCAGGAGCCCAAAGGGCTGGGGAAGGCAGGAGGGTAAGTGTGGGGGACATGGGGGGAGCAGGGCACAGGGCCGGGTGCCCATCAGGTTTGGTAGGCTGACGGGATCTGTGCCTGGGTAGTGCCTCGGCGGTTCCTGCAGCCTCCCTGCCTGGAGAAGACCACAGCTCTGCCCTGCTCCATCCTATGGGGAGCTGGGGCTGCCCCACGCAGAGCACCCAGAGGGGTCCCGCTGGGATCAGGGTCTGTCCCTGCTGTGCCCTCACACCGGTCCCCCCCCGCTGCCGTAGGGTGAGCCAGATGTGGGGCAGCAGGAGAAGGGAGCCGCCGGGGCAGCTGTCTGCACTGCACCGGGCGCCGTGCCGGGCAGGGGCGGAAGGAAGCGGGTGTTTCCAGCACAGGGAGCGGGAGAGCAGCCTTTTTCCATCAGGTGCTTCGTCTCCAGGAGCAGAAAGCAAAAGAAAACAAAAAGCAGGAGAGGAGCGGGGCAGGAGGAACCTGTGCATCTGGATCGTGTAACCAGCAACGTGCTGTAAACGCTGGGCGGCTGATGGATGCGCCGGCGGGGCCGCAGCAGGATGTGCTGGACGTGCACCTTCCCTCCCGCCCCGCCGTCCTGGCGCTGCCGGCAGCTGCTCTCCCGACGCCTCTGGCCCCCCCGTGAGCCTCCTGCCTAGGGCTGGGCAGGCTGGGGTGCTGCTGGCCCCACGGCCCCCAGCCCCAAAAGACAACCCTGCACAGCTCTGCCTCCCCATGCCAAAGCCCGGCTATTATCTCACACGTGTGATCCAAAGCGCGTGATTTACAGACAGCCCAGAGCATCACCCAGCTCCCCATCCAAGAAGGCAGAAGGGCCGCCGAGACAGCTGGATTAGGGTTATATGAATAATACTGTCCTTGAATGCAGAACCCAGGTGCGGCAAGACCCCAGGCTGCCGACAGCTCGTCCAGCCCCTCTCACAGCCACCCCTCCTGCCCACGGCACCTCAGGGTGGCTCTGCAGCCGCAGCACCCACATGGGGGGATGCCTCTTCCCTCCCACGGGAAAACCCTTCTTACCAGGGAGGGGATTCCGGAGAGAGTGCCGGCAACACAGGGGCATGGGAGGAGATGGGTCTGCCCGGGGGAGGGCACCCACCCCATTCGATGCCAGCAACGAATTCCTGGCCACCCTCGCCAGCCAGGCTGTGGCTCTTTGTTTATGCAACGGCAGGAGCCGGCAGAATTAAGCACTTTTTGTTTTTCCCTTTTTTGAGAACGAGGAGTTTTAATTCCCACCAAACAATGTTCTTTTTCCAGCAAGCTTAAAATAAGCCTTTTTGGCCCAGGCATCCGTGGAGCCACTCACGCGCTGAGCGGGCCTTTGTGCAAATATGGATGTGAGCACCGCGCTGCCGGCTCGGCCGGGTGCTACCTGCCGGGGAGCGGTGGGGGGACACGGGAGGTCCCCGGCCCCAGCCCTCCTCCCTGCCATGGCACGGGGCTGGCTCTGGCGAGGCCAGCTCACTGGAGCGTGCTTACGTTTGATGAGTGGAAAATGTTGCTCACGCAGAGATGGGAGGTGCCGTGGTTGTGCCGGCAGCTCCCACCGGCCCTGGCCGCCGGGTCCGTGGGTGTGCGTGTGCTCAGGTGTGCTGGGGCCTGATCCCAGCAAGGAGGATCCGGGCTCGGGAGCAGCCTGGTGCCCGGAGAAGCGGCTATGCCCTGTAGTGTGGCACCAGCAGTGATGCTGCCCACTGCCCGCCACAGGTGGAGGTGACCATAGACCGCACGCCAGCGGCTCCCGCCCTGGCAGGGCCATTCCTTCTTGTGAAAAAAAGCAAAAAGCTATTTTCTGCCAGGGTGGGAACTGTGGCCTGATTCCCCCCATTCCCTTACCTGCAGCCCCTGTTGTGTGCTCTGCCACAGGCTCCCTGGCCAGTGCATCCCTCCTGCCGAGCAAGGAATGGCACAGCACAGCTACCCTGCATCCCTCTACCTCAGGAGCTCGGGCTTGGCTTGGGGCATGGCAGCAGGTTCTGTGACGGTGACCCTGGGAAATATGTGCCTCTGTTTACTCGGGGCAGGTAGAGCCTATCTTCACAGCACCTCCTGCCCTGTTTGGGGGCCTGTTCCCACTCTCCAGGCTCTTTCCACCCAAGTTTCCTGTGGCAGTGGGGCAATGTGGTGGGGAGATAGCAGGGATGAGCACATACAAAACCCAAAAGCACATTCTCCTCTCCCCCCCCAGGTACCCCTATCCAAGGTGAGCCATGCGGGGGATTCCTGGCCACCTGCTCTCTTGCCTCCCTGCACGGGACTGACCCCAGCAAACCCCGCTGCCACAGGGGCGACACCACGGCTGACACGGGCACATGGATCCCACCGGCTGCCCTGTCCCAGCCGGGAGGCAGGGGCTGGTCATAACCCAGCCGCCCATGCACCCCGGCCCCTTCCCTTGCACGAGGCTG
Source organism: Buteo buteo (assembly GCF_964188355.1). Lineage (NCBI taxonomy): Eukaryota > Metazoa > Chordata > Aves > Accipitriformes > Accipitridae > Buteo > Buteo buteo. Next base: position 12,627,493 of record NC_134194.1, on the reverse strand, counting down.
GTGGGGAAAAGCCGCCCATGCCCGCCCCCGCCTCCCCCAGCTTATCAAATTTGGCCATGTCTGAAAAGCCCTGGTTTCCTTTTCACCAAAAAAGATCAAAACTGGGTAATTGGCTGCCGGCGCAGATGCCTCTGAGCCTCTCTCATGTGTAAACAGCATTGCCGAGCGCTGACACAACGCAGGCGGCTGCGGCACACGCAGGCAGCCGGCACCCTCCGGGCTCCCTGGGCCCAGGGCTGCTCACTGGCCCTTCTTGGGGGATCGTGGAATAGGGGGTGAAATTGCTGGGGTGCAGGCAGGGGCTGGCTTGGCGCCCCAGAAAAGGCTGGTGGTGGAGGGCCGGGCGCTGCCGTACCACCCGGTGCAGCGAAGGCAAGGTGGCTGCAGGACCCCTGCTACGGCCAGGTCCCCTCTGCCAGGTCCCCGAGGTGACAAAAGGGCCATGCTGTGCTCAATGCACAGCATCAGACCTCACCCGAGGGGATGGCAAAGCCCCTGAAACGCTGTTCTGGGGCTGTTCTTGGAGATGTTAAAGTGGGCTGGGGCTCCCCTGGGGGTGGGAGTAGCCGGGCTGCATTCCCTGCTGCATCCCAGGGATGGTGGGGCTGGGAGGAGGAGAGGGCTGGTGTGAATTGGGGGTGCAGTGCGTTTTACCCTATTTGCGGAGTTTTCTAGAGGCCCAGTTCATGGACTGGGAAAAGGAGGTGGAAATTTCCCACCGCCCTACAAATCACAAGGGCCTTCAAACCCCTTGGGGATGTACAGCAAGTGGGGAGGCAGAGGGAAACTCAACATCTAGTGCTGCCCCAAAAGGTGGTGGTGCTGGGGAGGGATGAAAGGGGAGGCAGAAAACACCAAAGAGAGGTGGAGCAGCCCCCCAGCGCCGCTCGGCCTCCGGGCACAGCAGCTCTAATGATGTAAAGGGCCCTTCCAAAGGAGCGGGGCAGACCCTGCCGTCCGTGACCGTGGGGGGCAGCAGCGGGGACCCCCCCGTCTTCCGCGGCCGGGGGGGGGGCTGGCAGGGGAGGAGGGATGGAGGGGAGGATGGATGGAGGGAGGGATGGAGGGAGGGATGGAGGGAGGGATGGAGGGGAGGAGGGATGGAGGGAGGGATGGAGGGAGGGATGGAGGGGAGGAAGGATGGAGGGAGGGATGGAGGGGAGGAGGGATGGAGGGAGGGATGGAGGGGAGGAGGGATGGAGGGAGGGATGGAGGGAGGGATGGAGGGGAGGAGGGCTGCAGAGGGCGAGGACGGAGGGCTGGCGGTGCGGTTGGGTGGAAGACAGCACCATCGTGTGGCACAGCGGCTGCCTGGCCGCAGGGACGGGGACAGCCCAGGGCAGGGGGGGCTGCAATGCCGGGCTGCTGCAGCCCCCAGCCCACGCCCCGGGCCAGCCCCCTCCCGAAAGAGGCCCCTTTTCCCCCTCCCTGGGACGGGGCACCTGGCACCTCCCGTGCCTCAGTTTCCCCCACCGCAGCAGCTTGCATCCCAACGCTTGGCCCCGGGAAGCCGGGGCAGCACCCCACCACTAACACCCACCACCCTGCAGCTCTGGGACCCAGCCCCAAGGCCAGCTGTGAGCAGAGCTGGGCTGTCCCCACTGCCAGGGGTTGGGGACGGGTTTGAGGACAGCAGGAGGGGAAGGGCTTGGGGACAGACAGACAGACCAGGGGTCCAAGAAGCGATGGCTGCCACAGCCTCACCGCTGGGCAGAAGGGTCTGGTGGCTCCTAGGGACAGCAGAGCTGGCGGTGGCACACGGATGACAGCAGGACAGCCCCAGGTTACCTGCACACCTTGCTGCCAGCGCAGGACACATCCCACCCCCGGTCTTCCCGCAAGCCCCTGCTCCTCCAGCCCAGCAGCCACGTCCCTCCTGGCCCCAGCAGGGCTGTGACCGCGCTGGTGGCACCACCAGAGCCCAAACCCCCTCCCCGGGGCAAGGTTTTGCCCAGCAAGCCCCTCCGGGCTGCCTGGTCCAGAGGGGACCCGCCACCGTCCACAGCCACAGCCGCAGGTGGAGCCAGCACCCGGGGAGAGGCGGCTGGTGGCCGAGTCCCAGACCACGCTGGCCCCTCGCCCTGCCGGCGCCGAGGCTCCCTGGCACCTCAGGGACCGGACACACCTCCGGCAGAGCGGAGCCGGGGGCTGAGGCTTTCCCTTTTTAGCTCCCCGGCTCGCTGGTGCCAGCCACACTGCAGGACGGCAGCCGGCAGCCCCTCCGCGGCGATGGAGCGGGCTCCAAACCTGGTAGGTGACTGCATGGCAGCTAACGGCTTGCTCCTCGTTTTCCTTCTTTAATATAATTATTTGCACGCTTGTTTACGGGTGGCTACCTAGGTTCGTTTGCTTTGGAGATGCACGCTGTGGCCTGCCAGGCCCGTCGCTCCCACGCCTGGCACGGTGAGGATGCAACAGCCTCGGAGAGCAAAGCCGTGACAGTCCGACCGGACAGTCCGGCATCAGAGGGGGAAAACAGCCCCGCTGAGCGGTCCCTGCCGCGGGGCACCGCGCGCCCATGGGAAGGGCTGCAGGACGGCGGGCAGGGTGCGGGGCTGCCTGCGGCTGGCTACGGGGACACGAATAGCAGGGAGCAGCACTACAGAAAGCAACTTTGTTTGCCGCTGGGCAGCGTGCCGGGTGTCAGCACACCGGAGCTTGGCCCTGCGAGGCCGGGGGGAGAAGGAAAGGAAAAAGCATCTTTCTTTTCTCTCTCACCGTCCTCGGAGCACAGAGGGAGGGAGAGGAGAGTTTGGATAAAGATGCCATTCTTGACTGTCTCATCTCTAAAGCTCCTTTTAAACCAGAGGCTGCCCAGGTACAGCCTGAGCCGAGGGTGTACCCATCCCTCCCAGCACACAGCTGCCTCGGGGCGGACAGGGAAGGGACCGGGCACGGCTCAGGCAGGGGCACTTTGGGCAATGCAGATTGCCAGCTGCAACCAGGGCAAGGGACTTTGCGGCCACACGCATCCGCTGGGGCCTGGGCTAGGGGCTCACCGCAACCGTGTGCCCACCAGCCCTGCACACTGCCCTCGCGTGCTTCCACGGGTCTCGCCCACAGGCCAGCGTTGCCCTTTGGGGGTTGCACATGCCACCCCAAAGTCAATGTGGTCCTGCCATCAGCCAGTGACCCATGGGAGGTAGGAGAGCTCCCCTTCTGTGCCGGCCCTGCAGCCCAGGCAGCCATGCACCATCCTCCTTCTTCCTCAGCTTCTCCTCTGCATCTTCACTTTTGCCATGGTCCTGGTCCCCGAAGCGAAGGACCAAAGCAAGGCAGCGAAGGGCAGGAGAAGGGGTCTGACGCGGCCCCCCACGGCTGCCCCCGCCCTCGCCTGGGCTCTGGACGACCCCTATACCACCATGGCAGACTACGAGCGCAGCATCCAGGACATGGTGCGCCAGCTGAGGAACAGCTCTGAGCCGGGCGACACCAAGTGCCAGGTCAACTTGAGGCTCTGGAGGTCCAACCGGAGGAGCCTGTCCCCCTGGGCCTACAGGTGAGCTTGGGGCAGGGACCTCGGGGACACGCACGGTGGCTCTGTGCCAGCAAGCGCCGCGGTGGCCACAGCTCCAGCATCATGGGGCTGCGGTTGCTGCCGGGGAGCGCGGTGCGAGGCAGCATCCCATTTCACCCTGCGGAGGCATTGCCCTGCCTGTCCTCAGCCGCCCACTGCCCCCCATCTCACGGTCTCTCCAGCATCCTCTTGCTTTCCCTCTCCTCCAGCATAAACCACGATGCAACACGGATCCCGGCAGACATCCCTGAGGCCCGATGCCTCTGCACTGGCTGTATCAACCCCTTCACGATGCAGGAGGACCGCACCATGGCCAGCATTCCCATCTACAGCCGCCTGCCCGTCCGCCGGCTGCTCTGCCAGGTGCTGGACGAGGTGGGGCACAAGCCTTCCGGGAAGAAGTGTCACAAGAAGTACCAGATGGTCATGGAGACCATCGCTGTGGGCTGCACCTGCATCTTCTGAGGCTGCAAAACTAACCGCTGCAGCTACCCGTGGGCATCTAACCAGCTTGCTCTTGCTTCCTGAGCTTGTCCAGCCCTCTCAGAGAGGGTCACCAGCTGAGCATCAGGGTGAGAAATGCCCCTGTGCAAGGCGATTCCAGCTCCAAGAGTTCCCCAAAATTCCCCTGCAGACTCCATCAGCCTCAGCCCAAGCAGCCACTCTGGGGACACCCAGTGCGGGGGCAGCCCCTGCAAGTCACCCAGCTACGCGGTCCCACGGCCGGCCTTGCAGCAAGACACTGCCCCGAGCCCCCTCACCTCCAGGGAGGAGCTCAGCAGGGCAGGCTGGGGGAGAGAAGGTGGCAGCTGCCCGCCAGTCCCTCCGGCTGGGCAGGATCAGGCCTCCTCCCTCCCCAAAGTCCCTTTTTGTCTTTGTTCCCTCCATCGGTGCAGCAGCTCCGGGAGCGCCCAACCCTCCCCGGCCCACCTACAAGTTCCTCCGTGGTGGGCCAGGCAGCCCAGGGAGCGGGGCAAGCGGAGGGTGGTTTGGCAGCTTCTGAGGTCTTCAATAAAGCGCATTGCTGGCCCCCGTCTGAGCCGCCCCCTGCCTCGGCCCATCGCGCTGCCCCTCTGGCCCTGCCTGCCCGGGGGTGGGTGCTGCCCAGCCTTCTCCCGGCGAGGTTCTTCCACCCCCCAAAACACAGCCAAGCCCCAGGCTCAGGGAAGCCTGGACATCCCTGGAAACAGGGAGCACCCTGCAGCAGGCACCTCTCCCTGCAAGCCAGGACCTGTGACAGCCCACCCTGCACGCCCATTCCTGGGGTGCTGGGCCAGCGAGCGGGGCTAGGCTCCATGCACACATGGCACGGGAGAGGCCACGGGACATACTGCCCCAGCTGGAGCCAGCCTTACCACCGAGTTTCCCGGGGACAAAGCCATGAAGGCAGGAGAGGAGAGGCTGCCGTGGGAGCCAGGCGGCTCACTGGGGGGGACCCATCTGCTGCTGATGCCAGCCAGCCTCATCCTTGAAAGCCCCCTGAGGTCCCTCTCAAAACCAGATGCATAGTGACCCTTTTTCACCAGAAAAGGCACAGGGTCCTTTCCAGTAGAGCCTGGGGAGGGGTAACAGGGAAACTGAGGCACGTGGCACAGACACACAGCAACACTGGGCAGGACTCTATTCCTGAAGGCGACACACGTTCAAGTCATGTGGGACACAGCCCGTCCCTTCTCCCCCAGCCCCAAACCCCCTGGTATCCCCAAGGCAATAAATACTCCCCAAGCTACTACACACAGAAGCTCCCAGCCCACCGCCTCCCGTGGGTGTCACAGCTCGGTCTTCACCTTGTGCATCAAGTCCTTCTGGTCGATTTTGTCCAGGTCCTGATGCCAGCGGTTGTAAGCCAGCAGGGCCACGTTTTTGGCCGCCACCGCTATCATCTCCATGGAGCTGGCCACCCACTCCACGCTGCTGAGGTAGAAGAGGTTTTCGTGGAGCACGATGGGCGGGAGGGACTTGGCAGCATCGTAGCGGGGATACGCCTGCCACTCCGTCACCTGCACCGAGTAGTAGGACCTGAAGAGGGTCTTCAGCTGCTGCTTGTCCAGCGGCTGCTGGGAGAGGACACGCCACACCGCGGCCTCCTGGGGCTGTTTGCGACGGAAAGCTGCTGAGATATTGACAGGACAGATGTTGTCCATGGCATTGAAGAAGAGGTCAGGGGTGTCGGTGGTGAGGATGCTGGCGAAGGGGAAGAGCTTGGGGTCGGGGAAGCCGAAGTAGGAGGAGTTGAGGTAGCCATGCACCACAGAGGTGACGGAGGGCTGGAAGGCTCCGGGGAAGTCGGCGATGGGCGGCTCAAAGTTCTCAAAGGTGAAGTTGCTCCTGCTGGGGTGCAGGGGAGTCGTCACAACCACCATGTCATAGAAAGCTGAGCCATGGCCTTCACCACCCTCGTAGTGCACCTGGTACAGGGGTCTCCCCTCTGAAAAGAGATGGTGGACAGTTAGGAGTAGCCCTGAGCCCCAAGTGGTATTGCCTTGGCCCCCTTTTTTCTAGCATGGCCTCCATCCCCTGGTTTTCCAGTACACACCAGTGCTGGACCATAGCATCTGTGGGTTATGGATGAATTGCTGATGCTTTAGGGCAGCGGAAAGGTTTTATCAAGCCTGTGGGAGAAAGTTGCCAGCCTAGTTGCTGGAAAGTTGCCCAGCCTAGTGGGGCAAGGAGGATTGGGCAGCACAGCCCACCCCCCAAGCCCCAGCTACCCAGCCCTTCTGCTGTGCGGGACAGGGGAGCAAGCCTGCAACAAGGCTGATACCATAGAAGAGACCTGAGGGACCTCAGAAGGGAGAGAGCGGAACCTCAGGGCCGAGATCCATACCACAGGGCCCCCACCACATCAGACAAGGGGAGGAGATGGACAGACTCCCAGACCCTCGCCCAAATGCTTTACCAGGACCAGGATGCTCTCCAGTCTCCCAACACTCACTCTCTGCCCCAGCATCCCCACGCTGCCACCACCAACCTCCTGCCCTGGCACCCCCAGACCCACGCCCAGGCCAGCAGCACCCAGAGCAGACCCCGTGCCCAGGCTCACCCGAGCTGTGCAGAGAGACGCCCGTCACCCTGGCCGGGATGACGTTGGCTTTGGTCAGCTTCAGCAGACCTGAACACACCAGCTTGTTGCCTCCTTCCACTGCCCAGGTGCTGCCCTGGGCCCCCGCCAGCGACATGGCTCCTGGGGAGAGGAAGAGGAGGGTGGCTCAACAGCCTGCCCGCGGAGGGGATGCCAGGAAGGAGAGTCACACGGGGAGGAGAGGGAGTCCCTGGTTTAACCTGCAAAGGCGGGCACCAGCACCGACTGCCCGTAGCTGGAGCGCAGGACGGCCGCGATGACGTCGTCCACGAAGCGCTGCGTGACGCCCACCTCCAGCAAGGACTCGGCCACTGAGCGCTGTGTCATGTTGACGAAGGCATCTCCCCCCAGCGAGCGCAGCATCTCCTCCAGGCTGGAAAAGGCGTAGCCGTGCGCCTGGTACTTGTAGATCCTGGAGAGGACAGAAGCACAGGGCACCCGGTGATGCGCCGGTGCCAGGGAAGACCCCCTGCGTCCCCCCAGCCCCGCAGGCTCTCCTACCTCATGAACTTCTCCATCACCTCCTCCACCCACATCTGCAGGCGCAGGAAGCTGATGCCATAGTGCCACCAGAGCCGGAAGAGGTTGAGCAGGTACCAGTCAGTCTCCTCCAGGACGAAGTGCTCCCCGCTGAATATGGCACTCTTCCCTGCCACCTCACGCCGGTGCTTGAGGCCTGCAGGGAGCAGAGGGGCCCCGGACCCGCCGGGCTGGCATGCCTCCCTGGGGCTGGCCGGCTGCTGGGAAAGGCCAGCGCCAAACACCGCCGCGGTGGGGATGCGGGCAAAGACGCTCTGGGAGGAGCATCAAAGAGCGTGAGACCCCAGGGCACTGGGACCCTAGGGAGATTCTATATGTTGAGGCATCCCATGGAGCTGCTGCTGCCTACTGGGACAAACTGGTGGGAGTTTGTGAACACCCCCCCCCCCCCCCAATTCCACCAGGACCCCTCGCCCTGATGATCTGCTGCGCCACCCCGTCCCTTTCTCTTCCAGGGGACAACAGGGCTGGGGCGCAGGGACAGCAAGAGGGCGACCGCACGCCTGGGGTGCCGAGGTGGACTGGAAGCAGCCCTCCCCGCTGCCCCAAGCGCACGGCCCGGGGTGCACCCCAGCCCCCCCGTCTCAGGATAGGGAGACCCTCCAAGCGCTTGGGGTGCCGGCGCTCACCCAGGATCTTGACGAAGTCCAGCATGTGGAGGCTGAGGGCGTGGATGGAGGCTCCCCTGCTCTCGTACTGCTGCTTATTGACGGTGACGGTGGCCAGCCGCCCGCCCACGCCCGCCGGTTCGTACACGTCCAGCTGCACCTGCGGCCCGAAGTGCTGCTGCAGGAAATAGGCGACGGCCGAGCCGCCCAGCCCGGCGCCCACCACGGCTGCCGGCGGGAGAGGGGCGAGGGCGGCCGGGTCAGCAGCGCGCCCCGAGAGCGCAGGGGGACGCCGCTGAGCCCCCCCAACCCCGCGCCCGGAGCCCCGGGTTCCCCGGCCGCGGCGGGGGGGGTGGGGGAGGAGGAATTGGGGAAGAGGCGAGCGTGGGGATGCCGCGGGGACGGCGCACGGCTGCACGGCAGCACGGCAGCGCGCCCCGCTCCCGCCGCGGAGAGATGCCGGAGCTCCCCTCTCCCGCCGCCCCCGGAGGCCGGCAAGGCGAGCGGGGAGGAGGCCGCGTGCTGCCGGTACCCGGTGCGGGTGCCCCCCCCCCCCCCCTCCCACCCCGGCTCCTACCGATGCTGCGCGGCGGGGCGCGGGCGGCGGCGGGCGCGGCCAGGAGGGCGGCGAAGGCCGGCAGGAGCAGCGCGGCGGGCGGCGGGGCCATGGCGGGGACGGCGGCGCCGAGAGCGGGTCCCGGCAGCGGCAGCGCCCGCCCCGCCCCGGCCCCGCCCCGGTCCTTCCCGCAGGCTCGGCCCCCCGCGGCCGCCCCGGCCCGGCGCGGGCAGGGAGCCCGCCGGTGGCGAGCGGAGGGAGGCCCGCCCCGGCGCTGGGGAGCCCTGAGCCGGCGCGGTCGCCGGCGGCGAGGCGAGGAGGAGCAGGGCGAGCACGGGGAGGGGAGCGGGCTTTGTTCCCGCTGAGCCGGAGGGACGCGGGGGGCCTCGGACTGCTCCCCGGCTTTCGGGGGAGGGGTCCAGCGGCAGCACCGGGCTCGCCCGAGACACAGCAGCAGCATAAAAGCAGGCCTTGTGACAGCTTATCTCCCAGCACTCATCCTCCGAGAACGACACGGGGGGGGTCAGAGGAGACCCTCAACATCCAGAAGCGCGGGGTGCGGCACGCCAACGACCCCCGGCGCGGCCGCGGCGAGGATCCTCAGTGCCCTCCGTTCCTCACGCGCCGGCTGCGCGCCCACCAGGCCGCTCAGCGGCATCCCACTCCCAATCAACCCAATGGGGAACCGAGGGCCCAAAACCAGGAGCTCCCCCCCCCCCGGCACCACCTCTCTCCCGCCGCAAGCGTGCTGGGACTGCACCGTAGGGCAGTACTCGGGCCGAGCTGCTGCCGGAGCACATTTCCACGTGCTCAGTCTGCACACGGGCAACGGCACGCAGTGCTCAGTACCCGGAGGAGGGGAACAGGCTGCGTCCTGCGGTGGTTCGTGCATCAAGCGAGGGCATTTCAAGCTTTTGCTTGCGCTTTTCTGCCCTGGGCAAAACAAGGTGCCCAACAGCCAGCAGCTTGTGCCATGGGGATGCCATCCGAGAGCCTGGTGCTACTCAGATTACAAAGGATAGCAAAGACAAAGCAAAAACTGGAACAGGTAGGACACGTAATGACAGACACAGAGCCTGCTGTAGCCCAGGGCTGGCTCTGTACCAAGGGACAAAATTTAGTTTGAGAATCCGTCATCTGAACTTTGTCTCAGGAGAAAACACAAGCACAGGCCCCCTCCTTTCCTCCAGCCAGCAACCACTTCAGAGTTCCTGCACGGGAGAGCATGCACAACCCAGAAACTCAGGCCTGAACACCTGGGGGGAGGGGAGGGCCACAAACAAAAACTACCATAGCTCAGCTCACCAAAGCCCTTACAACGGGCAGTATCAACCCACCCAGGATGGGGAGATGATGCTCCCAAAGCTGCTTAAAACACAGCACACAAGTATCTTTGCAGCATGCCTCAGGTTTTAACAAGCTCTTACTTAACCAGCCTGATTTCACCATGGCTGTGGGCGATAAAAAATCTGGCTGTACATGCAGCAAGGAGTCTGGGTCAGCACTGCTCCTGATCGCCTCCCTCTCACGGCAGACCATGCCCTGCGTGCAGGTGTTCTGCAATACTGTGTCATAAGCAAAATGCTCTTCCCCTGCTCACAAGCTCCGATGCTTTTCTGCAGATGGCGGTGGCTGTGGTTTGAAAACTCCCAACTCTCCCTGTTGCTACAGAGAAAAACCAGCAGAGCCAGAAATTACTAACACAGCAGCAGGCAGCAGTATTTCCTGGTCTAGTCTGGTTAGCGAACACTGAGCAATGCCACCACAGCTGCTTTTAGGCAGAACGAGTCCACAATCACAAGAGGACTTTGCTGGCAAATCTTTAGCACAAGAATTTAGAGCTCACCCCAGAAAGGCCATTTGTAAATTGTCTTTTGCAAAGGTTTTTTCTAGTGGGAAGTGCCGTGGCACATTCAGAAGTTCAGGAGAACAAAGCAAGCAAGGCCCACCGACACGGCACCAACTGTTATGAAACTAAGGCAAAACCAGGAATGGAGGCTATTTTTGTAGAGGATGCGGGAAGGGAGAATAAGATCTGTTACAATCACACCCCTACAGAGAAAGCCTGTTTTTTTCTCCAACAAATCCCTGAAATCATAACCCGCCTGCAGATACCACAAGCATTAATACACACTGTATATTAAGCCATCCTTAATTCAGCTGCCATACAGTATGCCTGCTACAACATACCACGTGCAAAAGGGCAAAAATGCAGCAAAGCCAAGCTGTAAGAGAATAGAATGGCTAAAATAAAACCAGGTATCAAGATTGCAACTGTTGGCAGAGTTCTGCAGAATGAACCACTACCAAAGGCTGACAGAGAGCATTTCTCTACACGATGGTCTGTGAGGAGACTTACTAGGAACAGACACAGAAGCAGGTATGGAAGTACCAGAGAACGACACACCCGGGCAGTTTATCAGTGCAGAAATCCCCGACAACTCACCTGCATGAGGAAAGACGACACGCATACATGTGTGTGCATTTCTAGGAGTCCACATAAAGCATTGTTAATAAAATGTTCAACATGTACTGCCATGGACTATAGCCCTTATTGTAGACAATTGGATCAGGAACAGTGAGAAACCTTTCAATCCACAGTCCCACCTGACTAGAATGGCAGTCAGAACAAGCAGCAGTTTGGCGCAGGGAAGAAAGGAAAAAGAAGCAACTGCAATTCTTTTTTATTAGCAAATGGACAGTATCTGGACATCTAAAGGAAATCAGCCCTTTCCAACATTAACTCAAATGTCATTGTCAATTACTTGCACCACTCCCACACTTCAGTCTTTGTCTTTCATATAGCTAGAACCTTTGGGTAAACAAAGAGCACAGAAACACACAAAAAAATACAATATATACAGGCTTCCCACCAACTAAATGGACTTAGATTTTTGGAGATTAGCAATGCTTTGTTCATTTGACTTTGCAAGTAATATCAAAACATCTCAAGTTTTAAAATAAAAAAATACTACAATATTCACAATATAAAACTTAAATACATTTTTTTAAAAATTAAAGGACTGCTAATAGCTATTGATTTATCACAGCTGTCTCTCTCAACAGAAGCTCTGCTGATGAAGCACTGAGAATTTAAGGTTCACATAGTGACATTCACATTCTGCACTGCTCCTGGTCAGAGTTAAGACGCTGCCATGCTTATGAGACAGTGCCACTGGAGACTTGTCCAGGAGTTCAACTCAAATACCCCCTCAACACTGAGTGGTACAGCAAGGTCACAGAACAAGGCAAACGCCCATGTTCAGTGGGGCTGCCCACTTCCCAAGAGGAGAAATGCAGGTCCACACATCAGCATCGCATGCACATCTTTCTAGTTGTCTGCATTCCCAGCTCGAGCCCTTCAGTTCATGGCTAGGCAAGCAGAGTGGAAATGACCAAGAGGTACATGACATTTCCTCTCCACTGCTATTCCATCCCTGCTAACGTACTCCTGTGCTTTATTACATAGTCATTGAATAAAGTGACTGGAAAGAAAAAGCTCCTGGGTCTGTCTCCTCTCTGGTCTAACTCTGCAGAGTGCAATGGAACCGCACCAACGGGGACTCTGCCCCACCGTGCTGAGTGTGCAAGCTTTACACAAACAGGGCAGACAAGGGAGCAAGAACCTACAAAGGAGAAATTCAATCCACCCTTATGCAATCTCACCCACGACAAAAGAGATCATTAAGTGTGCTTGAAAGGCAAGAGAATCAAATTTTGCCTAGGAAATCTGGATTCTGTGATGGAATCCAGGTTTGGTTATTTCATTTTCACTTCACCATTCAAAGGAAGCAGAAACTAGGACAAACAACAGCTACAGTATTTATCTCTTTGGTAACTTCTGTAGAAGAGTCTCTAAGTAATGGGTACATCTTACAGTAATCATCATAAAAGCCCAATAAGATCCTGTAGAAGTTTCACAGATTGAAAAAAACTGGGGCATGAACTGGGAAAATAGCTTGCCCAAAATTAAACAGGGCCTTTGGGAGGGTGAGAAAGACTGCACAGGAACTGGATCCCTCAGATTCCTGCTCTAGCCACACAACAGCGCCACAGTGAAAGTGGCTCCCAGATATACAAGCTGAATCAATAACCTCTTAGTACAGACAGAAGGTCTGGAGTGCATTTTAGGCTATTTCTTTAAGGCAAAAATGGGTGAATACTAGTTGAGGAAACAGGCAGGCTTGGCAAATAGTCTGAAGGTGGACCAAGTAGCTGTAGTATACTTTCACAGCCAAGTGGCTCCATGGGTCTGTTTAAAGAGGATTTGGATCCTATCGCATGTGGTCACACACTACTTTTAAATCTGGCTCGGGTAAGCTGCAGCCTTTCTATGACAGAAAACTACCTGTCATGTAAAATGCCTTTGCATTTGTTTAGTTCCTTATAAATACAGTTTTACATTCAAAGTTAGTTTCCATAACCAGCTCTCCCCTCATATTGCAAAAAGACTCAGCTGATATAGCAGGGTCTGAAGAGGCAGCAGAGAACCCAACCGCTCCTTCCAGCTGAAGGCATGGTTTCCTCAGAACAGGCTGCAGACAGTCTTGAGGCAAAATAACAAGGCTTGCATTGCCACATTTCATATTTTACCTGTTCTTTGTCTTGAGCAACAGCGTAACCTGGTGACCCAGTCAGCAAGTAGACCAGCAAAACAATGAAGTCCTGTATGTCTCTGAAATTTCCAACAACATGGTAAAACAAGAGCACTGAACAAGAGTTTTGTCCAAAGTGATCTAATGCTCCCATGAAGTGCTGTTTCAGGGCTGAAATCTCAAGTACCTGCCTGAAAACCTACCTACGGAGAGGCAGAAAACCGCACTTCAGAAAGTACCCACTACCGAGTCACCCACATACAGCTGTCACTAAAGCAGCTTACATGGAGCATATTAGAAACGTGCATCTTCCTTAAATTTCTGGAATGACAACCAACTAGCTGCACATAGTCTCCCCAGATGAAAGACTGTCGATAGCTGCTAATTGAAGACTGCGGTAATCTTGAAGTCCACCACAAAAGGATTATGCAACTGAAGCCTGCAAAGGAATGGGAGACGAATAAGCTTTCTTCCAAACCAGTGATGGCATCCACCATAAGTAAAGAGTTTTTGGAAGTGGATCTCAAATAACTGTCTGCCCATGGATCCAATTCCAGAAAGTAAAAAGGCAGGAATTAATGAATCAGTAAGAAACAACCCAAAAACAACCATTCCTGCCTCCGTTTTGTGTACTGCAGACCATAGGCTGGTTTATATAACTCTTCGGTCATTATACTGCTTGCTGTTCTGTAAAGGGTTAAATTCTGATCTTACTCAGTGACTGCATCCTTTCAGCTGAGATAAATGGACTCCCAGGCAAAAGGACCACTGGGAAATACATATGCCATGCTGTGACAACAACATGCCTCCAACTAAGAGGACGGCTTGAGGTCAGCTTTCACTTCCTCAGCCTTCTGCTTCTCTGACTTTCTTGTCACTGCTGCTAAAATTGGTTCAAGGGCACTTGAGACTTTTAGTAGAAAAGATTTTTCTCCTTGCATCAAAACCCAAAAGGTTTAATATTTACTATGACCACACAAAAGTAGAATCTGAATGTGAATTGGAAGTTAGTGTTATCAGAGTACCATTATTGGAGAGCTGAGAAAACAAAACAGTCCAGATTTCCTGCTTAAGGGCACATCTCCATTTTGCTAGCAGCTGCAACAAAGAGCATATAGTTTATCATGCTTGAAAGCTGCACAAATACCCATCAGGGAAGAGAAATTACTCTCCTTTAAAATATAATTTTTGGTTGGAGAAAAAGAGATTTGAGAACAGTTTTTTGGCTCCACCAAGAACCGCTACTCCCTGTTTTACCTTTTGGAACAAGGAGGCAAGCTAAAATTTTACCTGGAGAACAAATATTAACACATTAGTCTGACCTAACAACTGAATTTTCTTTAAAACTTCATCTGTATTTAACTGTAGTACGACACAAGATTTCACTAATTCAGGATTGTTTTCCTGAAGTGACATAAGAAAAAGCTGCCCTAAATGTCATTTCAAGTGATCATCTTCATCCCCACCTGAGGGGTCTGGGGACAAGAGAAGACACGAAAACCAGCCTGATAATAATACTCAGCCCTTTGGGCTTTTCTTCTCCCGAGTGCTTTGTAAAGAAAAAGCCTCACCACATCCCTGTGAGGTAGGTCAGTAAGTATTATTATAGTCCCTTAATACAGATACGGAAACTGAGGCAGAGAAGTTACTTTCCTGAAGGCCACTGCAGGAGTCTGTCTTGGAGATGGAACCGGGAGACAAGATTCCTTAGCTCTCAGAGAATTTCCCTTTCTCTCCCATATCTCCCCTCTTCCCCATACAAGTCTTAATGGAGAAATGAGCAACAGAGAAAGGGGCTACAGTGCCACATTTGTGACAAATAGCAGGACTTCTAGTACTACTCCACATACTCCAAAAAGGATTATTAAATATACAGGTACCTTAGAATTAATGGCAAAACGACTGCACACATTATAAAGAAGCCAACATACAATACAAACCTAGCTTAATAAATAAGTAAAGACATGCAGCTGCAGTTGTGACTGAGTGCTGAGGGGTCCTCAGCTCAGTAAGGTCCCAGATGCCAATGGGTAAGCCCACGTCATTCCTGTGACTCTACTGCCACGCCGACAAGTGCGTGTCTGATAGTGCGACCGTGGAGTTTATAGCCATCCTGAGTCACCAGTGCTATTGTGCCTGGCTGCATTCCCTCAGCTGGTACATGGCAGACTATTTCGTGGTCATATGGGTCATATTTGCCACCAACAGGGTTCATTTTCTGAAGGCCATGTTTGGCAAATACACTTTGCAATTTGGCCTCTATGAGAGAGAGGCCTTCATAGATTTTCTTCAGGGTTGGATTTGGATTACTAGGCTCTGCTTCTTCTGCGGCACTCTCGGCAGTCTTCTCCAAGATATCTGCTACCTCCACAAGGTCCCTGCAGAAACTCTGGATCCCTATACGCACAAAGAAGCAAGAATTAAATGAAGGGCAGTTTACAGAACATACAGAGCTACAGTACCAATGATAGGCACAGAGTCACAGCAGTTTGAAAGCATGTTTAAAGCTCCTAATTGATTTGAACCGTTACTTTAGTGAGACCAGATGGTGTCTTCTGTATCCTGTAGCCAAACCTTTATCATTAAATGGGTAGTAATCTAAAGACTCCCCAAATCAAGGTATATGCAGGAAAGGTACATCTATATACATCAACATATATATATATATATAGTATACCTGACAAAGCAGAGCATTAGTATTTCACTCCAAAAAGTTCTTGCAACTAAGACTTGTCATTTAGGACACTGTTCCACACCCTCTCACACAGTCCCACAGACATAAGTGTTTTGACAAGCAACTCACACAAATGCACATGGGCACAGGGAACAAACACAATGGGGGGAAGTAAAAACAATACATGACCATTCAAAAGTACATCCTCAATTTTATTCATAAGTTAAAACTACTGTGGAAGGACTGGGAAAGATGGTCCTTGGGTTGGTCATGAAAAGTCATGCAGTCTTTTTCATTAGAAAAATGGGTTCAGATTGTATACATTTCCAGAAGTGGTGTACTACACAGTGCAGAAATTTCAGGAAAAACAGCCTCCCTCAGTTATATAGATGCCATAACTAACTTACTGGAAAGACATATTAGGAAAACAAAGAAAGAGAAACAATAGTTAGGTGCTGTCTATGGTTGTACATACATGTTTAAACATGCGCAGAATGAAGCAGCACAAAGGAGAAGCAACAAAGGAACACACAGACCGGTTACCAACCATTTCATAGAATCACAGGATCATTTAGGCTGGCAAAGACCTTTAAGTCCAACCATTAACCTAACACTGCCAAGTCCACCACTACATGTGGCATCTTTTAAATACCTCCAGGGATGGTGACTCAACCACTTCCCTGGGCAGCCTGTTCCAATGCTTGATAACCTTTTCAGTGAAGAAATATTTCTTAGTATCCAATCTAAACCTCCCCTGGCACAACTTGAGGCCATTTCCTCTCATCCTATCACTTGTTACCTAGGAAAAAGAGACTGACACCCACCTTGCTACAACTTCCTCTCAGGTTTTCCTCTTGCACCAGAGTCTGTTTTAAGGCTCTACAGACCCCCATGCCTCACTCTGTGAGCAACTTCTAATAAAGAACCTAATTTTTCTTCAGATCTGAAGCATACTACATATAAAATTCAAAGACCTCACACCCCCCCCCCTCAAAACCAATGGTGCTGATTATCCCAGAACTCGACAGCCATTTTATAGCACAATTGGTAGAACAGTAAGAAAAATACAGCAACTCTTATTTCAAAGCTAGAACAAAACTAGAACAAAAAAACCTTCCAAAATTCATGCATTGTGGAGAATAACAGTTTCTCATTCTCAGAGATGGTGCTGACAGAGTGCAATGATTAAACAGCCGTTTATTCCCCGTTCACCTGCCTCTGTGGCCAAAGCTACAAATTCAGCTCACTTGACTGATGGTAAAATATTTCTTGTAGAAGTTTTAAAGAATGTCTGATATAGGAATTGACAACCTTTGTCCCAGGCAGCATCTACCTCCTAAAAGCTAGAGCAGAAGAGAAGAGGCTGTTAATATAGTAAAGGAGATCACAACCTGATGACACAGCTGAGTATGAAATACACCCTGCCAGAGCCAAATCTCAGCATACAGAAGAGCCTGTAATTTCAACCAAGTCAGCAGAACTACACTCAACTGCACTGGGCCTATTTTATTAAAAAAAAATTTAAAAAAAATCACAAAACAGTCACTGAGATAAACCTGATAGGACACAGCTGGACATAAAGAAAAAATAGTGAGTAAGCCCAGACACCAAAAGTACAGGCCAAACATCACGCCAAACTTTACAATGAATGAGGGCAGGATGGGGGGAGAGAGAAAAGCTGTTGATCAGCATTTTATGCTCAGGCAGGCAGGCCACCACAGTAAGCACAGTTCTGTCTCACTTTGCTTACCAAAGAGCTTGGCATCTTCCACAAACTTCTGTGTTCTCCTCCGGACATTCTCAGAATCTGCCAAGGCTTTCCGGTATCGTTCCTGTAACCACAATAGCAAGGGGACACATCAAACAAGGAGGTAAAACCCATTTCCTGTCAGCTGGCAATCCCTTAGAAACACTTTAAAAACAGCCCACTTTATGTCAGAATGTTGTGCTGGGCTTCTGCATTTTCACTACATGCAAACCCAGGTCTCTCTCCTACTGATTAATCAGCACAACTGCAACTCCCTCAAAAGACCCAAGTGAAGGCCAGAAGCATTCAGGGCGAAGCTCAGTTGAACACCACACCGCATTGTCAGGCTGCTGCTTTTTGCATGACTCACTGTGGCTATTCAGACACTCCTTTCTCTAGCAGGCAAGCTGGCAGTCTCAGCAACAGATCTGCAACTGGCTGATTTATCGCTTGGTGCAGTAGTATTCTCAGGACCATTATCTCCAGAATTGCCCTGTGCTGCGGTATTTAATCCTCTCCTTAGTCACATCTGTTCTTCAAAGTCCCTATAACATGATCCCTACCATTTCCACCACACCACTGTCACTAAGGAGGACTTCCCCTCTTGGACAATCTGAATCCCGTGCGACACAGCATGTGATACTAATCGGATGAACCTACTGCTATCCCCTCTGTACAACACTGTGAAAAAACTGACCAGACCACCCACAGCATACAGTTTTGCCTGCCAGGATCATACTACCAGTGTCTTGCTCCTAGGTGCTACTGACAGATGGTGTTTCTGAGGAAGGCAGACTGTACTTTCACAGTGCACCCTCTCACACTCAGAGCACAGCTGCTTTGAAGGCTGCCACAGGACAGCGGCATTGTGTGTGTGTTACAGGGCTTACAGAAAAAGCCAGGGCTGAAAGACAGACCTAGTCAAGGGGATTGAACGAAAGACATCATGATGCCACCAGCAGCATACTCACAGTTAAATCCCGGACTTGTTCTTCCAATTTGATGGCTTTGTGCTCTAAGGCACAGTCAGAAAGGGGATGCTTGGGCTCATCACGGGGATCTTCCGGACCACACTCATCTCCTGTACTTCTCTGCTGAGCTGCAGTGCTGAAAACACAGTGGGATCCCCTGAAATACAAACTAGAGACAAAGAAGGGAAGTTAAGTAACAACAGGCTCAACAAGAATTCTAGTTTAGTTGTAATTACTAAAAGCAGGCTCTCTTAAAAAAGGTACATAGGATTCTAGATAAAATTTTAGCACTTTTCAGAAAATATGGACAACTAGCACAGAAACACAAAGAGACAGATGTTTTGCAAAAATTCTTTTATTTTAGACTCACATGTCACTACAGAGGCTATACACCACTTCTTTGGCATACCTTGAAAGGAGTCAGATTTTCACAGGAAAACAATTTGTGACTTGCATTTTTGCTGACCTCCTAGTAGAGGTGGTCACTTTCGAATGACAAACTTCAGAAAAATGTTTGCAAGGTAGTCTTGAAAAGGAGGTAGGTAGTGTAAAGCTGTTTATACAGTTATTTAAAAAATCCCCAATGTTCTGAGCAAAATTCAGCAAGATCTGCAAACCCATGGCACTTAATAAGATAGGCATGCAGAGCCTAGTCTGCTACCCAAGGTGGCACAGTGACCTCAAAAGTCACAGCAGTGGAATGGCTGTGGATTTCTGTGAAGCAAGTCAACAAGCAAGGAAAGACATACACATCTCAAACTGCTGGCTAGCAGAGGATCCAATTCCCAGATGCTCTGACCCATTTGTTCTCCTGGTTGCAAACAGACATTGTATTTGGTGTATTCAGTTTTCCTCCTATTGAGTGAAGAGGATGAGAGTTTGAACCTTTTGCCAATCAGTTCTTCTTCCAAAGTATCAATTGCTAGACTGTATCCAGCTTTCATGTCCACTGTACAAACAACAGTTAAGAAACCAAAGAGAAGTGTCAGAGACATGACCAAGTTGTGTCCATCCCAAATATTCTGGAGCCTTCTGCCAGGATCTTCACAGCTCCAATAGCTGTGTTTGGAAAAGGGACTGAACATGCCAACTGAAAATTGTCCCTAATATTCTCCAATACTTCTAAGCACTTCAAATGTTTTTATCTCTATTGGCAATGAAAGAGTCCCAAAGGCAAAAAAAACCCAAAACAAGCCCAAGCCTCAAGTGCTGAAGCCTACCCTATTTCCAATTACTTTTTCATCCCAAGTATGCTTTTCAACTAAAAAGCACACTTGTCAGTGGTTTGTGTTGGTACAGCAGGTGGAGCTCATCTAGGAGCCTGACTCCACAACTTGCAGATGAAATGATGAAAAAACCAAAGAGCCAGGTAATTGGATTGAGCTGTATAAAGACCGCCTAGGTGCTTAGCAGCCTATTCTATACTGTAACAATCTCACATGTTTTCAAAAAACTAGATAACAGAAGTCTATCTGAAAACAGTTTGGCCAGAAGATGATCAAAACCAGCATGCTAGACACTTTGAAAAATAAAGAAAACATTTTTCACTTCATTCTGTTCTTTTCCAGAAAGCCCTTCACCTGCGGTAACAATGCTGTCACTCCAAACCAGGAGTTTTCACTCCCCCTCCTACACCACTTGCTTTTACAAACCAACCTAGACAGGACCCATTCCTGTCAGCATGAGGCCAAAGCCTCAGCCCACCTCCTTCTCACGCCTTACACCATGAACAGGGTCTGCAGCAGAAAGTTCAATTTACTTCCAAACCAGCTCCATTCAGGAAACATTTTAATATACGCTTAAGAAGGAAGGGTGTCTCCTTTTTTTGGGAACACCTAGGCTCTTCCTTTGAGCAGGGCTTTCAACATCCCCTTTAATAGAGGGGTTTTGCATATACTAAGTGCACAGAGGTCGCTGCACTGTCACCAACTCAAAATACTGTGTTTATACAGCACAATTCAACACTGCACAGAGATGTTAATTTAGGCCCCAGAATCGATATAGCTGAGTTCATGTTACCAGGCCTGCACCATTAAGCTTTCTTACTTTTCAGCAAGACTATATTGCTCAGGAACAATGTCGCAGAAGTACACACCTTTTGTTTCTAGGTCTATCAAATCGGTCATGAGACCGAAGTGTTGTTCAGCAATCCAGCTAAGCTGAGCTTACAGTGGCAACTGGGACAGGTTTGCTCCCCTTATTCCAGTACTGGAGCTGTGCAGAACAAAGGTTCAGGGAGTTAAACCAGCTGAAAACTAACCCTACAAAAAAAACCCTCAAACCCGACTCTTCTGACTGTGTCCCTGAATAGGTTTGCTGACAGATCAGATGAGTGCAAGTGCCAGTACAAAAGAGAAGACAAACCGTGAAGCCTGGTGAGATGTGAGAGGGAGAATATGGGGAAGGGAAGAGGTGTCCCCCTTTAGGTGGCAGCCAGGGCTTAGACTGGCTCAGCTCTATGACCAAAGCACAGTTTAAGAGATTTTTATCTGCCCAAAGACCACCAAGCATCTCCTACCACTCCCTGCTTAGCAGCCCAGATGTTTCCTCATTTTATCTTTAATACAAGGTTGCTAAATGTCCCACAACACTAATAACAAACTTCCTTTTCCCACCTGAAGACACTTGCATATGCAATTTTTTTATTAAGTGGGTGCTTAAAACATGATCTGTATGTCAAACCACTCCTTCTCAACACATTACATACCAGACACAAGTCTGAAAGTGCTTCTGCTACCTACACTTGCTCTACATCAGGACGTTCCTCACACTAATCTTTAAAGAACCAGACAAGGGGCTGTCACTAGGCTCTTTTCAAAAAGCTGCCCAGCCACAGCAGTTCTGGGTTCCAGGAATGCCAACACAGAAGAAAACCCCACACTTTAACCCTGGCTGCAGAGAGATTTGTTTGGCGCACAAGACCCCATCTTAAATGATTTTTAAGATGCTTGTCACATTCGTTTTGTTGACTCGTTAACATAGCACTTTTTCAAAGTTATAGAAAGTAGACTAAACAGGAGTTGAGGACAGAGAACAACCCCCTTCACCAAGCCTTCAAAATCAATCTGTGAAGCTTTAAACAACTGCAAAGGTTTCTTTGTAAATAAAAGGTGCGTCCGTGGTAAGCACCAGCTGCAAGCTTTGTCCTTTATCATCTTGCATTTAATTTAAAGAGCTGTAGGGATGGAAATTAGCCATGCTACAGATGAGCCAAAGAACCTGAAATGCAACTGAGAAAGCAGCCTTGCTAGGTGCCTCACAGGTTAGACTCCTGTGTCTTAAAAAAGCTATACAAATGAGTTAACTCTTCTACATCCAAGGAGCAAAGGTGAGTCATTTCCCTCTGCAAGTGATTTACACTACACAGATGGGTGTGTTTCAGTGTGTAGGAGGAGAGGGGCATGAATGAGCTAGTGCCTCAGCTATGGGGACCTGCCTACGTGAAGCAGAAAGCTGCCTGCATGGACTCCTTTTTCCAGCTTGTGAAACCAAGTCACAGAACACTCCCCCGTGCAGTGAAATGCCCTGGGTATCAAGTGCTGTTCAGACGAGCCTGCCTTAAAAGTTGTAGGCAAGAAACAAGAAGCACAGACTGACTCCAAAGGGAATACTTAAGAAGGACTATTATGCAGAACTGAAAATGCCACTCAGTTTACTTCTTCCTTCAGGATGAAAGAAACACTCCACTAAAAAGGGCAAGTGCTATTTACAGTCTGTCCACTGCACTGTGCTCCATCTTCTAAACACAGTCTTGATCACAGCTGCCCTAAAAATAGGCAGAAATCCCACTAGAGGAGTTGACACATCCTGAAGTGACAGACACGTGGAAGTCCCAGAGCGCGTGAAGGGATTATACAAGTAAGCTGGTGATACAAAAAGATTTACAAACTGATGTCACAGAAAGCCAAGTAGATAGATATAGCAGAGGAGTTGATTGTAGCCATATAGTTTAAGCCAATTGTCCTTGCAGATCAGAATTTAAATATGAGAACGAGTCTCTGTGGTCACAATAGTATCACCTCTTTCTGGAGCACAGGCACCATACCCTAACATCCCAAATCGACGTTGTCAAGTTCCCTCTGAACACAAGGGTCCTTCCCGATCTCTCCTTAAACACTCCCTCCTCCTCCCAAATCAGCATGACAAAGCACGCAAGTGCTGAGACACACAGAAACATCTGCATTGGTGTTTTAGCTCTGATGAGCGTGCTTTGGAAGGAAATCTCCTAATTACCCTCAATTACTGCGCTCTGTTTCATCAGGGAGCGATACCAGAGATTAATACCATGAGGATTCCTCTTTGATGAAACTGGAGAACAAGCTTGTGCAGTGCACCTTAATGCAGGATGGGTGTTAACTGGGCAGTAGGCTCCCAGTCTACAGTGAGTCCAGGCTAAGAAGTCCCCAAGACGTGGGCAGCATGGGTGTCTGGGCCCCACCACCCACCGCTTTGCTGTACGGAGCCACTCCTGTTGGCTGCAACGCAGCCACGGGCACAGAAATCTTGCATAGAAAGAGGAGTTTCACACCGATGGCAGGTTCTGGCAATCCTCCATGAAGGAAGCCTGCTCAGCTTCCATCAAAGTCACCTATTTCAAACTTGGTGGACATGTTGAAAGGGGCAACACAGTTTTCACACATGTAAGAGCATATGAAAGAGGAAGGATTTTCAGACATGCATCTTTACCTTTAGTCCCAAACGCAGATGCTGCTACGATGTGCTGCAGAATTATTTTATTGCATTTAAATGGTCTTTCTTCCCCTCCCCCCCGAAAAAAACTCTCGGATAAACTAACATACATTTTGGCATTTTTTCTTTTCACCTCCCCACATTCCACTCAAATAACCAATGCACCTGTTATGGATTTCCATTTTATAAGCCATATTCCACAATGTCCAAAAATATGACTGGACGCTGTTTTTCTGTCTAAATATTGACACAATTACATGGAGCCTCTTCCCTTGACCACCCAAAACACGCTGAAAGTCCAGGTGCTGCATCACTAACAAAAATAAAAACTGAGGAGCACATTAAACATATAGGTCACGGGTAAATGGTTCGGATGGGCAAGAAGAGACTCGGAAATCCCCCGTGGATACGTGTAACGGCAGGCAACAACCTCACAACGTGACTTACTGACCGCAGAAACGCTTTGCCTCAAAAGTGAAAAATGATTTTTTTTTTTTGTTTTCCTCAAAACGTCACCTTTTCCAGGAAAGAGCTTGCTTATCGAGAGCTTATTTTTCTTCCAGGCCTTCTGAAGAGCTAAGGGCCGCCTGCGTGCCCCTCATGAAGGGTAAGTAGTTGGGGGGGGGGGGTTGAGGAGAAGGGGACACGGCGTCCTTCCAGGGGAGGCCCGGGCCGACCCACACCCCCCGCGGGCGCCCCGGGCCCGGGCCCGACGAGGAGCTTCGTCGCCGCCGCCGCCCTACGGCGGCGGCGGCGACGAAGCTCCTCGTCGGGCCCGGGCCCGGGGCGCTGCCACGTCTCGCAGCGAGCCCGCCACAGGAGGGGAGGGGTCAGCGCCGCAGCCGTTGGCGACCGTTAACGGCTGAGGGGACGACGCAGCCCCGCTCCCCTCCTGCACTTCCCGCCGCCTATCCACCTACCTGCCGCGCCGCGGCCAGCCGCCGAGGGAAAAGACGGTCCCGAAGCGCCGCAGGGAACGGGCGGCCATCGCCCCGCCGACCGACGGACTGACTTGAGGGAGGGGGGGGAACGACGCGCCGGCGCCGCCCGCCAACTACGACTCCCAGAAGCTCCCCCCAGGGCGGACTACGAGTCCCGGCAGGCAGCGCGGCGGGGCGGGCAGCGCCTCAGAGCGGGGCTGGCGCGGGGCTTGGGGCCGGGACCCCGGGGCTTGAGGCGGTGGTCGTGCCGCCGCTGGCCGCGCGGCCTAGGGGGGTTGTAAGGCGGCGGGGTTCACCTCTTGTTCAGTAGAGGCTGAGAGAGGCTTGCGCCAGCAGGCTGACCTGGGGCGGAAGAAAGCGTTTCTCATCCCGTGGTGAATAAAGATTAAAAAAAAAACCAACCCCAAACCGTGGCCAAGTGTGCCTTTTAACTGAGGACTGCCTCCACGGGGGGCCTACGGGAAAGATGGGGAGGGACTCTTTATCAGGGAGTGCAGTGACAGGATGAGGGGTAATGGTTTTAAACAAGGAGGGTAGATTTACATTGGATAGAAGAAATTCTTCACTGTGAGGGTGGTGAGGCACTGGAACAGGTTGCCCAGGGAAGCTGTGGATGCCCCATCCCCGGCAGTGTTGCAGGCCAGGTTGGATGGGGCTTTGAGCAACCTGGTCTAGTGGAAGGTGTCCCTGCCCATGGCAGGGGGTTGGAACTAGATGAGCTTTAAGGTCCCTTCCAACCCAAACCATTCCAGGATTTTATGACATGCTTTCACGGGCTGTGATGGTCCAGCTCCATTTCTCCCCACTGTGGGCAGAGCCTCCTCATTTCTTTAGTGGGAGAGGTAATGCTTGAGGAGTGGGTTTTTACCCTTTTCCTAAGTGAAATGGGACGGTGCGGCTCCAGGTCTCAGAGGGGACAGGAGCAGTGACAATCAGCACAGGGAAGCCACTGCCAAGAAGAGGATGAGCACCATCAGGAATGGGGCTTTCCTGCACCTCATCCCTGGGAGCCCCTCCAGCCTGGGCAGCGGGCAGCTAAGCTCACGGCTCTGAGCTAACTGCAGTCACTGACATGGTGTACAAGATTCACCCAGCCTGCCTGCCCCAGCAGCTGCTGTCACAGGGGTAACGAGCCCACCCCAGACCCACCCTGGCCCATTTCACTGTGAGCAGGAGTAGTTTACCCACCGTGCTCCCTACAGCCAGGGGAAGGGGCATGCCAGTGCCAGCGTTTTTATTTAAAGCTGCTTACCTAGTTACTAACAAGAGGGCTTTGAAAGAGCGAGCTCCAAAGGTTAATTGTGGCAGTTGTTAGCATGAGTGGGCGACAGGCCTGCTCCCTTGTTCCCAGCACAAAAGCCTGGGCCTTTCCTTTTTATTCCTGTCCCTTGTTTCTGCCTGTGCTAAATGACCTTCCTCTATTTCTCTTTTCTGTTCCAGTCCCCTCATCTGAAAGCACCTTTTTTTTTTTTCAGTTTTAAACTTCCCTTCGCTCCATTTTGACCACATGCCTTGGCAAACCAAGTCTGACCGCAGCAGCAATAGTGTGAATGCGCTGTTGGCCAGGAGACAACACTGTCCCTTTCCCTGCTTCCCTGAAAGCTGGCATGGGGCTAGGGCAGAGAGAGCTGGGCTGCCTCCAGCCTCAGCCCTCTGCAGCACTTCTAAGCTGTTTAGCAAGGTTGAAAGGTATCTGCTGTTAATTTGCTTTCAAATGCTGACACTTGAGCTTTGTTCATTCCCAAGGGAAGCCAGCGTGCCCTCACCCTTACTGCCTGGAGGACAAGAAGGAAATACTAGACAAGGGCACTTGGTTGAGCCATAGCGAGCTTGAGACATGAGGAACCCTGAGATGAGACCCTGCGGAGCTGGGAGCAGTGAGCAGGGTGAATGATCAGCGTCTCTGAAGTGTTCAGTCCTGAGCAGCTCATGAACTCCAACACTGAGGGGGCCAAAAAAACCCAACAAGTCCATGGTCGCTTTGGAAAGTGTAGCCTGGTCTCCAGCGTCCCAGGGTGGCACACACTGATCCTGATAAATCAGAGCACAGCGCCGACTGCCAGCCCCTGGGCTCTCCCCTCCTTCCTTATGCACCACCACTGGCACACACACCTTGCGTCGAACTCCCGGCCCCGTGGGAGGCTCCTCCCAGAGATGGGTTTCCCAGTAGTATGTGACCCTGATCCACGAAGGACTCCCCTTCCCCCCCGCCTCCCAAATCCCCCTCCCACCCCTTTCCCCATGGTTTGTAGTGTTGCCCACGAGGCAGATG
Source organism: Buteo buteo (assembly GCF_964188355.1). NCBI lineage: Eukaryota > Metazoa > Chordata > Aves > Accipitriformes > Accipitridae > Buteo > Buteo buteo. Next base: position 12,601,301 of record NC_134194.1, on the reverse strand, counting down.
GTGCCGCAGTGGTGGGGCATGGGAGGGCATCACTCCCCGCATGCCTTCCCAGCACCCTCCTGGTGCCTCGGAGAAAGGGGGCTTGTAGCTCCTCCATGAGCCCCAGTGTCCGGCGGGGGCTCAGCAGGTGTTCCCGCAGCCCAGCTTAACTCTGCTTCTTTTCCCACTCCTGCACAGAAAGGAAAAAAAACAGGGGATGAGGAGACATCGCTGGAGAAGTGAGCGCTGAGCCCTTCAAGGGCATCCCTCCCTACTGGGGGCTTTGGACCGCCCCAGCATCTTCAAAGCCTGGGGTCACTGCTGCTCCAGTCATCATAGAGGCGATGCTCTCCCTGCTGCTCACCCAGCCCTGCACCTTCCAAATTTTCCTGCAAGCCAGGCTCATGCTAACAGTGCTGCTAAGCTGGGCCAGCCTGGCTGCAGGGGAACCTGGCAGTACCCCCTGCTCTTGGGGTAGGGAGCATCCCCGGTCCCCAAATTTTATGGTCGAGGAAGGGGGACAGGACAAAGGATGAGATTTCCCAGGGGGCCAGAGATGAGAGGCAAAGCGAAGCAGGACCTTGGCCTTTCGCAGCACGTTTCCCTTGTTGGCAGGGAGGATGGAGGGACTTCTTTTCCTCAGTTCGGCTGCACAGTTAACGGGGACCAAGTGCTCAGGAGGGCTCCCGTTTGGCTTGTTTGTAGCTTCCTATGGAAAAGGGTGAGAAAGAAGGAAAAGGATTTAGGAGACCCAGGGAGCAAGGACAGCCAGGGGAGAAAAAAAAAAGGCACAAACTGTCACGAGGTCAAAACTGATGTGGCCAAACCTAATTGATGCCTTGCTTCCGACCTCTGTCCACATGGGACAAAGCAGCAGGGATGTCCCTTCTTCCCCACGTGCTGCTCCCCCTGCCACCCCAAGCACCTTGCTGGGGAAAGCCAAAGCCAGGAGAGCGAGGAAGAAGGGATGCGTACCCCATTCTCAGCCTTGCCGGTCACAGCTAGCCCCAGGGCTGGCCCTCCTGCCAGCGACTGCTTCAGCTGCTCCTTCACTTCAGACAGCTTAAGCTCCAGGTCGACGCGGCGCTCCTCCTTCTGCCGGCACTGCTCGTCCAGCACTGCCACCCGCTGCTCCAGGTCCTGCAGCTTCGTCCCTGCTTGCACAAGTGCACCCAGCTCAGCGCCTTCACCCAGGCATGAGGCCGCAGGGACGGAGAAGCCACCCATCCTCCTGGACGGGGACACTAGATGGGGCTGCCAGGCCGGCAGCGTGCTGCTGCCAGCCCCGCTCACCACCAGAACGCCAGCCCAACGTCCCCAACCCACCCCAGCTCTACAGCCTTCCCCCTGAACCTGAGCGCCTTCGAGCAGCTGCAGCACTCGGATGGCAACAACCTACCCGTGCTGCCCTTTATGGCTTCCCGCAGCTCTCGCTTCTCTTTCCGCAGCAACAGCAGCTCACTGCGGATTGATGCTTTCTCCTTCTCCAGCTTCTCCTTCTCCGTCAGAAATCGCCTGGCGTCCTCCTCGGCCCGGTTCTTCCCGTACCTGTACTGGTTGGCATCTGCGTGCACAAGGAGAGCCCGTCATGAAGGCTCTGGCCCCGGCTACACCGATGCCACCCGCGGTCTAGCCGAGCTGGTGCAGCACAACCCATCACCCGCGTGCTGGAGCCGGCCAGCCCCAGCCTGGTTGCAGACCCCCTTGGGGAAACAGCATCCTCCCACACTGGCCGGGGTCCCCCTGCGGAGTTTTGCAGCTGAGGGTCCCCACTCACTCGACGCGTGCCTCTTCACTTTCACTTGCGGGTCCACTCGCCGTGACTTCTCGCTGCAGGAGGAAGCATGGCGCTTCACCTGGGCTCCTGCCGGCCGCCCTGGCTCCTCCTCAGCCTGCGGCAGGGACAGGAGGGAAAGCGTGCTGGAACACCCGCGGGGCCATTGCGGCCTGGCCAAGGCTCCCGGGGGCACCTTCTGTAGCCTGGCCACGGTGGCGGGAGAGGGCGAGCCACGGAGCCATGCTCACCTGAACCTTCTCATAGGGGACGTCATCGTACACCACACGGGAGGAGTCTGGCCGGTGATCCTGGGAGGAGCTGGCCCACCTGCAGAAGGAGGGATGGGGTCTTTCTTTCCAGGACATCCTTGCCAGTCCCTCAGAGAGCCCTTCCATCTCAGAGGGCTTCCTGCTTTGCCCTCCCAACTTCACTCATGAGTACCCTACCCTACCCTACTCTACCATGTGTATCCCTTAAGTCCTTCATCAGCATTCACGAAACACCTTTTGCTTTCCATCCTGCCCAAGCAAAACTGCCCTGCTTCAGGAACCACCAGCCCCTGGAACGCTGGCTGTCCCCGAGATCACAGCACAAACTGTGTCCCCGCCTGTGCCTTTCCTAGGGAACACACGGGGCCGAGGATCGCCATCCCCAGCCCAACTCTCTGTCCCCGGCACAGCAGGAGGACAGCCTTACAGGTAGGAGTGCCTCACAGCCGTCACTATGTTGGCAATCGTCTCCACGTCCACGTAGTCGTAGTGCAAGGCCTCCGGTGCCGTCCGTGAGCCCGTCTCCACCAAGAGGAGACCCAGCCAGCGGCCTAGGTCTTCGGAGCAGCTTGCCTGCAGGAGAGAGAAAGTGTTGGGGTGCATGCCCAGCTCCTGGTCCCTCGCCCTCGCTCCTGCCTCCCGACGCAAAGTCCCGCTGTGGAGAAGGGCCCTTCGACACAAAGCGTGTGTGCAAGGCTTAGGAGGCTCCAAGAGAAAGCGCACGGGCACATGCAGGAGGGCCCAGTCCCAAATCCCCAGCCACCACCTGCAACCTGCCTGCTTCAGCCCTACCAGCCTCCTCCCTGCGTCCAGCCTGCAAATACCTGCGCGGCTGCCCCAAGTGATGCCCTGGGCTTCCTTAACGTGCAGGGGAGGGGAAAACAAGGCACTGCTTGCATGCGAGTGCTGATCATCACAGGAGATGCTCCCCCAGCTTGACAACCCCCTCCTCACAGGACCAGCACGCCGTGCCCGCCCCGCTGCCCGCTCACCTCCAGCGCGGCCACCTCCTGCCCGTTGCGAAGGATGCGGAAGGCGAAGGGGTGTTTGGGGCCCAGCCCCGGGACCACCTCACAGCCCCGGAGGACGATGGCGTTCACGTGGGTCCGCAAGTCAGTGCGGTCCTTGTGGAAGTAGAGGGTGTTGCCCTTCAGGCGACACCAGCGCTCCTTCCAGCACTGGTTAACCAGCACGCTGAGGTAGCCTGGGGGGTGGCAGGGCCGATGGAAGGGTCTCAGTGCCTGCTTGGCTGGACCTCGGGCAGGCTTTAACGAGACATGGCTGCCCAGAGATTACAGCATGGCTCTCTACTTGTTTGGTCCTTCTGTGCCTCAGTTTCCCCAGCTGGGACACCCTGGTCCCAGGTGAAGTGCCACCTCAGTGCCACACAGTCACCCGAGCCTGTTTTCTGGGACACGGGTGACCCCTCGGCCCCATCCCCACACAGCATGGGAATTTGCAGAGCTGGGACTGGGCACCATTTCATAGCCTGAGGCAGTGTCACAGCCCTCCAGCAGCTCAGTGAGCTTGCCCCCACCCCACTGCCCCCTTACCCCCACCAACTGCCCCCCATACGGCCAGGCTGGGGGGGAAGGATGCCAGCTCCCCACCGCTCCTGGCCCAAGCGAGCCAAGCCCTGTCTCTGCCCCCGGCCCACACGAACCGCAGCAGGGGATGTCCTCCTCGGTGGAGGAGGTCTGCGTGTCCTCAGGAGAAGGCTTCTTCTTGGAGAAGCTGATGATCCTGGTGATCTTCTTCCCCGCTGCCCGGCTCATCGAGCCCTTCAGGTCAGCCAAGCCACTCTTTTTGCCTTTCCCTGGAAGGAGGACAGGGTAGCTGTGTGCCCCCAGCATGTGTCACAGCATCCCCCCTCACCGGGAGAGGATGCTCCCCAGCTGTGGTGCACACAGCCGGCCCCTCCGGCGGGGGGACATCCCGCCTGGCTGGGGGCAGGAGCTCTACCGTGCTCGCCGGGCTCTCTGCGGGCTGCCGGGGAGCCGGTCTCACCCGTCACCACGCTGTCCGAGTCGGAGGTGTGCTTCTCCTGTGACAGCCGCTGCAGGGGGAGCGGAACAGGCACCCCGTCAGCAGCGTCCCCATGCACAGCCTCCAGCAACGGCCACTATCGGCCCTTTGTCCCTCCTGCGCAGGGCTGGGATGTCCCCCAGTGCCAGGGGAGCCCTGTTCCCCTTCCCCAGTGGCAGGGAGCCCCGTAAGCCCCACAGAGGCGCTGCGAGGATGGGAAGGACTCCTCACGCAGCACCCGGAGCTCAGTGCTCCCCCGGCCCTGCGTTCCCCAGCCTCTGCTACAGCAGCCCCACACAGCACCTCGGCAGGGCGGTTAGAAACCATCACCTTATCCAGGTCCATCTTGCACGGCATCACTGGGGACGTGGGGGCTTCCATCCCACCTGCTGCCGGACTGCTGGCTTCCTTTATCACCTGCAGAGACAGCCCCCAGAAGCCACTCAAAATGGACCCGAGAGCCAGGGCTACTTTCCCTGGCTCAGCACACTCCCGTCTCGCCACCAGAGCCGGGCTGAACCACACAGAGAGAGGTCCTGGTCTCTGCAGGACGGGACAGTGAGCCCTGCTCAGGGCACAAGCCTGGCTTGCCTGGGGGACTGCACACATCTTGGCCCCTTCAAAACTCCAACTAGTTTTGCAGATTTTGTCAGAGATTTTGGAAATCTCAGAGGTAAGGGACTTGGGTGCCAAGCCGCACAGTCATTCTGCCAGCACAGGACACCTCGTGAACCCCCGTTTTACAGTCAGGCACAGTGTGGCTTGCCCCAGCCACGTAAAATAACCCAGTTCTCCCACATTTGGGGTAACAGCGGGGTTTGTGGTGTGCGCAGAGGCTCCTTTCCCACCCGTGGTCCCTTCCCCACAGCCCCCGCCTCCCGCCCCTGAACAAAGGCAGGAAAGGGCCACGGGGAAGAGGAGGGGGAGAGCAAACATTCCCACCCCGTGGGGGCTATCAGCACCGGAGACGCCCAGGCCCTGGGAAATGGCTGGCCAGTCCCCCCCCAAGCCGATATGAGACAGGACCAAAGCCCCCTTCCCCTTTCTGGGGGACAAGGCCTTTCCCAGGGCAGCCCCCTCCCTGCCTCAGCCAGGGAGGATGCCAAGGAGAGTCTGCAGCCCCCCGGGCGAAGTGGGGGCAGACATGGTACCTTCAGCCACTCCTCAGCCTGCTCCTTGCTCTGCACGGCCAGCACCAGCGCCTCGGCCCCCGGCAGCGAGAACCGCAGCTCGTGCTTCTTGCGCCGCCCGTCCTTGGGGACGTAGATGACGTTGCAGGTGCCCAGGGCCACCTCCACGTGTGGCTGCCGGTCCTTGGAGCTTTTGTAGCACTAGGAGAAGCAAAGGGAACTGCTCGGGGCTCAGCCGAAACCTGCCTGTCCCGCTGCCATGCCTTCTCAGGGTCCCTCATGTGTGGCACAGATGGAAGTGGCTCAGTCTCTGCAACAGCCTTGGTGGCAGAGGGCTGCAGGGTGCCCTCTCACTCCCTAGGGTCCCAAAAAAGGGGAGCCCCCCGTTTGCTTGCAAGGGAAGCGAAGGCAGCCTCTGCATGTGCTGTGGGGCAGTGGCAGCCTTGGGGCAGGGTCTTGGCTTGGAGAGTGCTATTTTTCTTTAGCTTGGACCCAACCACCCTCATAACCCACCACGGGGTTTCTGTCCTCCACCAGCTCTGGGCTCACCAGCAGTTTGCTGTCCCGTATGATGGTGAGCTGCTTGGCCCACTGTCCGAAGCGCTTTTTGCGCAACAGGAAAGCACAAATCCTGCAATCCTTCACCAGGTTCATGGAGGCTTCCTCTGATGGCCACTGGTGTGTCAGCTGCTGGCCCTTCCCCTCCTCCTCCTCCTCATCATAGGACTCATAAGAGCTGCTCATCGCATCCGAGTCATTGTCTGGAAGGAAGCAGGCGAGTCACCCCGAATGGCACCCCGGAGCCCTGCCTGCCGGGCACGCTCCCACACTGCCAGGGCTCCCCATCCCGGGAGGGCTCCGGCACAGAGGCTGGGCTGGGTGCTGGGATGGATGGACTCCACGTCATCCTCTGCAAACAGCAGCGTTTTGACCCCAGCTGTCTCTATTTCCCTTCCAAACAAGGCAGAATGCCTGCGGGCCCAACGCCAGTCCCAGGTGCATCTATCCAAACCCCGGCGCTGGCTTATTTCTTTGCAAGGTTCAAACTTTGAAAGCCTGGATTAAACCCTCTATCTGCAACAGAGGATCACATGCTGACCTTCTGCCCCGCACCTCCCACGCAGGGCACAGAGGAGCGGGGCTCTGCAGTGGTGTCCCTGCCCCAGCCCTCCTCTGCCGTAGCACAAGCAGCTCACGCAGGGCACGAGAGCTGCGTAGGCAGGGACACCCCTTCTCCGTGCTGGTGACAGACATGGCACTGGTTACATCTCTTCCGCAGCGCAAGGGCTCTGGCTTGCATGACAAACAGCACCCCATGCTCCTTGCTTTTTGCCAGCAGCCTCTGACACATGAGAGGTCCTCCAGCTTCAACCCCACCGGCCCCCAGCCCAGCGCTCAAGCCCCCATCTCAGGGATGGACTTTGCCGAAGCTCTGCCCTCCCTGGTGAGGGCACCTGGATACTTACAGGAGTTTTTTTGCTCCCCGTTCATCCTGGTGACAGGGTAGTTGCTGTCTGCATCCTCATAATAGCCATCCTCGATGGAGTTGGGGGGGCTGGAGCTGTCTGTGGAGGGAGCAGAGGGCAGTGGGGGCTATTACACCTGGTTTCCCACCAGGGATGCTTCGAGCAGCAAGCATGCAAGCCAGGCAGAGCAAAGCACAGCCTCCCAGGGCACCTCAGCATCCGTCCCCCCATGGCTCTGACCTCTCCCCATCACCCCCTTCCCAATCGAGCTGGAGCAAACAGTTCCCTTGCAATAACAGTGCAGCGGGATGGAAAGGGAGCAGGACAGGAGGGATGGCAGCAGGAGCAGCGATGTTTCCTTCCCCAGGATGAGCCGTCACACCCGCCGAGGACTGCCTGCTTTGCCAGGCGGGCAGGCAGGTGGGGGGATGCAGTGGGCAGCTTGCCGGGCTCCCCCCACCCTCCTGCTGCCCCAGCGCAGAGCAGGACTCACTGCGGGAGGTGATGTACTCGGGGGCCTTGCCAGGGCCCAGGGGCAGGGCTTCCTCGTAGTAATCCTCAGGCGGAGGAGTGGTGGGCAGCGGCGGAGCAGGGTCCACAGGAACCTACAGCAGAAACACCACCGGTATTAGCCAGGCAGCAGAGAGTCATGAGTCCCAGCAGCTACTGCAGTGGCAAGGGACTGGAAGGGGTCCCAGCCTGGGCTACCGCCACCTCCTCATGCGGGTGCAGATCAGACCTCACAGGTCAGCATTCAGGGACTTACAGTTTTTGCTGTCTGGCTCCTCGCCAGGTCCAAGCCAACGCCATCGCTGGTGTCCCCCTCCTCCTCCTGCATGTCCTGGAGATCCCGCAGGTCACAGTCTGCCCAGGGGTAAGCGGAGAGGGTGAAGGGAGCAGGAAATCCCAGAGCTGGCCTCCCCAGCCATGTCCTCCAGGGACCCCCAAGGCAAGCACCCACGGCCCTTCACTGGGAAGGTGCTGGGAGATGGGCATCACTGGTAAACACAGAAGGTGCATGGACCGCCCATGGCCAGCCCCCAAACAGCTACAGGGGAGCAGGAGCAAGCACCCAGGGTAACGATGCCCACCCTGGACACAAGGCTACAGCTTTCACCCTCCCTTCCCAGGGCGCCCCAAGAGCCCGTGTTGTCAGTGGGGACCCCAGGGCCAGCACTGCACCCACCCAGCGCGACCCCCAGGGCATCACTCCGAGTCGGCCACACGTACCGAACTCCTCAAAGAGAGACTCCACGAAGCTGGTGCCATTGCTCAGGGATGCTGTGTTGACGTACATGTAGTCCACGTCCTTCCCTGGGAGCGAGGGGGGATGCTTTCAGCCTGGGGGTGGGCAGGGTGGCCGGGACAAGAACCGGCACCCCTCCTCCCCACAAACACCAACCCAAGGACACAGGCCAGCTCGCCCACGGAGCACGCCTCCGGAGCAGGGGCCCCGGGAGCAGAGCAGCCCCCAGGGATGCTGCTGCCCCCCCCGCCAGGAGGGCAGGAAGGTGGGAAGGCTGTGAAGCCCCAGGTGCAGGGTCCTCCTGGCCTTCCCACGGAAACCCCTGCGTTCAGCAGAAACCGGTGGCAGGAAGACCTCTGCGAAGCAGCGTTTCCGCAGGGAGCAGCCCCCCTGCAGCCACAGCAGGGCTGACGCCAGCCCCCACGCCTGGGGCGGGGAGAAGCTGGGAAGCAAAAGCGGGGAGCAAAGTGCCCCGAGGGGGCTGAGCAGGTGCTGGGTGCTGGGCACAGAGGCGGCTCATCCTTGCCCTGCAGATGGTTTTCCCTACCCTGCTGGGGTTTTGGCCCAGGCCAGCTGCTGGGGACACCCACTGCCCCTGGGGACAGCCACCGGGCACCGCAGGAGGGGGACACAGACCTGCGGGTGGCTGCAGCTTCTGCAGGATGGTGGAGACAGCCAGTTTCTTCTCCTGCGTGGTGGCACTCAGGTACTCGTGGTCCAGCAGCTTGAGCAAGATGCTGAGCTCTGGCAGGAGCTGGTCCAGCACTGGAGGGAGCAGGAAAAAGCCTGTCAACCAGGGTGGTGTTGGGGTGCTGGGGTTAAGACAAGGCAGAAGGGGCTGGAACATGTGGAAGACCCTAGAATGGGGGTCTTTCCCAGCTGGCCCAGCACAGCTCAGGCAGAGTTTGCTAAGCGCACACGTGCTCCTTCCATGCACAAGCTCTTCCACCTGCACGCAGACGCAGGGATGCAGCCTGCTGGGCCCACGAACGGAAACACAAGCTCTGCAGGGCTGCTGGACCGCTATCAAAGGGCTCAGCACACATATTTTTCCACGCAGATAAAACTATACCTCTGTCTGCCTGACAGCTTATCATTGCTGCTGGTGCCCCCTCGCTGTGACGGGTGCTGGGTGGTGGCGGAGAGAAGGAAGGAGGGAAAGGAAACCCAAATGCCATCTCCAGAGCCACCTGGCACTGCTGCCCAGGGAGACACCCTCCCACCCCTCGCCTGCTGGGGGATGTTCATACTCCCCTGCTGTGCTCAGACTACCTGTGACCTCCCAACCCAGTGCCACCTCCACAGGATCCCCATACACAGGCTAGAGCCTTCCTCTCCACGCTCGCCACCAGCAGCTCCTCTGCCCTGCTGTCACTCCTCCCCTGTATCATCCCAGCTCACCCACACCACTCCAAGGCCACCCCACTCTTCCCTCCAGGCATGGAGTGACTGCCCCAAGGGACAACAGTCCCTGCCCCACACAGGCACCTGCAAGGTGCCCAGGGAGGGGATGGGGACTGCAGCGCAGGAGGAGCTCTCCCTACCCAGCCCTGCGTTAGCTGAGCCTCGGTCCAACACACGCAGCCCCAGAGGCGGCCAAGAGGGTCAGAGCAGCTGAAATCTTGGCAAAGGGGAACCACACCAGAAGCCACCGCTTGTTTGCTTTCCAGTGTGTGGGATCCCAGTACCCACCAGCTCCTGGGCTACTGCTGCACCTGCAGCATCAGCCCGCAGACAGAACCCGGCAGGAGAGAGAGAGAGAGCCCAGCAGAAAGCAGGAAAAGAGAATTTGCCACAATCACCATCACAGGCACACACATAAAACTGTGGGTCTCCTCTTTGATGTGGTGATTCATGGGCTAGTTTTTACAAAGCAAAAGCACGCTGCAGCTGTGGGGTTACCCATGCAGCAAGGCTCCAGAAAACACTTGGGTGTTAGCATATCAGAGCAGGGTTACAAAATAAATTCATCACTGAAAGCAGTATGCACAGTGTTGGCAGCAGCTGACCAACAGCTTTGGGAAAACGTGTTGGCCAGGGATGGGAAGGACAGGGAGGACTTGAACAACGTAAGCTCTGGGCTCCAAATCTCTCATGAGCTCCCACACCTCCAATTCTGCACGTGCACCGACATCCTCACCCCAGGTCTCTTCCTGTACCTTGCCTCCTCCGAGCAGGGTAAGAAAAAACTGAGCTGGATCCAAAGCCAAGCTCCAGTTTTACTGGGGACCACACACCCACCCAGCTCCGCTGGCATCCAGGGTAGTTCCTGCAGGGTCCAGCGCCTGTGGGAGATGGCCTGCATTGGAGAGGCCAAGCTCAGGGACACCAGCAAACCTGCAGCTCTGGAGGCTACAGAGGGTGGAACAAAAAAAAGCTGTTTCTTCCAGTGCATGCCGGAGCAGGATCCCTTCTCTTGGCAGCAACCAAAAGTCATCACAGCACAGCTGGGGCGGCATGCAGCTGGCTTGGGGTCTCCAGGGACAGGAAGAAAGGCCAGAGGTTACCACAGAGGCAGCTCGGACGTGCTGACTGATGGGGACGGTTTGCAAGGAGGGGAGAGCGTGCGCCCCGGCAGCACGGAGCATCGGGGACACCCTGCCTGGGCTGTATCCGTCCCCACCGCTGCCCCTCCAGGTTCTGCCAGGGGAATGGGCAGCAGCGAGGGCTGGCACAGGGCGTATTTCCCAGGGGAAGGTCAGGATGCTGTGCTGCTGCAGCTGATGGGATCCTCCTTACTCATGTTCCTCAGCGAGCTTCTGCTGGGCCCTATCCAAACACCACATCCACTCTGCCCAACACCATCAAAAACTGGGCTGCTAGAGGTTTGACCTAGGATTTTGGGTGTCCTCCTTCCACCCCTGCAAGCCACGGCCTGGAGCACAGAGCGAGTCTCCCGGGACCAGTGGGAAGCAAGCTGGCACTGCTGCCCAAAGCAGGGACAGTGCAGTAAACCCAACTGCTCTTTCAAAGATTTTTGGCTGAAGGGGAGCCCAACACAAGTGCGTTGATGCGGATCAGCGCCCAGCCAAGACGAGCCCCAGGGCAAGGAGACAGCATGCCCAGCCCCAAATCGCCACCTCCCCAGGACGTGAGGCAGGATGCGGCTCACAACTCTCTTCCTGCTGCCCCAGCCGATGGGCTTCTATCTCCACAGACCTTCTGCTTCCTCCTCCCTCCACCGCGCCAAGCTAAACAGCAGCCTCAGCCCTTTTGGCAAGAGCAGCTTTGCCAGCGCCCGTCTCCCGTGGGCAGGCCAAACCAGGACAGGTAGCCCCCAGGCAGGAGGAGAAGCCTCAGCACAGCTCCAGAAGGAGCAAGCAAGCCTGGGGAGCTGGCAGCATCCCCAGCCCATGGGGAAGGAGAGGGAAACCACAGGGAGCGGGGCTTCTGCTCCTTGAGCGCAGGACCCAGGTCCTGCTGATGCTCCACTCGCTGCCCGCCTCGAGCACACGCCTCCCAGGGAGGGGACCTGCTCCAGCCACCCAGAAGCCTCATGCCTGTGACGAGCAAGGGTAAGCGCTCGGCTCCCATGGCCCTCTCCTTGCCCCTCTGCAGACGCAGGAAGGGAGCAAAGAAGGGCAGATCCTCCCTGGGATGTTTGCAGCGTGCTGCACAGGCAGGATGGGAGCAGGCTCCTGCTCAGGGATGCGGTGGTGTTCCCCAGGCCAGGTGACATCCTCCCCTGCACGGCTCAGTGGGCAGGGGGCTAGCAAGAAAGCAGCTGGGACAGAAAGCAAGATGCCCCCCTAAGTCCACCCAGCACCTGCAAGCAGCCAGGGAGACACGCATCTACCTGCCGCCCCAGCTCAGCAGACTCTCAGCTGGCCGTGCGCTCCCACAGAGGAGATGGGGGCCACGCACATTCCCTACATCAGCTTCCCCCAGCACACCGAAGCCCAGGCCGTGGTGCTCACCAGCATCCCCATCCCCTGCTGCGTGTAGGACATCTCCCTTCACAGCCACCAGCTCCTGTGTCAAGGCTTCAGACCAGCCAAGAGCAAAAGGGCGAGAGGGTTCCTATTAATAGCAACAAAGCAGGCGGCGGGCGGCGAGGAGACCCCGCTGCGCACAAGAAACGAGAGTGCCCGATTAAGCGAGGTTTGTCGCCCGGCGTGGCGGGCGGGTGAGCTCATCAGCAACGCCCCGAGCGCCGGCTCTGAGCCGGGGGCACGAAGCACGGCGCGGGCCGAGCACTGAAGGCGCCTTTGTTTCCCCCCAGCTGAGCTGTCCCCTCCATCTCCCTTGTTAAACATCCTCCAAAATACAAGGGGGGGGGGAGTCAAAGAGGCCTGTGATCCCAGGAGGGCGCACAGCCTGCTGAGCCGAGCCTCTGCCCGGGGGAGCGGAGGAAGGGAAGGGATTAATTTCCTATACTCCTTAGGTTTCCAGCCTAAATAAGGTTAATGGGGTGGCTGCAGGAAGCAAGGGGAGATTGCTCCGGGGTTGCTGCGTGGAGGGCAGCGGGGACCAGTGTGACTGACCCAAGGTCACCTGGCGAGCAAGGACCGGCACGTAACTTCTGCAATAGCAGGCAGGAGTGAGCGCAGACCCCGCGCCAGCCTGCGTCCGTGCCCGCGCTGCGGTGGGCAGGGGACTGGGATCACGGGCCGGGGATGGGCGCTGGTGTCGGTGCACGGACCTGCCCTTGGGGGCTCTGGCAACTGTGGGTGAAACCGTGGAGCCTGGGGACAGAGGTGGTGGCAGGACATCAAAGGGCTCCTCGGGGGAAGGCGGCACGACATCAGAGCGGCCACAGGCGCTGAGCAGGTGACGCAGCCAAAAAAGGGACCTTGCAACCCCCTCCCGCGAGCCACTCGTGGGATACCTCCGGCCTCACACCTGCCTCTGATGCTGACAAATGGCTCCCACCTGCTGCTTTCTTCTGGAGCTTCTTTTGCAACCAAGATCCTGTGGGACTGCACGGCTTCGCTGGGCTCAGGCTTTGGACACAGCCATCCCAGGACAGGGAGCGACGCCAGCCTCCCCTCCCAGAAACTCACTCCTCTCCACATCTGCAGCCTGTCCCACTATCGTGGCGGGATGGGGAGATGTCAGTGAGGTCTCTGAGCCTGGGAAGGCCAGGAACCGTGGCAGCAGATGGCTTTAGCATTAGCCAACTCAGGCTGGATGGGCTGGGGGGACCCAGAGTAGCTTTGCTAGGATGGGGTGAGCCGGGGGACCAGCACCAGGACGCTGCTGCTGTTCAGGACAACAGGGCAGTATTTACTCTGCTGCTAAAGCCTGCCCTAGAAGCAGCACCAAGCACAATGCTGGCAGAAGAACTGCATCCCCTCCAGCACCCCACCACATCTCTCCACCCTGCACCCAGGCCAGCTCTATTTTTAGACCTCGCGAGCGCTCCCCACCTCAGGGACCCGCTTCCACAGTGCGGAGATAAGGGTCCGGGTGCAGTCTGCAGCTGCAGAGCCCATCTTCCCCTCCCCAGCCTCTGCTCCGTCACAGGAGCAAAAATCAGGTCTTGCTCCAGCAACCTGCAGAGAGGAGGAAGAGGAGGAGGAGGAAGAGGCTCCGGTCAGGCCAAAGCAGAAGTTTCCTGGTGTGCAAACCCAGCTTTTGCAGGGGGAAAGAGAAGACAATGCATGTGGAGTTGTCACCCCAAGCAAAGCCGGCCTGCAGCCCAAGAGAGAGCCCTGGGGAGGGCAGATGCTGTTTCACAGCACAGTAACGCTTCGAGGTGCTGCAGCGGGAGGTGCGGGGGGACCCCTGTCCTGCGGCCGCAGATCTCCTGTCCTCCTCCTGCCCCCGGCCATGCTTCCTCCCGCGCCAGGTGAAGGCTGGGGGCGAGGAGGACTGGGGGGAAATCGGATGCTGGGAGTAACGGCCATTGTTTGTAGCTAAAATAAAAACCAAGCAAAAATAAATCCTTCCTGTTGGCGCGGGCAGGGCCCTGGGACGCTCTGCCTGCCTGCTTGCTTGCGCAGGGCTGCTTAGAGCTGCCACCGGCAGTAAACAAACGTTTATAGCTCCTGGGATGCCATAAATAGGTGGGGTGTGGGCCAGGGAAGGGGGCTCAGCCAGGGGCTACCCCAGCACCCAGTGACAGCGGTGATGCCCCAGCCCCAGGAGGAGCCCTGCAGGGAGGTCGCCTACCCTGCGGGACAAAAAGACCCAGCGCTGCCGGAGGAGTTGCTCGCAGCACACAAACCGCTCTGCCCTCTCCACGGGCTGATGTCGAGCCGCCTGCAAGAGACACCCGGGTGCCGGGATGTGCCTCCATACCTCGCTGCCTGCCCTCAGTCTCCTCCTGCCCCAGCATGGGCTGCAGGCATCAGCAGAGGGGTGATGCCTGAAGTAGGTGTTGACAGACCCTTCCAGCCCCTGTGCTGCTTCCCACCCCGGCAGGGCCAGCCTTCCCCCGCTGCTGCTCCTTGAGGAAGACCATGGCCTCCTGAGCTCTTTGCTGAGCTCCCAGGGCAGTTCCTGTTCCCATTCCCATTCCCAAGGAGGTTTCTTTCCGATGGGGAGGAGGCAGGCGCACAGCCGGCGAGGAAGCGCCTTGGTGGGGGTGGCGCGGCGCTCCCAGAATTGTTCCTTTGTGCAGAAGACAGGAGGACAGACTGCTGCCTGCCTGCACCCTGCCTGCGGCCACCGCTCCTCCGGTGCAGGCAGGAGGAGCACCCTGCCAAGCAGGCAGGAGAAAAGCAGCGCTCAGCCCCCCGGAGGCGGCAGGGGCAAGCAGGGCATCCCTGCCAGCCAGGCTCAGCTTCTCCGCCAGCCATCACCAGCTGGGTGTGGGGCAAACTGGGATGACTGGGACTGGCTGGTGGGGCCAGGAATGCCAGCCTGGAAAGTACCTCCTCCTCCCAGCACAGCTGTCTGTACAGCTATGGAGCAACTTGGCGTGCTCCAGCCCAGAGGGGTTTTAGAGAAAAGCCAACCATTAATGATCACACTTGAGCTCTGACAACATCCCGTAACAGTGGAAGATTTGCTAAGGGGCCACTCCATGCACATGAATCATCTCCTCCCTGGAAACAAGGGCCCCTTGAGTGGGGCGGATGGGGGGAGCACCTCTGGCTTGGCATCCAACAATGTCGGCGGGAGCCTGAGTGCTTGGGGCTGGCTCCTGCACGGCTGGGAGCCCCCCACCCTCCCCGGCTCTCCGACTGCCCCAGCCGGTGCCTCTTCCCACCCCTCACTGTGATTAACCCCCTTGCCATTAGGCCCAGGACCCTGGCAGTCACCCTGCTCCCCCAGCGGCTCCCAGCTCAGGCACCGCAGCATCCCTGAGCGTTGTGGAGCACAAGGCGAGCTCAAATCTTTTGACTTGTCCCCCAGGCTCCCGGCACCTCCCTGCCGCCTCCCCACCACCCCACAGCACACCCCGTGCCCTGCCAAGACACGCTGCAGCAGGCAGGGCAGGGATACACATCTCCTGGGGATGTCATCATCGTGACCTTACAGTAACTAATATCCTTAGCTGATAACCTTGGAAAATCAATCCTGGGAAATGAATGTGAAACCTGCTTGCTGAAGGGGGCAGAAGGTCCCCCACCAGCTCTCCCTCCCGACACAGTCGCCCACTGGCTTCTCTCCTTACATGAAGGAGCCCGCAGGGTTCACAGGGCCCCTCCATCCTGCTCCAGCCCTGGGAGAGGGCGAGATGAGCAACCAGAGAGGTTAAATAGCAAGAAGGCTGCCCTGGCTATGCCTGCTGAGCCTCCTTCATCTGCGGCCCCATCTGCTCCAGACACGCACCCCAATGCTGACAGCAGCTCGGGGGGGGCATTCCTTTCCTAGCACAGCTCCAGCAGCACGGCCAGCTCAGCCGCTTTCAGCAGTGCTCGTGTGAAGGGTCCTGCATCTGGCCCAATGCCTTTGCCAGCAGCGGCTCGTCTCCCCAGTATAAATAGCTCTGCAGAAAGCCTTATCGCATGGCCCTGCTCCCAGCCGCTCGCCCACCCCAGCAGAGACCAGCCGAGCAGCAAGTCCAACCTGGGGCCGAGCGGCAGAGCCACCCTCTCAGCCAAGCTCTCCCCAAGCCCTCCTGCTTCACTCTGGCCCTCTGTGCAGAAAGGGTTTCTCAGAGTCCTCGCCCCCCCCCCCCCCCCCAAAAAAAAGGAGAGATGAGCAAGGGGAGCTGCGGCACATGCCTGGGGCTGGTGCTCTGCCCAGTGCACCCAGCCAGAACAAGGGAATTGGACGCAGAAGCAAGACTCCAAACATCCCCAACCCAGTGTGCTCTTTTCTGGAGGAGAGAGTTTTACATCCTCCCCACCGTCTTAAACTAGAAAACAGGAGTCCTGAATAGAGAGAAGTGTAATTACAGGCCAACAGAGCATGCAAAGGGCAAAGATTATCACCTGCATTCACACCCCTGCCAGTTCACATACTGTAGAAACCATTGCTTACTGCTGTGGTGCCAGTCAAGCCTCTTCTCTATATAACTAGATTAAAGGAGAAACTGGAGAACAAGAGAATCGTGGTGGTTCCCTTTTTACCCAGCCCGGTGCCGGCAGCACACCCTTCGCAGCATGGCCCAGAAGAGGGGTGCTGCTCTGCAGCTGAAGCCCCAAGCTGGGTCGAGGCTCTCCTTGCAATGCCCACACTCGGAACACGGCTCCAAGTGGAAAATCCCCCCCTCAGCAGCAGCAACCGCATGCCCAGAGCTGCAGCCTTCCCCCAGGGCTGCAGCACCCTCCCTCACCCTGCCTGCTCTGCTTGGTGCCCCAGTCCCCGTGGGCAGTGACTGAGGGAGGGGTGTCACCTCCCCAGGGAGCCCCAACAGAGCCACGGGGCATCGGAGGGGCCGCAGCTCTCTGAACTGGCATTGCTGCTGGAAGGAACCCCCGGGACAGCCCTTGTTGCTGCAGGGTATGTCCTTCCTCGCAGCAGCTCGCACCAAAGCACAGCAGCTTCACAAGTGGTGCAGGTAGTAATTAACAGGCTGATTAAATTACCCACAAGCATCTCCTGTGACCCAGGCAGATAACGACCCTCCAGTGCCCCGTGCTGCAGTGGGACTTCTCCAGGGGCTGCTGCGGCTGTTCCCCCACCACTGATGGCTCAGCAGCCCTTTCTCTACGTCTGGAGAAGACCGTGGTGGTTTGCTTTAGCTCACCAAAAGCAAACTTTATCCCTCTAACCCAAAGAGGCTGCAGCTACCCCCACCCCAGAGGAGGAGGGGGTGGTTTCTGGATGGCCCTCTCTTTCTGCTGAGCACAGCAAGAGGTTGAGCAAATAAAAGCACCCAGGTGAGATATCGCTGAGTGACCCTGCTCATGTCCCCAGGCAGAGCACAGGCAGCCTCCTCCCTTTGCCTGCTCTGCCCCAGACCCCTGAATCCCTGGGGGCTCCTAATCCAACAAATAAGTTGTTTCCAGCCGCAGCTCAGCCCAGTCAATGCAATTAGCTCTGCAAATAACACATGGACCAGATTCTGCACTTCCAGGCTACATTTCAAAACTCAGTGCCAGCCTTAGCGGGCACATGGCAGGATGCTCCGTCAGGCCAGCCTGAGCTGGAGAACGCGTTTAAATAATAAATGAAAAAGAGAGGTTTGAGATACCCTTTAAAGGAATAGTCAGGCAGGGGCAAGACCTGCTGAGTAATGTATAAAAAACAAGCTTCAGGCAGAGGGGAGATGTTAGGATTAGTCAGAACCCAGAATAAACTGTGTTTTCTCCAACCAAAATTTTGGTGTCGGCCTTGTCCAAACAAACTCCAGAGTGCAGGGAGCAGCAGGTTGGCCCGGGCTCCCCTCCGACACTGGGAGAGGCCCCAGGCCCAGTGCCACAGCCATTTGCCCACCCCTGTGCCCACCCTCCGTGAGGGGCCGAGCACTGGGAATCCTCCCTGGGTCACACCTTCCTGCCTGCTGCTATCTTGGAGCTGGCGGGACCTGAAGCTCTCACCTCCCTGTAGCCCTTAGTCTCCACCAAACCTCAGCCTCCAGGACAGCAGGAATTACAGCTAATTGCAGACACCGCGGTGGGAAACCCGCTGACTCAGCACCCCAGCGCTGATGACGGCTTTCCTGCAGGCATGCCCTCCCCACCGCCCTGCGCCCAGACAGGCACGGCCACGTTACCACCCAGGGCTGGGTGCGTCTTCCAGCCCCCAAATCTCCAAAATGGACACCCCAGCCCCACCGATGGGGGTGGGAAGCTCTCTGCATCCCAAAAGGCGGCTCTCCGCGTCCCGTACATCCCCCTTCCCCGAAGCCGAGATCCAAAACATCTCGGACGCAATACCCGACCCGCAGGACTGAGACGCGGGGAGGCTGGCAGGGCTGACACATCTTTCTAGGAGGAAGACTCACACGAGGCGGTTGTGCCTGGACCCTCGGAGGCAGAGGAGGGTACGGGAGCCTCACCTAGCAGGGTGTGGGCAGGGAGGGCGTGGGATTTGCGGGAAGGAGCTGGTGGATCAGCCACCAGCCAGCTCCGCTTTCCCAAACACTTTCAGCCATGTTGCACAATGCAGACCCCGCTTTTCAGAGGCTGTGGGAAGAGAAACCACAGACCCTCTGCGGGGGAAATATCCCCATGGAGTCAGGGGGAGGGAATACAAGCACCCAGCATCCAGCGTCCTATGGTAGCATCCCTGCCCTGATCCTGGCAATGCCCAGGAGCTCAGGAGCTGTGCAGGGCACAATTCCCTCCCTGCCTGGCAGGGGGATCAGGACCCACTCAGTGGCCACCCCAGCCCTGTCCCTGCAGGAAAGTGATGTTCCTGGGCCCGGGGCAGGCAGGGCACGGCAGAGGGTCTCTGCGTTTGGGGGCCGGGGCCGTGCTGCCCCGGAGGACCCTTGGAAGGCAGGATAAGCGTATTTTCTCAGCTGCAAACAGCCCTTCCGTTTCCTTCCCTTGCCCAGCTCCGCCGGGAGCATCAGGTGCAGCGGCAAGGCCACGGGCCACCAGCATTTCCTACCCGCTTAACCCCTGCGGGGCAGGGGTGGAGTGGCAGGAAAGCCAGTTTATCCTGGCGGGAAAGCTGGAACGCTTGAGCACAGGGGAAGATGCCACTGCTCTGGTTATTGCCGATGGCTCCATCACTGCCAGGACTGGTTCACCGAATCTGCTTTTAACTCCAGGACACAAAAGCCAGCTATCAAACCTGTTGCTACATAACTTCTATTCCTGGCTCTGTGCTTTACAACCTCGGTTTCCCAAAGCATAAGATGACACTGGGACCACATAAAATGGGAGGCTGAACCCACTGGACAAGGAGCCAAAAAGGGGCTGTTCCCCCATCACCAAGTTGGGAGGCTTTAACGTCCAAAAAACGCAGAAGAAAGCCAAAGCCGTTCTCCAAGCTGCTCCTTATGCATCTCCTACTAATTGCCAGCAATCAGAGCATACCAGCATCTCCCAGAGCTCCTTCCTATCACTTCAGGATCACATGCACATGAAACCCACTTCAAAAAAAAAAAAAAAAAAAAAAGTACTTTGAGTATGGAAACCCCTTGCAGCAAAGATCTGTTTTTGTTCCAAACTGTTACGAAATGTTAGTGTTTTCCCTTGCCTGCCAAAGAGCCTGCCTTTGATGTGATGGG
This sequence comes from Buteo buteo, assembly GCF_964188355.1. Taxonomy (NCBI): domain Eukaryota; kingdom Metazoa; phylum Chordata; class Aves; order Accipitriformes; family Accipitridae; genus Buteo; species Buteo buteo. The sequence goes on along the minus strand of NC_134194.1, from coordinate 12,581,888 downwards.
AGGCATATCAGAAGCAAAAAGGGAAGGGGCTGCAGCAGCCGTGCCGTGGGGGGGAGCCTGGGGGAGGGAGGGCCAAAGAAGTTATTTTCATCTTTCCCCACTGCGGAGGCTGCAGATTGTCAGCGCAGCATCTGCAGAGTGACCTGAGCTCCCCGAAATGCCGCCGCTTTTAGCACCGCAGGGTGATGAAAGGCAGGCTGGTGGTGGCTGCGCGGGTGCCCTCCCCGCCGGTGGCAGGACCTGCTCTATTCATCCGGCGGGTGCCCTGGCAGGGGGTGCCAGCCCTTGTTTGCGCGGTGGTGGGGCAGGGCTGGCAGAGACAATGCAGAGCTCCTTGGGAGGTTTCCAGCCCAATTGTCCTGCTGCTGCCCTGGAAGAGTGACATTCAATAGATATTTTGCAGGACTGACAGTTGTGCCGTTAATTTTAAGGTTTCTTATGTGCAGGAGATGTGTGTTCCTCAGGGGAGAGCTTTAGCTGTGCCAGACTAATAGTAGCTGGTGTAGGGAAGGGTTAAGGGGTCAGGACATGAGTCTGGGATGCCAGAAACCACTTCAAACCTCCACTCTGCTAAATCGTTATCTTCTGTCCCCAGCAAGTTATTTGGCTACTGAACAACAAGCAAATCTTGAGTCAAGCCCAGTTTTCACTCCCTGTCCGCTGAAAAGCCTTCCCACTGTTTGGGATGAGACAACTTCTTCAAAACCTCAAACAAAGCTTTCCTGGGCTGGGATAAGAACTGCCCGCCAGCTGCAGGCGAGAGGATTTCAGGCACATCGGGCCTCAGTGCTGCTCATAGCAAAGGGCACATCAGCCTCGCAGCTCAGCACATTTGCACAGGAAAACAGCACTTCGAGGTCAAGAGCAAGTGCGGGAAAGAGGCAGGTTTTCCAGACAGCCCAGGCAGATAGGACAGTCCCCAGGGTCCCTGGCTGGAGGACACTACCCCTGCAGCAGTCAGTAAGGGGCACCGGCCCGCTCCTTCCCCTCTCCAGCAGCCCCTGCCGCAGCAGGCACCGGTGACGTGCAGGGCAGGGCAGGTCTGCATCCCTCCGGAGCAGCCAGGCTGGCTTCCACAGGGATCCAGTACCTATAGCAAGACCCATTTCCCCTGGTTAAAGGCAGCGTGGCACCCAGAAGGATATCAGAAGATACAGAGGGGCAAATAACTCCAGTGTCTCCCTGCTCCGCTTGGCATCAGCATCCCCAGGGCCACCCTCCCACCCTGCTTTGCCCGGCACGGTGGGGCCGGAGCAGCCCGCGGTGGGCTCAGCCCCCTTCCCCGCATGCTCCCCGGCTATAAACAGGCGGTGGCCCTGGGCAGCTGAGTTTCCAGCGGAAGGAATGGCTGCAATGCGGGGGAGAGCTCGGCACTTGCCTGGCGCGCTAACAGCTGGCCCGATCTGTGTTTCTCACCCACTCCGCACCCCCTTCCACCGGGCTACGTGCGTGGGGCAGGCAGGATTCCTGCTGCCAGCTTGCAGGCAGCAGGTCAGGAATGATCCGGGCTCCCTCCCACCAACCCCGTGGCCTCCCCATTCCTGTGGGCGAGCTGGAGCCAAGTTTATCCCTGACACATCTCTGCCGGCTTTGCTGGATTTAGACCCCAGATAAGTTTGGTGCAGGACCTAAATTCTGGTGGCACAAAAGGTCAGGGAAGAGTCACTAATGAGAAGCCTTGTGCAAGCACAGCCCTGCTAGAGCAAAGGCTTGTGGCACAGATCACCTCCCAAACCACGCACACATGCACTCCTCCATCAGCACAACCTGAAACAACTCTGCAAAGAGCCCACAGCACCAATTCCCCTGGTTAGCTGATGGTGTAGAGCTGAGCCCTGCACCGGGTGCTGCCCAGCCTGCCTGGGAAGGCAGCAGGCTCAGCTGGAGCACAGAAAGCAACAAAGAAGCTGGCAGATCATAAAGCAAGAGCAAGTCAGGATACACACAGGGCCTGAATGGAGCTGCAGGTGAAAAAAGGGGCTGCCAGAGAGCAGGCAGAGGCTGGGAACGGTACACAGAGCTCCTACCCATCACCAGACCCAGCACACCTTGTGCTAGGGAAGGGAGCCTGGTGAGACCCCCATACCTTCCCTCCATGAGCCACAGCCCCCAGAGGGATCTGGTGGCTCTGGGTGACGAGCAGAAGGGTCTGGAGGAGGTTTACATTAGCAAAGAGCCATCCAGGTGCCAACAGCAATTCATTACAAGCATTCAAGGCAAAGCAGGCAGGCACTGCTGCTGCAGGCACTAGAGAGGGGGATAAAACAGCAGAGGGGCTCTCTCCTGGCAGGGCAGGTCCACAGAGCAGCCGCACCATGCCCAGGCCCATCTCCACGATGCTCCAGGATGGTTTCCGCAGCGTGCTGGGCACCCCCTGCCCTTCCCTGTGGTGAGGTCCCAGGTTTGATTTTTGGGGTGGGCTGGGATGCAAACAGGGTAGCCTCCCACCAGCTTGCACAGCGAGAGAATGGGGAAGCCAAGACCCTGTGCTCTCCCTATCGGTGAGGTCCTCTGGGACCTTGAAGTGAGATGCCAGAGCTGTTCATGTCATTTGACAACACTCTCCCTCCCACAACAGCACCCTCCTTCAGAGCTGGCAAAGCCACCCTGTCTGGCTGGCAGGCAGGGTGAGCCGCAGCCGTGGGGGAAGGCTGTCCCTGTCACCATCCCTGTCCCCTCCCGGGCTGCTGGGCACTGACATTGCTCTCCGAGCACCGACACCGGGAGCCGCAGCCCACAAGTCAAACTCCTCATAACAGTGTTTCCACTGCGGAAACGCCACCCCATCCTTTTACATCGGGAAGGGGAACTCTTGACCCTTGGGTCTTTCTGGTGCTGACCCGGGGCTGCAGACGCAGCACTGCCTGAACCGCCCTGGGACTTCAGTGTGGTCCCAGCCCACAGAGCTGGAGTGATGCCCCTGACCCCCCCGTTACCATTTTTGGCTGGTGCTTCTATAGCACCTCTGAGGACTGGCCAAGGGCCAGGACCCCCATGCTACACTATGTCACCACCTGCTCCTTCTCTGCCGCCCCAGGCCACTGTTCAGCAGTAGCAAGCAGCAATCCCCCTGAAAGCCTCCCTCTGCTCTCTCCAGGGACTTGCCAGCCCCAGCAGAAATCCAGGACCCTCTCTGCACGGCTGGCCCAAAGGCCTGGCAGGTTTGTTCATATCGCAGATCAAAGCCTAACAGCTACGTGAGCCCGATGCCACAAGCTGCAGGCGGGAATCACACACATGTGGGAACGCAGCAGCTTCCCAGCAGGGTGGGGATCAGCCCCTCCATGGCTTTACGAGACCACCGGCATCTTCCCCAGCCAGGGAAACTCTCCGGATCCGATCAGCTCCATCTGGAAACACCACTCACCTCCCTTTCTACGACCAGAACTTCCCCTGAACAAGCGCTTACACCCCACAGACTCATTTCCGAGCTGCTGCCTTTTCACCCATCTGACCAGCAAAGGGAAACCGGTACCGGTTTGTGTCCCCTGCCGCAGGGCTGGTGGGGGGGGTGGGCAAAGGCACCCCGGGGGGCAGGCTCCCGCATCGATCCGGTGAGATGCACCCGCTTGGTTGGGAAGGGATGCGCGACCCCCAGACCCCCCCCCGGGACCGGGACGGGCAATCCCCTCTCCCCGCCGCGGCGGGCCCGCCGCGGCGGGGAGAGGGGATTGCCCGTCCCGGTCCCGTCCCGGTCCCCCTTACCGCTGAGACGGTCCATGGTCCCGGAGCCGCGGGCAGCACCGGCCGCCCCGGGAGGCGCGGACGGGCGAGTGTCACCGGTAGCAGCCGCCCGGCGGGGCCGGCTCTTGGCTTCGGAGCGGCCAATGGGTTCGGTCCGCCCCTCCCTCGGTGCACGGCAGCGCCGAGCACCGGCACCGCCCGGCACGGCACCGAAAGACCTTCGGGAGGTGTCCCCGCCGGGGAAGTTTGTCCCGTAGCACCCCCTCCCCGTGCATCTCCCCCCGGGTGTTGCCCCACACCGGGCGTTGAGCACCCACCCCCGGCAGCGGCAGCACCCGGAGATCCCCCCCCCCCCCCCCCCGCCCCGGTGATGGGTGGGGGGTCCGGAGCGGACCACCTCCACCTGCCCGCGACCTGCCCGTGGGGGTTGTTGGTTTGGGCGACTTCGGTTTGGGCAAGGATCCAGAACTGATTCCCCCCACCCAAATGCACACCCAGGGAGCGAGCGCAGCTCCCCCTTACCACCTCGCTCCCTGCTCCCCCCCACCCAAACCCCTTCGTATCTGCTCCCTCCTGGTGTCCCTCATCTGCCCAGCCTCTGTCTGCCCATGGTGCTCATGCCACCGTCACTGTCCCTCCCCAACAAAGACCTCAGGGGACACCGGGGCTTGGGAGACGTGTGGGGGGGTGCGAGGGAACGTCCCGCACGTGGAGAGCGCGTGGCAGCAGGGGCAGTGACTCCTGGCACCCCCAGGAGAGTTTCTCCCAGCCTCAGACCTGCAGCCGAGCCCTCCTCTGGGGCCAGCAGGCTGTGACAGAAATGTCATTCGGTTTCACACATACCTAGTTATCACTTGAGAAAGCGATAATTGAAATATTAGACGTGCACTAAGCAACTGGCCTCGAGGGCTTCCCCATTTGGAGCACTCTTAGCCCAGGCCAGCTCGGAGGCAGCAGCCCCTCTCGCACCCCCCTGTGCCCAGCTGGGAGCCAGCCCTGCCCCACTCCCCTCACCCTGCCTGGCTGGTGGTTGCTGGTCCCTCCCTTCTGGATCGAGCCCCATTTTTCTCTCGTAATGTGGGATCACCTCTGGGGCTCTGGTCGGGGCACAGGGCGCTCGCAGGCCAGGGCTGCCAATGCCACCACCCACGGGGCTCCGGCTGCTTTGGGGCTGGGACTTGTGAAGCAGCCAAATGAGAGCATGGGCTCAGGCAGTGATGGCTTCCAGGGCAGGTGCTAATGCCCCCGCTGCCGCTTGCCGGGTGCAGATGGGTGCTCTCTGCACACTTCAGGGCAATGGGAGCCCATGAGGGTCCCACGGGGTGTCTGGTGCCCCTGAACGGCATTAGCCAGAGAGGCTTCCTTGGCTCTGCCTCAGTTTCCCCATCTTTGCCACACAGGTAGTTGTGGGGAACAGTTAGTTATTGTCCATAAAAAGCTTTGAAAAGACTCCTGCTGTTGTGTTATTATTATTAACAATAATATCCTCCAGGCTGTATCATTGAAACTGCTGCTGAAAGGGAAGTTTCTTATAGCCACAAATGGTTGAGCTTGATTTAGGGAGCCATAGCTTATCTGCGTAAAATCATTATAAATAAAATTGGTTTATTTACTGCTGCACTAAAGCAGACAGGAGCAATTACCAGTGCAATATTGCCATCTCCACCTCAGTCCCCAGCCCCCTCCACGCCAGCATAAAGCTCCTGGAGCTGTGGCTGCTGCTGATGGGAGATCTCCCGCCCCAAGCACCCTGCACCCTGGCAAACCCCTGCAAGGGGCACCGCATGTCTCTCCTGCCCTCACACAGGAACCCAGTGACGGCTTTTTGGGCAACAAGCTGAGCAGTCTCAGCACCCAATGGTGGTGGTGCTGATGGCAAGGAGAGCATTTGATCCACCTGATGGGAGACGCCAGGACAGGAGAGTTTCAAAGAGGACCAGAACAGGCAGAAGCAGAGCTGGCCTGTGGCACAGTGACGGTGACTGTCCCCTCAGAGGAACCCTGCTAACCCAGCTCTTGCAGAGGTGCCCCGAGGCTTGCTGACCTGTTTGGGACTGCTCAGTCCTGCAGTATGGCTGAAAATTGTGCCAGACAAGCAAATAGGAAACCAGAGCACCACAGACACCAAGAAAAGTGTTTGTATGGAAATAACCCTATTAGTTTCAAGAAAAAATAAGCAAAAGAAAAAAAAAAAATCCCAGTAGTTTGCAGTGGAGTGAATGCTGAATGGCCCTGGTAATGGCCTTCACTCCTAGAGGCTGGCAAAGGTATTGATCTAGACTTCAGGCACCAGTGATGGGGTAATCCAGGAAAACCCCCATGAAAAGGTCCAGCAGTTAGTGGGACTGGCTTCCCTGGCTCCCCCACTCTGGCCTTGCCACCAGCTCCCGGCCAGACTGGTCCCACTGCTGCTCATGTGGGTGTCGAGACCCCAGAGCAGCAGGGCTGGGTGCTCCCACCATCTCTGGTAGGACCCCATGCACAGAGGCCCAGGACGGGACGGCAGCTCAGTTTGTCCACTCTCGGGCCTTGCTGGCCCTGGACAAACCTGAACAGCAGCAAGAAACTGCACCGGGAAGGAGGTGGCTTTGGCCGTTTCATTTCAGAACGGCTTGTTTTTGGGATGGCACTTTGGGAGGAGAAACTGGCTCTGTAGCAATACTGGGTTTGCAGGTAAAGCCAACAGCTCAGGACACACCGGGCTCAGGCTCGCACCTTGACCCATGGGGGTGCACCCTGCTCCCCGTGGGGTCCCCACCACTTCTCCTCCTTATCCCCTGCCCCAGGCTCTGTATTTCTGATCCTGAGGCTGCAGGTGCCCCGAAGAGCATGGCCTTGTTAAAGGCAGGGAGGGCATTAAGGAGCCCATGGCGAGATCCCGCTTTCCTGCAATTGTACCCAGGGCCTTTTCCAACCCACAAGTAAATACACAGACCAGCTGAGCAGAATGGGATGGGACACCCCCATCCCACCCCCCGTCCCAGGGCCTTGCACCCGTCCCCCAGCCCTGGGTGCTGTGCCTGCAGCAGGAGAATCCCCCCACTCCGTGGGGCAGCCCTGACAGACGCCAAGTGCTTTGGGGCCCACGTGGCTTTAGCCCCGGGGAGAACCCAAGGACTGATACAGAACCGGGGTTGGAAAAGAAAAGGAAACAAAGAGCATAAAATGATCTGCAAGACTCCAGTTCACTCTCAGGGGTGCAGAGGGCGCCTCTGCCACATACAGCACCGAGAATCATACAGAGCTGCAATATAGAGATCTTTCTATGTATATATTTATAGGTATGTATATATTTATAGTGCACTGCATTTAAAACAGCCGGGCCTGCTTCTTCAGCTCGTTCCTCTTCCACAGGGCCAGGCGGTCGAACTCGGCGATGGTCATGCCGAAGATCTGGTAGAACTCCTCCTGGGAGAGGTGGCGCTGGGGAGAGACGGGATGCTGGGCCAGGGCTGGGGACCGTGGCCACCATCCGGGGCCAGCGGCCACCACGCAGGCCATATGGCTGCAGTGGGGTGGGATGGCATCCCCTGCCAGACTGGGTGCGATGGGGTGATACAACCCCCAGCAGAGCTCACTTGGGAGAGGGGGAGCACCCAGCACCCTCCTGCCCCTGCCAAACAAATTCATGCTGTGGGCACGGGGAACGGCTCTGCCAGGCCAGTGCAGCAGCAGGACCACCGTGACAGTGCGCTGGCACACATGTGCTCCTGGAGAGCCCCTCGCAGTCCCACACTGCCTGCTGGGGCTAAGGGGACGCCCCACAGGACTGCGTCCCTCTGAGGAGATTACCCGCCATGGAAAAGGCTCTCCTCACCTCTAACCGAGTCCTGTCCACGTCTTTGGGCAGCTGGTTCCTCCCCCTCGTCTTCACTAGGAGCAGCTCGTAGGGGTATATCTGCACAGGGACAGGAAGACCACGGGGTAGCTCCAGAGCCAGAAGAGGACAGTTGGGGCACACCTGGGAAGGAGGCCATGGGGGCCACCAGGGCAAAGCCTGCTCCTGCTGTATTTAGCAGGATTTGGGTGGCACAGCTACCTCCAGGGCTTGGATGGGACAAGGCAAGGGGGGACTTGCTCTCAGGGTCATCCTAATCCACCTTGACTCACCTCGGTGGCTCTGGAATAGCCTGCTCACTCTGTGAAACCGGGAGTGACCCAGGGAAGAGTGTGAGTAGGGGACCACCAGCACAACCACCCTTCTCTGTTCCTCACCCAGGAGACACTTCTGTTTGCCCAAGTGCTTGGGACCCTGGCGGGAGGGGAAGGACTCTGGTCCGAGCCCCACCGTCCCAGGACAGGGTTGTCAGGTGAAGGATGGAGGGGTATGAAGGTAGGGCATTGTGGGCAGAGGGCAAAGCTTCCTCCTGAAGGGCCTGGGGACACAGGGACACGTCTCTGGGACTCCCTCTGGATGGTACTCGCACCTCCGGCTGGCAGCTGCTCCTTGGAGCAGGAGCATCTTACCTTGTACTCTGTAGGGAGAGAGAAAAGACAAAAAACACATGAGCCACGCTAACCCCTCTGCTGCCAGGATCCTCCCCCCAGGGCTGTAGGGACCCCTGCTTGTCTCCCAACTTCTCCTCCCAGCCTGGGCCTCATTTTCCATTTCTGCCTGTGGTGGGGTAGGCAGCCACACGGCCTCTGGCTCCATGCCTACAGGGTCCCCTGCCCACGCTGCTCCTCAGCCCGCGGCACTTTACCTCGCATCCCCCAGTTGACGGCATTCGTGCTGTCGTAGTGGAAAAGCTCGGCACTGGGAGGCTGCAGGAGGGATACAGGGAGGGAGGAGTAAGAGGGGGTCCCAACCAGACGCTCAGCATGGCACCCACCCACTCCAAAGCAGGACCCACTCCCCACACCTGGTAGTGGGGAAACTGAGGCACGAGGAGGTGAACTAACAAGTACAGGTCACGCAGAGGGAGGACCAGGTCTCCTGACCCCCAGCAATTGCTACCGCAGGGTATAAAGCAAAGCTCTCATCCTGGGAAGCAACACCAGGGTCCCTCTGAAATGTGCCCTGCAGGACATTCAGGGCAGGTACCTCTGTCCTGCAGCGCCTGGACAGGGAACTTTGGTCCCTAATAAGGGTCATTTTGGATTGGCGCAGACCAGCAGTGACAGCAGGAGTGCAAAGAAGCGGGGAGCAGGACACCCTAGTCGTGAAAGGAGAGCACCGGGGGCTTTGAGGAGTCTGGGGAGAATGATGACGGGTGCAGAGATGCCTGGCAGCGGCAGGATGGAGGCAGGAGGCACTTACCCTGTGCAGCCCGTTCCTCCTGTAGGCAGGAAGGGAGGCCGATTTAGAAATGAGGGGATCTGCAAAGAAGCCACCAAGGTGCATAAGGGAAAAAGCAGGGGTGAGCCCCACATTGCAGCCACCCTACCCCTCTGCTCCCACATCGCTACCCAGCTCCACATTCACCCAGCTCTGTCTCCTTCCAGCTCCGACTCATTTCCAGCCTGGCTTCCTCCTGCGCTGATATTCCTCTCCCCAAAATCCCTTTCCCATGGCAGTCCTCCCACCTCACCCTTCAGCGCAACACAACCTCTGTTTCTCTGATTTGTCCTCTCCCGGTGCTGCCACCAGCTCTGCCCTGGTTCAGCTCTACCCTGGCCCAGCCTTTCAAGGGCACCTTCTTCTCTCCCCTTCTTCCCTCCCTGGTCCCAGCATCTCCTCCAGCTCAGGCTCTGGACCCCACAGCCACGCGGGCTGAGCTGCAGAGGGCTGCAGGCTCACACACTCACCGCTGTCGGCCAGGTAGTGTGTCCGGGGAGCTGCAAGGAGAGCAGAGCCGGGTGTCAGGGAGGACCGAGCACCCCACGCCATGCAGAGCTGCCTTGGGGCATGCGGGTCCTCCTTGGGGCTCCCGGGAGCCCAGCAGGGCTGAGGGGCTCCCTAAGCACCTCTGAAGAGCCCCAGCTCCGTGAGGGCAGATGTGCCACGAGGAAATAGGGCACGGAGCATGCAGGGGCATCTGTGCTGCCAGGCTCCCCAGTGCCCCTAGCCCCCCCTGCAGCCCTGAGGGGACAGGGGCTGGGTGCCCTGGGTGCTGTGCAGTGAGAGCAGCGCAAGCAAGGAAGGTGACCCTGGGGCCAGTCAGCAGGTCTGGGGTGCCAGAAGGTCCCAGATATGCCATTACCGAGGAGGTACACACACAGCGAGTCCAAAACAGGTCAGAGCAAACCCAGCGCGGCTGTGCTGTGAGATTCCCAAGGGACCCTTCAACCACCCCATGAGGCACTTCACCAGGCTGCCGGGACAGACTGCAACACCCGCCAGGCAATGCCCCATCCCAGCCGGAGCACAGGGAATGGATGGAGCCCTCCAGAGAGGAAAAGAGCCTCCCAAGTCCAACTCTGGTGCCCAGCACCTCGCCCACCACCCCTTCCCAAGTCCCCTGTTCTTCTCTCTCCACCCCAGCAAACTTCCCACAGGGGCTGGGGCTGTGCCAGGTGGGATGGACAGATGGACAGGGTTGTCCTTACAGCCGTTGAGGGAGCCCTCGTAGCCAGCCGTGTGCAGGGCTTCTCTGCTGCTGGCCGAGCTGCGAGGGGGTGTCCAGGGGTCTGCGTAGGAGTTGGACCGAGCCTTCATCTCCTCCCTCAGGATCAGCCTGCCAATGCCGCTCTGGATCTGGGCAGGGGGGGGAAAAGCCACTTTGCACCCCTCCTTTCCCTGCCCGGCCCTCGCTGACCGCTGGCACATCGTGGCAGGGCACAGCATCTCCCATCTGCTCCCCCGTCCCTGGGGACGAGGTACTGGGCTGGGGTGCCTCGGCAAGGGGGTGCACTCCCCCTCTTTCAGACCACGTGTTGGGGGTGGCCAAGGTGGGAGAGATGGCAGATGGCAGCAGAGATGCTGGTGGCCCCTTCTTGGGTGACAGAGCTGGGCTGGGCCTCCTCCCCAAAGCCGACCACCACGGGGACAGCTTGCTGCCGCTCTCCCCTGCCAGGCTGCGGGCAGGGAGATCACTCACCTTGTGCATGCCCCGGTCGTACCCGTCCTCCTCGCCTCCTGACGAGAACCTCCGGGCCCGGGGGGCTGCAAGGAGAGAGGTGGGGGGGTCAGATGGGCATGAAGGTGGAGACAGGTAGGGAGGAGACTGTCCCCAGCTCCATGGGGTCCCAAGGGCTGCCAGGATTTTGGGGTCACTTTGGCAGGTATCTCAGCCCAACCCCACTTTCGGGTCCAGACCCAACTCGGGGGAGCAGGGGAGTGTTACCTCCCAGGGAATGGCTGGGTTTGGGGGCAGGAATGGGTTTCCCTTTCCCCCAGCCCAATGGGGGACTGTTACCTTTGGGGGAGCCTTGGAAGGACCAGTACTCTGACTCAGAGTGGTAGTATGGGTCCGGGGAGTAGGCAGGGCTATACTTAGATGACTGTGCGATGTCTTCGCTGGTTTTGCTTTTCGTGGCTGCAGGGAGGTTGTCTGCAAAAGGAGCAGGCAGAGCTGTAAGGAGGACTCGGAGTCCCACCAGCAGGACTTGCAAAGATCTACCCTGAGTTGAAGGCAAATCCTCTTCCCTCCCCTCTCCCCAGTGGCCACCAGCAATTTTTGTCTGGGACAGCATGGAACAGAGCTGGGAATAATCCATTTTCAAACTGCTGACACCTCCTGGAGACAAGGGTGCAGAAGCACAGTGGGGACAGTGAAAAGCAGAGGTGCTGTCACTGATGTGGCTGGAAAGGGACCCAAATGGCTCATAGCCCACAGCACCACGACAAGCTCTGGCTCCTGCATAGCGCTCACCCCAGCCCCAGTACCACCAGTGCCACCAACCTCCCCGTGCCCCTGTACCCCAGGCTGTCCCATCACCCCGAGGGCTATAACCGCACAGGTGGGAAGGTATGGAGGAAGGCTGAGATCCAGTGGGGAAAGGGCTCTCGGTGGGCTACTGCCAGGGAAGGCAGCAGTGGGCTGTGTAGCAGGAGCGAGGAGCAGAGGGGTGACCCCAGCAGCTCCGGCTCTGGCAGGGCCACACGCAGGGCTCTGCTCAGGCTGGGGACTGAGCCTTGACAGCACACATGAAAAACCCAAGGGTGAGCCCTGCTCCTTTCCCCGAGAGGCCGGGAGACTCACAGGGGAAGGAGCGCCAAGGACAGACCGTGTGGCAGAGCCATCCCACCACCTCAGGCGCAGGGGACCCTGCCAACAGCAGCTACTTACAGCAGCGGGTGCAGCCAGCAGCGGGGCAGTGGGAGTTGGGCAGGTGGGAAGGGAGAGCCCAGGGAGAGAGAAGAGACACAGTTACTGCTCGGGGAGAGCTGCTGTCCCTCTACATGCAGAAGCAAGCAGGGACAGTGCAAGCCAGCCCCGCTGAGAGACACCAAAGACTCCTGTGCCTCCTCCCCACCCCTCAACACCCCCCACGCCTGTTTCACCCTAGAGCATTCATCCAGGATGGGCTGTGATTTTAATCCAGGGCTCCACGTGAAACTGCAAATTACCTTTTCATCCCTTTCCCGAGGCTGCTTTGGCTCCTGGTATCAGCAAACAACGGCCACCCTTGTACCCTCTGCTACCCCTCCATGGCGTTGCTCCCCCTCCCACAGCTATCCCTGGCTCCAGCACCACTGACAGCCTTCTCCTCCATCCCTCGCGAGACGGATGAGGTCCAGGGCTGCCTTTTTCTAGCACTGAACCCTGCACTCTGCTGCCCGGAGGGGAATCAGGAGCATCAGCCCACCAAAGCCCAGCACCCCAACATCTCGCCTTGATGCCTGCTCCCATCTCCCACCCTGCCCCTAAACGTGACTCAGCCAGACCAAGTCCCACACGGGTACCCTGCCCCGCATCCCCCACGGAGCGGAGCCCGGTGCACGGCAGGCAGACCGTACCGTGTCGCTTATAGATGGGCGGTTTCCGGTAGATGTTACTCTCGCCGGCAGCTGGTGGAAGAAGAAAGAAAGGGAAGAAAGAAGGAAAGAAGGGAGGAAGGGAAGGTCAGCACGGGTGTGCTCAGCGCGGACAGGACAGAGGTCCTGCAGGAGACGCTACCCCTATGCCACGCTTCCATCACACAACTGCCTCCGGGTCCACGCGTCCCACGGGAGCGCAGCACCGGGCCAGGCCCAGGCGGGCTCTGGGACGGGCAGCAGGAGCACGGTCCCGGGGCTGCCCTCGGCAGCGGTGTGCACGGACAACATGCAGTGAGCGCCCCAGCATCAGCATGCACCGCGGGGCGGCGGGCGCTGCCAGCCCCGGGAGGGAGCGGCACAGCCAGGAACCACCGGCCGCCCCTGCCAGCCGGCAGCAACGCACCACGGCTCGCGCTGGTGTGGTTTCTCAGGGGTGCCAGCACCTGCGAGAACCGCCTGCGAGCTAACTGGGGCGAAACAACATCAGCCAAAGCCTCTTTCCGCAGCAGAGAGAGAAAAGAGCGAGCTGGGAGGGAAAGCGAACTGGAGCCTGGTGCTGAGAGCTACAGCCCCCGCGCAGGGGCCAGGCAGCGGAGCTGGCGGAGCGGGGAGGGGGCCATCCATAAACCACCGACCGTCAGCGGGAGGGCAGGGCAGGCAGCGGGGCCAAGCCCTGGCAGGGATGGGATGGGATGGGATGGGAGCAGGGGACCATGGTGGGGAGCCGCTGGGTGTCCTCACGCTGCCGTCCCAGGGCAGCAGCTGTACGTTGTGGAGGGTTCCACGCTTTGGAGGACAAGGGCAGCGGGAGATGCCTACGGCTGAGCAGGGTGGTCTGGGGCTCTGGCCCCCCTGCAAGCGCTGAAGGATGGATGGGCAGCTCTGCCTGCTTCCCTCCCCACTCTCCCTTTCTGCCCACTCCGTCCCCATCCCCATGGGCTCTGCGTGGCCGGGAGCGGGTGGTGGCCCTTACCTGGTGGCCCCCTGCAATCCCTGCAGAAGGGGAGCAGGCATCTGGCAAGCCCAGAAGACTCTGGGGGGAGGGAGCAGCGGGCCCTAGGGGGAGTATAAAATAGTCATCTGTAGCGGATGGGTGCGGAAAGGCCTCCGGCAGACACGCTTCGGCTCGTGATCCTGGGGGGGGAGGCAGGGGAGGGGGCAGGCTCTCCGCAGGGGACTCATCTTTGTGTGGTGGGTGGAGGTAGGTCAGGGAAGAGGGAGAAGAGGGACGTTGCAAGGATCAAGCAGACTGGGCAGCTCTGGGATGTCCGGGTGGTGATGGGGAGGGAGGAGGGTTCAAGCTGCAGGTCCTGTTTATGGATGGCCTCTACCAGGGGTAGATCCTGCTGCCAGCTGGCTCTAGGCAGGCGGCGGAGCTACGCATGCGACACAGGGGGGACGGCACATGCGGGCATGCCACAGACACGGCGCTTCCCTGGGGACCGGGGCGCTCCAGAGCCTACCTGGGATGTGGAAATGCTTGGGTGCTTGGTATGAGGTTGGTGTGGAGGACCTCACATCTAACTGGCTATAGTAGGGGGAGCTGCGCCCGCTCTCGGTGCCTACGCGGTGCCGAGCAGAAGCAGCCATAAGTGACCGAGAGAGAGAACAAGAGGCAGAAGAAAATGGGTGTTAAATGCAGTGGTGTTAGAAGAGCGGGGGGGCGATGGGGACGTGCGCCTGGCTGTGGTCCAGGATGGGGCGTGATGGAGCAAGAGGAGATTTCCCGCATCTCCAGAGGAAGGCGGGATGCAGAGGAAACCCCATGTGTGGGTGCTGTTACAGGGCAGCAGGCTGCCCCACCGCTGGTGAGAGGAAAGCCGAGCGTGCTGCAGAGGCAAACGGTGATGAGCCCGTAGCGGTGCAGCGTAGGGGGTAGCTCAGGGAATGCGGGACCTCCAGGCTTACTGACCTTGGATTTTCCCAGTCGTTCCTCCCCGGCTCCAAAGGACAGGAGACATGGCACAGACACACTCTGCTTCCCCCCGACATGCTCCAGGGCATGCACACGTTTGTGTGTGTGTCTAAGGACCCCCTTTACAGCACTGGCTGGGCACAAGCACTCTCGTGCACACCCCTCCCAGAGCCACCAAGCCAGCTGTGGCATCTTTACTGGACCTGAGGGGTCACCTCCCTCCCCACCACATCCTCCATGAGCCCCAACTCAGGTCTGAGCCAGGACAAAGCCCCCTCGGCCTCTCCTCTCTGTTCGCAAGACAAGAGTCGGGGGAACACAGCACACAGCAAAGCTGGTCACTGCCTGACAACTCTTGTTGCTCTCAGCCCCCCATGGACCCCCCAGGCCTCCTGCCTGCTTGCCAGAGGGGGGACCACTGAGGTCCCCTGGGAGAAGCAGGGGACGGTTTGGTGACCCCACTCCAGTTGGGGGTCTGAGCTTAGTCCAGCCTGGAGTTGCAGCTGAAATCCTCACCTGAACGGTAGAAATGGTGGGGGGACCTTGGGATGGTGGGGGACATGCCCTGGCGGCTGTAGGTGGGGGAGTCAATGTAGCCAGGGCTGGAGGCTCGCCTCTGCCGCATGTCAAAGCTCTCGTAGATGTCCTGGGGATGGCGAAAGGCATGGAAAGAAGCGGGATTAGAGCTGGCAGGATGAGGGACAAGGCAGGTCAGTGCCTCGGCTGCCCTGTGAGGAGGTGTCCCATGGAGGGGGGTCCCCATGCTTGTGGCAGCCCAGGAGGGTGCATGCTTTGCAGTGTGACATGCAGGGCAGCGTGCATGTCCTCCACAGCTGGAGGGGTCCCCAGGCTGCTCTGCCTCTCTGCTGATGAAATGCAGGCAGCAACGCCCAGGGTTTGGGACCAGGTGACAGTGTCTGTCAAGAGGCTTTCATCCCCTTGCCTAGAGATAGTCCCCTTCCCCTGTGCTTGTTGCCAATTACTGGCGTCCCCCTCCACTCTGGGTGGCACTCTGGGTCCACTCTGCCAGGGAAGATTCGCTTGCTGCTATCCCTGGGCCCCTGAAGGACAGGACCCTCCTGGACAGGGTCCCTTGTCTCCCACCACATCAGGGCAGCACCCAGGCAGGGGGACGTTCAGCAGAGCCCCAGTGGTCCCTGGGCAAAGGGACGCCCTGTGGTGGCAGCAGGTGACAGAACCCCCGGTGCCCGCCGGGGGCATTACCTGTGAATATGGGGAGAGGGTCCCCAGGGACTGGAGGCGGCAGGAGGCAAAGTGGGGGGGGGGAGAGAGAGAGAGAGAGAGACAGCACACGGTTAAGGAGAGCACTGACAGACTGAGGTCCCACAGCAGCCCATTTTCCCTGTGTTACAGCCTCATCACAGCTGCCAGGCAGTGAGGGTGGCTGGTGGCACAGCCAGAGCCCAACTATGGCAGGACGCAGGGCAGGGAGCCCCCGGCCAGGAGGGGAGCTCGTGCGAGGATGGCACCTCCTGAATCGGCAGCCTGCACCCCTTCTCAGAGACCTCAGTGGAGCGGCTGCAAGGGGGGGAAGGCAGTTGCTGGCCCCGTGGTGCTCCACGGTGGGCCATGGCCATGCTGCCTGCACCATCACCGGGTGGGCTGGAGGAAACCAGACTTGTGACAAGCCTTGGGACTCGAGATGAGAGTAAGAGATGCTGCTGCTGCTGGCCATTACAAAGTCCTCTTCCAGGATGACCTCAGGTCCCCCATCTCTGTGTGAGCTGCTCAGACCCTCTTCTTCCATGGACTTACTGAATTCATCCAGCAGCCCCAGCCTGCCTGGGGGAGCGGGACAGGGCAATCCCATGCCATGTGCTGCTTGAGCATCATCTCATCACATGCTTGCAAAAAACGCACTGACCAAGCCCCCTTCCCCTGGCTGTGGGGCCAGCACCCAACAGGGGCAGCCCTGCCGTGCCAGGGCTGGGTGGCCAGGAGGATTGCTTGCCAGGGGCCAGGCTTTGGCCTGAACCTGCTGTCTGTCTGTCCCTCCACCCTGGAGGGATGCACGTGTGCTGCATGCCCTCCTCCTCTCCTGCTGCAGGCTGTGATGGGTGAGCTCTCTGCCACATCACTCCCAAGGGCGACGTCTCCTCCTGTGCAGTGCTGTCTGTCCCTGCACGTCGGGTCTGTGGCACGGTGTGGGCAGGGCGCTGCCATCAGCTGATAAGGTCACTGGTTTCTTTCTTACTCTACAGCACCACCACCAAGATTTCCCTTCCAGCCCAGGCCCTCTTTCCACTGACAGGGAGCTTCTGGGAGAGGTCTTACCCCTGCTCCTGCCTCCCTGCAGCATTCCCACTGGAGTGAGCAAACCCACATGAAGTTTTCCCCATTGCCCCGAATCAGGGCCCGGCTCCCTGCGCAGCCTGGCATTTGGCGTATCGAGACTCAGTACCTCCCCATAGCTATATCTTTCCAGCGTCTCATCCGACGTGTATCTGTGATAGGGCTCGTAGGAAATGAGGTCAGGACGCTGCACTTCATAGATGGCTTTAATCTTGGGAAGAGCTGCCAGGTCTTTGTAATTAAGGATCTCATTATCCACTTTAGCCTAGGGAGAGGGAGAGACAGAGAGACGGAAAGGAAGAGGAGGAGAGAAGGAAGGGAAGGTTGGAGCGCACAGTGTGGAGCCAGCACAGAGCAGACAGAGCCCACCTCAGCCCAGCAGCAGGAAGAGGTAAGAGGAGATGCCCGACAGGCAGCAGAGGGAAAGGGCAGAGGAGCTGGGAGGGTGGGACTGTGCCCCTCCGAGCGCTCCTGGTCTGTGCCAATGGCACTGGCAGCACGGCATGCTTCTGCGGCAAGGGTGCATGGCTTGTCTGTGCTGTCCCCAAAAGTTGGGCTCGTCCCTTGGGAGATGCCTCACAGTGCAGAACAACACTGGGAACTGCTGCACCCTTCCCTGGGGCCAGAGCATCCGTCCTGCCCTGCGCTGAGGAGGGCCAGAGCTGTACTTACGCAGATGACACGGTTCGGGGAGCCGATGCTGGAACCGGGGGGTGAGATGGAGGTTTCTGACGTCCTTCTGTGCTGTGGAGGCAGAAAAGCGGAGGACATGTGAGAGCATGGCGAGGAGGGACCCACAATGCTGGGTGCAGCAAGTAAATCATTGGGTTTTGGGGCTGAATTTCACTCAAGGTCCAGTTCCTCTGCCCTTTCATCCACTTGCTGCCGGTGCCCATGGCCGTTGCAGGCCACCCTGCTGTCCGGCTTTGCACTCTGGCCTCTCTTGGGGCCAGATCTGGAGTCAGGCGAGTGGCCTGGCAAGACCCAGCCCGCAGCTCTCCCCGTGGCCAGCTGGGTGCAGAGAGGGAACAACAGCTCGAGGGGTGCGGGGGGGTTGGTTGAGGGGACTGCTGTGCCCCCTCCCCGCCTGTGGCGTGGGCTGATGCCAGCCAGGAGGCAGGTCCCCACTAACAGCCTCGGCCACAGCCACCCGCCGTCCTCTGGGCAGCGGGGACAGAGCTCGTGCCAGCCTCGGGAAGCTGCCCCGGGCTTGGACACCGCCACAACGGTTCACCTCCGGCAGGGACTCGGGGGCAACATCACCTGAGACGTGCCACCTCTCGGAGATGACCCTCACCCTGCTGCCTACCTTTAGCTTCTTCTCTGCTCTGGCCGCCTGCTTGCAGATGGGGTGCCACACTTCGGAGCCTGAAACGCAGCAAAGGGAAAGTGTTTCAGCTCACCCCTGCTGCTAGGGATCGTCCAGCTCCCCCTGCCACGGGGGAGTCCCGTCCTGTCCCTGCCACCTCCAGCACTGACTTGCAGCCCACGGTGCCCCGGGGGGGACGTGTCAGTGCTCTCCGCAGCAGCAGCCACATTGAGCAACCGGTGTTATAGGAGCGCAAACCCTGCATGCCGGGGCGGCAGCTCCTGGGGGGCCCTGCAGGGGCACAAGGTGGGAACCAGAGTCTCTCCATGGGGAGCAGAGCAGGAGGGAGGCAGCGAGCCCCGAGGATGCAGAGGGAGGTCACCTGCTGGGTCCCACCAGCTTTCCTGGGCACCTTCTCCACTACAGCGCAGCCACAGGCACGTGCCCCATAGGGCAGCGGGGACTGGTGTCCCTACTAAGAAACGAAACGGCTCCCAAGCACCGAGATGTAGTGGCCAACACTACTAAACTGTGACAGCAAACCCAGGTGTGGTTTTGGTGCAGCCCAACCAGTGCTTAGCCAGGCAGCTCCTGCTGGTTAAACCCAGGGTAACACTGAGCCCAGGGCATCCACAGTCCCTCGCACACCCTCTGGGCTGGAACCAGCAAAGCCACCGAGCTTTGCCCGGGTGTGCCCAGGGATGGATGCTGAGCACACCCATCCTGCTGTGCATGACAGGGCCTTACCGAGACCCCCACTCTCGCTCTCTCAGTGCGCAATTCCCCTTTGCCACCCATGGGATTGTTAGTGAGACAGGGTGACAGGCAAGCACAGGTTACTGACAGAAAACAAACCCTCCCTCTGCGCTGGAAATAGCCCCTAAGGCAGCTCCAGGCACGGATGAGCTCCTGCCAAAACCAAACCCAAACCATCCAGCTGTGCCAAGTGAAAGCCTTACCCCTCCAGTGCTGGTCGCAGCATAACCCAGACAGGGGGAGTTGGGGGTGGTGGGGAAGGGGTCCTGGACCACCCTTCCCTGGGGTTGGAGAGAGCAGGGAGCCAGGCACCCAGCACCTATCCCAGCCTCTATTCACTGGGTGCAGGCGAGGGACACATCCAGGCATGCCCGGCAGCACTTCCCCGCTGTGCAGGGAGACTCCCAGTGAGCAAAAAGCTGCTGCTGATGAACAAAGTCTCCTCCAGCTCATTGGCAGGGAAGGTTTCATGGAGAGAAATGATTGCCACATGGCCCAGGAAGAGCGCAAGGGCTGGGGAACAGCAGAGAAGGGGTCTCTGGCATTGCTGCATAGAGACGCCCTTTCGGCACCAAGTGCCCTAAGGGCCTGAACCCCAAACGCCCCCACAGCCCCCACACCTCCGCACAGCCACGCTGGTCCATGCCCTGACATGGGGCAGGGGAGTCCTTCCTCAATGCAGCAGGATCCCTACCTGTGAGGTACATCTCCTCTCCTTCCGTGAACATCTGGTGGCAGCGGACACATCTGGCACAGGTGGGGTGGTAGTGCTTCCCTCCTGCCTGCAAGGACAAGCAGAGAAGAGAGGCTCCTGAGCGAGGCAGGACATGGTGACGTGCTCGTGTCCCTGAGGGCAAGTGGCCCTGGCATCACTTGCTGCTGCAGACAATGACAAGGCGAATGGGGCAAAACTGCCCCCGGTGGCCTCCGAGACCGCCACAACACATGGAGAAAACCACTTCATCACTAATGCTTCTCACTTGCTGGACTACAAGTCAGACTGGGAAGTTTCTGCTCTCCTTGAACTGTCCAACACACAGGAAAGCAGAGCCAGGAGGTCCCAAACCCCCAAGGAAGGCACCCCTACAAACCTCACCCCTAATAAATTGTCCTTGCACTCTGGAAATAACTGAGACCCTCTGCAGTAACACTCAGCCAAGCAGCCATGCTTTGTACCAGCTCCTTTCCTCTACAGCTTTGAAGAGAAACAGCAAATTTGGCCCAGGATGTCACAGCAGGGAAGCAATAAAAGGAGAAGGGCTCCCAAGATAAATCTTGCAAAGCACAGGCTTCCTTTTGCTGTCAAACCCTCCCTGGATACCATCGCCATCCCCTCTCCCTCAAGAAACTTTTCTCCTGTGAAGCCATGCCCAAACTTCAGCTCTAGCGACATGCTATTCCCCAGCTGAGCGGGAGCTGGGCTGCTCCCTGTGCTCTTTGACAGGGATAATAGCTTTAATTGGTAGCTTTACAGGCTCATTTTCTGGTCTGGGAGCTGGGAGGCAGGAACTGGCTCGGGGCAGGAGGAATCTGGGCTGTGCTGTTAGAGCTCGACCCCAAAGGACATTATACTCCCATAATAATCCAAGAGAAGAGGAAGGATAATTTAAGGCAGCAGAGGGAAGACGAGGCTCTTGCTGACAAAAAAGGGGGTTAAGACAGACGGGGCTGCAGCTGGTTTGAAACAGAGAGGATCAACAGGAAACTTTGCTGTGAGGATAACTGAGAATCTGCCAGTTGGTTGCCCATAAAAACCAACCTGGAATTCAATGTCCTTGGGATGCAGATGGCAGCCAGTGGCTTTTCCCCTCCAGTTTATGCCAAAAATGAGTGGAAGGTTTTAGGGCAGGCAGGGGAGACGAGTGGGAGAGTCTGGACCCCTCTTCCTTTCATTGCAATGCACCCCAGTCACCTCCCTGTGCCAGCTGGCAGCAGCACAATGTACTCCTGGGCTGGCCCGAGTGAGCCCACAGCCCAAACAACCCCAGTTGGCACCCAAAAGCTTGATAACATGGCAGGAAAGTCACCGGTGGGAGGGCTGCAGAGACAGACCTACCATGAACGCAGAGGATCAGCAGGGAAGGCCCCAGCCCCAGTCCCCCAGGCTCTCCAGTGGGATGGGAGAGGTCCCCACGGCAGCCCCAGCAAGAAGCCACCCTGAGCCCCGGCCCAGCCACAGCACCCCACGGCAGGGGCTTGCGCTGAACGCTTCGCCAGCCTGAGCAAACACACCTGCTGGTTCCAGGCTATACAGATCCTAAACCAATTTTACCCCTAAAAGCCTCATCTGGAGCCCCTGGTGTCAGCGACGTTGTGCTAACGGGCTCATCGTGTATCATGCCCATTGCTCCAGGGAGCTGACCCACCGCCCCACCAAGGCAGAGGCTCCCAAAGACGGCCAGTTCCTCCCGCTCTGCCCGAGCCCCTCTGCACAAAGCCCTCCCTCGGCAGCTGCCCACCACAGCACCGTGCCAGCACCCCTCCGCGCCAGGCACCCAGCACCCACCAGCCAGTGCACCCACGGCAGACACAATGAGCTGCATCAATTAGAGACGACGGCCATAAACACAGGGAAAAGAGGTGAAAAATAACCCCGGTAAAGCCCAGCTCCTACTCACTTCAAGGCAGTGTGCCTGCAGTTCCCATCACCTGTATTTCCAGCTGGGTAGAGACAGCTAACGCAGGGGACATGGGGCCCTGGTGACCGATGTGCCACCTCTGAATATGGGATGGGCTTGGTGCTCTTGGACCCTGTTAGTACCCCCAAAGGCTTGGTGTGCTGACAGAAAGGAAAAAACCCCTCACGTATATACATCTTTTCCTATCTAGACTATATGGGCTGCTGTCACAGGTCAGACAATGCCAAAAGGGGATGCCTTGCAGATCGGTGTGTGGATGTAGAGGGAGGCTGGCTGCTCCCCCAGCAGTATGTACCAGCCCAGTCTCAACTTTCATTTCAACACAGAAGACCTTCTCCAAAAGCTACCCGTCTCAACACGCACCACTCCTCCTCAAGGAGCAACTCTCCAAACCAGGCACAAACCTTGTTCCTTTTACATTGGTAAGACTACAGCTCGTAAAGGGCTGCTGGAGGCTGCAAGGGAAGAGACCTGCTCGTTATCACTTCGGGTCCCTTAAAGACTCATTAATCATCCAAGCCTGGCTGCGCAGCTCAGAGCGGTCGGGAAAGCCCAGAGGCTGCCGGGATAGCACGAGAAGGCTCCTTAAGGCCTAAAATTATTTAAAGGCATCCTTTCCATTTCACGCTCTGCCGGAGAAGACAATTAAAGCCTCTGGTTTTACAGATCATTCAATACTGCGAGCAGGCACGTACCTGGGGAGGGTGGGGAGCGCGGGCCCAGCCCTGGCCGTGGGGAGGCAAGGGGTGCCCGCAGCGCCTGCGGGTTCCGCGGTGCTCGCCTGGCACAGCCCTCCGGCACCCAAACCCTACGCTCCTCTCGGCTCCATGACGGCGCCTGCGAGGAGGTGGCAGCTCAGCTCTGCCCACAGGGACCCGGGTGCCAAGGCGCGTTACTTCCAGCCCACGGGGTCCCATTGCACAAGGAAGGCTCTCGTGCCCGGGCGTGGGTGCGGCAGGCAAGGTGCTAATGTGAGATGGCTGCTGTCCAGAGCATCTTGTGGGATTCAGCCAGCTTCTTCCCATAGCCTGGCATGGGTGGGCAGAGCTGGCTGGCCCCTCCAGACAGAAAGAGCCAATGTCGGGAGCAGAGCTGGGGATGGAGGGCACAGGGGGAGGCGGAGAGAACCAGAGCTACTGCCAGGACAAGAGCCAGGGGAAATGGAGGTGAGGGAGAAGGAGGGCTGTTCCCTCGTCACCGTCCCAGGACTGTCTCCAGCTTGAAGGTGGGCTGTCACTACCCCACCCGTCATGGCCTGAGAGCTGCTCTCTATCCATCCCCTCAGACATGCAGCAGCAGGAACATCCTACGCTCGTCCTGACTCCACTGTGGTTGCACCAAGCAAGGAAAACCCTGAGAGCAGTGCAACAAGTGGCTCGGAGGCAGCGGTGCCCGATGGTGCCAGCCAGGCTGCCAGCACAGCCTTCGAGCCCGGGGCAGGGGTCCCAGGTCCCTTCTGGCTCCTCTCACCCACCCTCACCCGCTGAACATCCCGTACCACGTAACACGCAGCCTGCTTGCCCTGCTGGGATGGCTGAGGATGCTCTGTCCTGGCACGGGGTTATCAGGAACCCAAACGCCCAGGGGAACAGCAGCAGGCATTCAATGTCAGGGGAGCCTCTGGCTTCACCCTGCTCCATTCAGACATTTGCTGATCAAGTAGCCCCACGATGGGCAGCTGGCCCGCGGCAGCTGCTGCAGTGCTGAGCTCACGCTCACAGCAGCCAGTGCTGGGACTGCTGCCGAAGCCTGGAGTCAGCAGAAAGTCTTCCCAGGCAGAGGCAGCTCCCTGAGGAGGGAGAAGATGCTGGAGGGCTCCTGGCACCTGGCTCCAGTTTCAGGGGAGGTTCCCTGGCCAGTCTGGGTGCTCTCAGGCCAGCCCAGCCAGCAGGACTAGAGGGGGTGACGACTTCTTGGCAGGCTGTGAGTGAAACAGGCTGGACGTGTCCTGGAACAGCTCTCAGCAGGCTGGAGACCTACACAGCCGCTGCCGCTCCAGCCCACAGCACCTGTGGTCTGGCTCGCTGTGGAGGCACGGTACCTCTGATTTTGGGATACAGCTTCCTATCGCTGCTGTCTCAGGATGGCAGAGATGTGGGTGCCAATGCCACCCCAGGAACACTTCCCTTCTGCTCAGCTGCGCAGAGGGGAAGGTCTCAGGAGTGACTGAGCACGCTTTCAGCATTGCTGCCTCTACGCCACCACAGCCCGGCTCCATAGTATCACCAGGGGGTCTAAAAATCACAACAGGCTTCATTCTGACATCTTTCTCTATGCCCCCTGAGCCTTTAGTTTACCCTCAGACCAGATTTTCTGGATTTTTTTTTAACCCTGCAAACATGGGGGTAGAAACAGAAAGCGTGAGAGGACACCTCACCTCCAGGAGCAGGGACCTCAGCCAGGATGTGACCACCTGGCTGACGGGAAGGACCAGCCCTGGTGGACCTCTGTGCCCCTCCCCAGCAGCAACTCCCACTCCCCTTGCCAGCTGTGCAGCTCCACCATCACCCAAAACATGCTCCATGGCCACCTGCACCCATGCTTTACTGTTGGATCCCCCCCGCATCCCTCGGTGGCTCGGCCAGAGCAGGTCCTGTTGACCAGCGATGTGACGAGCAAAGCCCCCTCCCTCTTTGGCCCAGGGAAGAGGACCCCCTGCTCCTGTTGCTGCCCTGCAAAGGGGTGTGCCATGGGGATGGCTGCCTGTGGGCAGGGTGCTGCAGGAGCGGGCAGCCGTGCTGGATGTGTTTCCAAGGCAACAGGCAGGCTGCCTGCACAGGGATGCTCTCAGAAGGCGAGCTGGGGTGAGCATGGTGGGGACAATCCAGAGTCTGGCACGGCAGCAGCTGGTTAAGGCTGGTGTTCCCACATCTTGGGCTTCAGACACGTCCCAGCACACCCTAGCCACTGTGTGCTCTGGCTGCTTCTGGAGCTCCAGTATCCAAGCCACCTCTCCAAAGGTCTGCAGCACGGCAGTGCTCCTTCCCCCACTCCCACCGCTAGAGAAAGTGGTCAGACTGTGTCCACATACCTGCTGCAGGAAGAGCCATGGCCCCGAGAGACGGAGGGTAGCATGACAAGGGTGTAGGATGATGAAACTCCCACACCCCCCCAAGGCATGCACCTCTGGGTGGGATGCATGCGGTCCCAATTACAGACCGGGACGGGTTGGCTGCAGCCCCAGGACTCACCTCCAGCACCCTGCCGCTGATGTACCGGTCACAGGTCTCGCACTTAATGCCAAATTGGGCATGGTAGTCGGACTCGCAATATGGGATGCCATCCCTTTGGGAGAGGGAGGAGAAAGGGGTGAGTGGCGGGGGAGCCGGGCTGGGCACCCTGTTGGTGCAGCCCCAGCCCCGGGGGGTGCAGCCTGGCAATGGCCAGCACGGCCAAGCTTGCTGCCAGGACGGTGGCACTCACTTGCTGATGTACTCGCCGGTGAGGATGATCCCGCACGTTTGGCACTTGAAGCAGCTGACGTGCCACTGCTTCTCCAGGGCCAGGAGGGACTGGCCTTGCTTGATCTCCTCCTTGCAGCCTGCGCAGTCTGGGGGGACAAAAGCAGGGCGGGGAGTGTGGGACCACCGCAGCTCCCCGGCGGGGGGCTCGGCAGCGCGGCAGGAACACCCACATCTGCTGGCCCATGCTGAGGCACCCCTTGCACCCAGAGGAAAGCCCTGCCGCAGAGGACCCCCTTTTCTAGGGGATGCTGCTGTTATAAACACCCTGCTCCTGAGACCACTCCAGGAGAAGCCTCTTGGGGATCATTTCTTTATGGGGAATCATTTCTTTATGGGAATATGCCACCTCTGCTTGTTCCCAGCAAAGGAGCCAGGAGGAAAGCCTCCTGCTGGAGCTGGGACCTCCGAGGCACCGCTGGCACCCAGGCACCCCAGCCAAGCACCCGCCGCAGCGCAGCGCCGGGTCTCCCTGCTGGGCTGGCGAATTTGAGCCAGAGCGAGTGCCTGGGCTGCTGGGGCCATGCTGCCCTGGCAGGTCCCCGGGGGCTCTTCTCCAGGACAGGAGCGGTGGGAAGTGTCCGGGAGTGAGCGCAGCAGAGGAAGGGCTGTGCTCTCCGGCAGCCGCGTCCGGCCCCGCTGCAGTATTTACGAGACTCCCTTCCTTCCCCGCTTCCCCTGGCTCCCGTCAAGGCTGGGAGCAGGAAGCACATGGGCCTCGGACTCCTGACCTTGACTTCTCCTTGTCCTCTTCTCCCCCTGGGCAGCAGGTTTGCCCGGATGGGGGTTTCTCCTTAACCCCATCCCTGCCGCCTCCCTCCCTGCTGTGGCACCGGGGAGGTGCAGCAGCACCGCAGAGGCAGCACAGGCAGCCTGAGCAGGCAGGCTTTTCCACTCAGACCACCCCAGGCAGCCCTACACCAAGCCCCTGCCCGCTGCACAAAGCTAAGAGGGGAGGATTTTTGACCCCTGGCTAAAAGCAGGCTGGCCAGCTCGGCTGAACCAGGATCTGTTCCTTCTCCGACACAGATCCTGCTGGTTTTTGAGTCGCTCGCAGGGCTGCAGGGAGAGGCTCAGCATCCTTCTCCTAGGGATGTCCTCCCTGCAGAGTGCACCAGCGCGGGCTCCAGCAGGCACACCTCCCCTGCCACTCCTTCTGGGTGGCACTGCCAGGGCTACCTGGGCTGCAAGGGGCACACGCGGGCAGCAGCCTGCAGCTGGCTGCAGCCTGCATCTGGCTGCAGCCTGCAGCTGCCTATGAATAAAGCATGGTGCCCTCAGGTAACCCCGCTCTGCAAGCCGGGGAGGAGCGCTGGCGGGAAGGGGACGGGAAGGGAGAGGGAGGAAGGCAGGCGAGAGGCAGAGCGTGCGGCTGCCCTTCCTCTGCCCGCTGCCCCGGCCCTGCTAGGGCAGACAGCGGGGTGCTGCGGGCTGGCCACAGCCTGCTGCTGGGCAGCTCGGGGTGCTGACGGGGGAAGCCCTGTCCTCTGGCTGGGGCTCAGTCAAACGCTGCCACGTCCCCTAACTCCATCGAGGCTGTGGTAAGAGCTGGGGGCAGGCACCTTGGGGGGATCCCAGGGACCCATCTGCAGCAATTCGTAACTCAACCCAAACAGCCACCACCAGCGCCACCACGGCGACTGGTGACAAGGACCATGGGTGACACCACGGTCCTGGGTCCGGCCCTGGCTGCAGGACTCTGCTGCAGGCACTGATGCTCGGGGCTTGCTGAGCCGCAGCAGCACGGGCCCCCACGCAGCCCCCGCCGCCAGCTCAGCCTGCTGACATGGCAGGGTTTGGGCACGATGGTGTGGCACAGCTCCCGGCTCTCCCTGCCTTCTGCCACCTGCCCACACGCTGCGCTGAGGCAGCTCCCCTGGAACCTGACAGCAGCAAACATGGAGCATATGGGAGACAGAGAAGCATGGACCACACGTTAATGCTGCAGTCCCCTCACTCCAGACGCAGGCTGAAGCGAGCCCTGTGTGCAGTAGCTCCGTGCCAGAGGGATGCTCTACCAGCCCCCAAGCACAGCACCGCAGTGGCCTGGGGCAGAGAGCCAGCAGCAAGGAAAAACTGGGGGGGCAAAGCATGGCACAAAGGGAGGGTATCCCAAGGAACAACCTGGGGTCAAAAGCAAGGCCAAACCCACCCAAAAGAGCCTGTCCATTGCTGTTGTTGAGTTTTAGTTTGGGTTCATTAGTGCATCAGGATGAGCCTAAGAAGCCTTTTGGTGCTTGCAGAGGCAGTGAATAACACCAGTGTTGGGAAAGCCAGGTGAGCAGTCCCAGGGCTGGCACTTGGACACAGACTTTGGTGCAGCTGGACATACAGCAACACCTGGCCGCTGCCTCAGAGAAAACCCGGCTCCAAAACCCACCCCAGATAGCACCCACTGGGGTGGCAGCACCCGCCCAGGTCACAAACAGATCAAAGGAGTTTCCAAAACCAGCAGTGACCTGCAATCCTGGCTTGAGCTGTGGGACTACCCCGTTTCTCCTCTGAAACCTCTGCAAACACCCACACCTCCGTGCAGTGCTGCACACTGGCTCCACAGCCCATCCCGTCACCCCTGCCGAGCACCATCCAGGGGCATGTGGTCCCTCTGCTTGCAGCCATCATGTAACACGAGAGCAGTCAACTTACGGCTGGGGCCATGGATCTTGATGGGTTTGGTGCTGATGAGAGAGTGGGAGCAGTTTTGGCAGACGCAGTCCTTCCCGCTGAACGTGACCTTGTCTCCGATGGGGAATGGCTTCCTGCGGCCAAGGAGAAGTGGAGAGGTGTGAGCTGCTCGCTCCCCTCCACGCAGTGCTTGTGTTGCCCGTGAGCGCCTTCCCCAGAGGCCAGCGGGACCCACGGTGCTGGGGGGCAGAGGGGCTCCAGGCAAGGGCTACAAGGGGAGGCAGCAAATGCACACGTGTGCTGGGGCAGGAGGACCAAGGCAGGCATTAAGGCAGGTCTGCAGGCTGCAAAGGGAAGGGTTGGAGCCATTTCATTGCCTCCCAAGGATTTCCACTAAGATAACGCAGAGGAGGTAGCTCCTATGGTGCTGAGCTGGGAACGAGGGGCTGCGGGCTAACTAACAGCCCTCTCCCTGGTGCACAGCCAAGGGCTGTACAGGGCTTCTGCAGGGGGATCACGCACCCTCAGCGATGGCTTCAGCTCACCTGCAGGTGCTGCAGACGAAACACTTGGGGTGGTAGGTCCTCCCCAGGGCAGAGATGACCTCTCCGGTGATGAAGTCCCCGCAGCTGTCGCAGCGGGTCCCGTAGAGCTGCTGGTAGTCGTGGGTGCAGATGTACTCCTGGTTCTTAAAGAAGAAGCCCGACTGGGCCAGGTCGCAGCCGCACACTGCAGGGGGAGGACAGGCACCCGTCAAGGGGCCAGCGGGCAGGTCCAGCCCCAGGGCTCAGCCGGGAGCTCTGAGCCCACCTCTGCTGCCTCTGCAGCAGTGGTCCCAGGGCATCCATGAAGACACAGCTTTCTGCAGGTATCTCAGAGGGTTTTCCTTCCCCCCAGATGCGCTGGGGCCTTCCCCCAGCACCACAAGATGTCAGTGTTGGGCTGCGGTGGGGTGCAGGATGGTGCTGCCCAGACAGCCAGGGCTGGGCGCTCCCAGAGGAAACCTCAGTGCCGGGAAGGGAACCCCTGCAGCCCCCCAGTCACCATGCACAAAGAGCCCGGGAGAGCCTCTGGCATCCCCTCCTGGACCCACGGCACCTGGATGGGGCTCAGCCCCTCCGTTTGACACTCTCATGGTGTCAGGAAACCAAGAACAGGACCGGCAGAGTTGGGCATGGCCGAGGGACAGTTGGGGAGAGGTCTTCTCCACGCTCTGGGGCGTCTTCTCTCCGCTCCCTGGCCTGGACATGAAGCCGTGCCCTAATGGGAACAGGTCCTGGGACACACTGGGGTTGGTGCTCTCACTGCTTGTTTTCCATAGGCGTCCAGCCCAACTTTGCTTCCTTCCCTGCTGTGGGAACCGTGGGTGGTGCACAGCCCATCAGAGTAATCCAAGGAGACATGGCAAGCCCTGGCCCTTAGTGTCATTTCCCTCCTATGTCTTCTCCATCCAGAGAGATGTCGAGAGCATCAGACCCTGGAAGGCACCTCAGGAGTAGCACAGGGACCAGGTCCTGGGGCCTCTGCACGATGCCCATCACCTGTCCTGCAAGGTGATGGGGTGCAGGGGGAACTACAGAGAAACGAGCACCTGCTAGCACAGCCCATCTTGGTCTCTGCTTCTACTCTTCACCCCCAAGCGCCCCTCTGTCCTGTCCTTGCACACCTCACCTGCACCCATGGGCCAGCCCGCGCAGCAGCCACCCTCCCCAGGGCAAGGCTGGACCCACCGGCTGCAGGGCCCACAGGGGCAGAGATGCAGCTCCTCTCCCGCAGAGCATCCCCTGGCAAAGCTGATCCCTGGAGCTGTGGGTGGACAGCCAGGGGATACAGGGCCAGCACCCACTGCTCTCTGAAAGAGCCTGCCAGCGCTTACTTGTCAGTGACAAGGGACAGGCCACCAGCTCTGGGACAGCATCGGGAAGGAGAAGGAAGATAAAAATGAGGCAGGTCTGGGCCCTGTTTGCTGTGGGACCCATAGCACATCCCCAAAAGCTGCACCAGCTGTGCCAGGCTCCCGGGGACACGTCAGGGACAAGCCATGGGGCTGGCGTGGGAGCCAGTGGTGGCAGGGGGTAAGAGCTGTGAAGGAAGGCGAGACAGGAGGATTTCCTCTCATTACTTATTCCCTTTCACTTGGAAATCAGGCGGCGAGCACTGCCAAGCTCTCCCTGCTGGCTCCTGGACCCTTTGAAGCCGGCAGCTGTCTGAGCTCTTGGGATGAGCAGCTCCCTCTCGATCCTGCACATCCAAGCTCGGAAGAGGCAGGGGGCTCAGCCCAGCACCCCACACGTGTAGGTCAGCCCCGAGGGTAACCTGGGGCCCACAGCCGCTCCCAGAGATCTGGGGCTGCCTGCTCCATGGGGCACAGGGCTGCAGTAGGGGTGGTGACAGCCCAGGGGAAAAGTCCCCTCCAGCCAAACCCTCTGTTCCCTGGGGAGGAGCAGCAAAGCATGGCCAAAGGGACAGGGATTTATGTCCTGCTTAGCACAAGGTGCTGGGATCTTGAAAGACCAGAGACCTTTAAAAAGCCCTGGTAATGGGATGCTTTACAACCTACAGAAGCAGCCACTGGCCTGGTTGAGAGTGGCTGCTTTAATAAACGCACTAGGGAGCTCTTCAGCCTTGACTCTGGGCCGTTAGCTTTTACAGCTCCACAGCTCTCCTCTTGTGCTCAGGGAAGATTCAAGCAACCTCCCTCCTCTATTTCTGCCAGCCCCTGGGGGCTGCTGAGCCCCAGCTGCAGCACACAGCATCCCACGGCACCTCAGTTGCATCCCATGCACGGGTGGCAGCGATCCGTCACCCATCCCCAGACCCGTCGGGAGCCGCTCTGGGCATCTCCCCCGCCTCACCGCCTCTCAGCCAAGCTGGCAACACCTCCTCCTCCTCCCGATTTGGGGGCAGGCAGGCGGCTGAAGGACGCGGTGGCCCCCCCAGATCACAGATGGGCCGTGCGTACGTTTGGGACCGGCGCAGCGTGGGCTGCCGGCATTCAGGCAGCTTGAGGGTAGTGACGGTGCCCAGGTCTCGGCCACCCCTGTTCGCAGCCTGCCGGCTCTGGCATCACGCAGGGGCATTGCCTGCACCGTGCCAGCCCCGTGCCGTTACCCCCCCGCCTGCACCATGCCACATCCACCCCTGCGGGAAACTGCCACCCTCAGGCGTGTGACCACATCTGAGCAGGTCAGGTAGGTCTGTCCCCAGCCTTTTGCTTTCCAGACTGCACCCAGGGCTGTGGGGCAACCTGACCACCAGCTCTTCGGGCGGCACTGTCCTACCTTGGCAGGTGAAGCAGCGGATGTGGAAGTGATTGCTCTGGACACGCACCACCTCGCCCTTGCAGGTGTCCCCGCAGCGGTAGCACTGGATGACGGTGGAGCTGCTCCCAGGCGTGTAGGGGTTTTGCTGATAGGGAACTGCTGGCAGAAAGGAGGGAGGGAAAAGCAAGAGAGGGGAAGGGTCTGTTAACATTCAGGACACAGCCGGGCGTCATGGCACTGACCTCAGCTGGGCAGCTGCAGAAGACCCCTCTGGTGACTGCAACGCAGCAGCCAGACATTAGGCTAAGGGCAAAGGACAGCCGAGATTGTGCCAGCACCCAGTGACTCTGAGCTGGGTACATATCCCCATCTGGATTCGGGATTTCCCTGTCCCCACAAAAGAGCCACTACCCATGTTTGGCTCACAGGTCTCCAGTCCTAAGTGCTGTTCCATGCAAGTGCCCGGGCACTGCTCCCTGCCCCTGCACGGATAACCAGCTCACCTGCAGCATCGCCCCCTGCAGCATCGCCCCAAAGCCATGCAGAGCTCCCCGGACGCTCTCCTATCTCCTAAGCAGGTGCAGAAGGACAATGCAGGGACCAGCTACCCACCGGCTCTGCTCTGCTCAGCCCTCGGGCAGTCCTGGCTGGCTGCTGACCTGCTCAGAAACACGCCAGCGAGCACTGATTTGGCAGCAGCATGGGAAGGAACTGTTGTGTTTTGGAGCTTCCACTTGTTTGGTTAAGAACTGGATGAAGAAGTCATTTTTCAAGGAGCTTTCAAACATCACAGCAATTGAGTGTCTGGCCCTGGTGGGACTCTCACCTCCCCAGAGAGGAGCAGCATCCCAGCCTTGCTGCTCCTTCCGGAGCGGCACTGCGGCGCGTGCAGGCTCTGTGCTGAGCCGGGGGCTGCAGGGGAGGGGAGGGCAATATGACTCCCCTGGAGCTATGGTCAAGAGCCGACCTTCTCTTGCTGCAGGTGGTCCTGGGACTTGCCTCCACTCCTCATCCCTCCCCAGCAGCTCTGCAGACCACCACAAAGGGCTGATGCTCTGCAACCTCATCCCACGCTCCAGGGGAGGAATCGTATAGAGGAGGGGGTCTTTCTGCTGTCTCAGCACAATCCCCAAACACATACCGAAAACATTTTAAAGAGCAGCTCCTGCTTTCCCTGCCCCACCTACAAATGCACGGGCTGCTCGCAGGAGCTCCAGGCTGGCTGACACCATGCTCACCGCTGCAGGCAGGGGCCAAGCAGCAAAGGACTTGTGTGCTGTAAGATTTCAGAGACGGAGTTGCAATTTGGGCAACTCGAGCAGCGAAGGGCAGGATTTCAATGGACCAGAGACTTTCTAACCTAGTGCTGAGCTGCATTCCCAGGAACAAGAGAAGCAGTTGATTGAAACCTGGTATGTGAACTCCCTCCAGAGCAGGGAGGAAGGGGCACAGGACAGAGGAGATCACTCATCAGAGAGGCTCCTTGCTCACCGTGAGGCAGATCATGTGGCAGGGAACCGAAACAGCCCATTATTATTGGCTTCAAAAGCAAAGGAAGAGAAGTCAAAATGACATTGAGACTGTCTCACAGTAAAATCCCATCACATATGCCCAGTGCCCAGAGATGCGCTCTACGGATGTGCAGCATTGCTCACCACTGGGAAAATGGGCTGACCCTCCCTGACCTTATTATTGGCTTCAAAAGCAAAGAAAGAGAAGTCAAAATGACATTGAGACTGTCTCACAGTAAAATCCCATCACATACACCAGGTGCCCAGAGACATGCTCTACGGACGTGCGGCACTGCTCGCCACTGGGAAAATGGGCTGACCCTCCCTGACCGCTGCTCCATCCCCTGGCGCTACGGAGCTGCCAGGGTCTGGCTGCCTCGCCAAGACCAACCTGAGGGCTGCAAGAAAAGCCAAGGTGCTTTCCTATAAGTGTCCCCCAGCCCCCCTGCAAAGCTCAGGCTCTGGCCTTGACACGAACTTCCAAGAGTTGCTGGGACTTCCCTCCCGATTGTGCTCTTGCAGGCCAAGAGCTCTGAGGCCAACAGAGGTACTTGGGGTACTAAAGGGTACTGCGGTGCCAACAGAAGAGCTATAATACAGGAGTTAGGCCAGCACAGACACTAACTACTCTAGATCTAAATCACCTTGAGGTCCCAGATTCGATGAAGGACACCTGTAAAGGGAGCAGGGTACCCCCACCCATTCTTTTGCAGGGAGGTGCAAGCCCTGGGAAGAGGGGTCCAGGACCTTCTGCAGCAGCTGCTGCTGCTGGTGGGCACTCCTGAACTCTGCAGCAGCCTGGGGGGACCCAGGCCTGGTCCCAACAGGATCTCTCAAGGCTGGAATAAATGGGGGAATCTCTTCTGTAGGGGTCTCCAGCAGAGCAAGAGTTACAGCACTGAAACTTCCTCCCACGCACCCTGTGCTCGCGCCCTCACAGAGAATGAAGCAGAAGCCAAGTCCTGGGACACAGCCATGGCAATCCACAAAGCTCGGAGAGAAAATCAGGAGGGAGGTGGGGTGAAAGGCTAGGAATTAATCAACACTTAAGCAAAAATGAATAATAAAAAATGGGGAAGAAAAAAATAATCAATGTCAGAAAATGCAGGCATCACTTATTCCGGGCTTCTGGTCTCTAGGGGAAACTTCTTGGTGTCCATAGCAACACATCGCCAAGCCCCTGCACTGGCAGGTCTGATGGGAGGGAAGGCAGAGGAAAAGGAGTCGATGATGGAAGAGATGCTTATAGCTGCGTTATACTGCTGGCAGAGATGAAACCGATACGGTCACTCCTATTTGTACCCATGGAGATGGGTCAGGACCCGGCTTAGGCACCATCGCCCTCCCGCCTGCCAGCTTTGTTCAGCACTAAGCCAAAAGCTCCCTGATTTGTGATTAACCTCCGGCCCGTGCTGGAATTTTGCTCTGGGAACATTAATGCATTGTTTTGCTGGGGCTCTGCTTGTTTTTGAGCAGGCAGCTGCCTGCCTCATGGCCTCACGCAGGAAGTATTACACATCACAACACCCCTGAGCAGAGGGACAGCTGAGCAGGGCAAAGCTCATTACACCAAAATAATCCAGTAATAATGTAAGTAGCATTAGTGGCCTCGCAGGCTGAGATACAGCAGTAGGGGTGAGGGGGTGGGAGCTGCCCAAGGAATGCCTTAATCTCACCCCGGTTTGCTCCCGCTTTTGCTTGTAGAGCGGGAAATTAAGCTGGCTTCGTTCAGCGACTAATGCATTTGTGCTCCACAATGCAGCGCCAAAGGCTGCCCAGGGCCAGGTTCCTGCAGGGCTGACCCCATGGCCCGGCTGGCGCTTGATCCGCAGGGTCCGAGGAGCCGCTGTGGCCACAGCCAGGCAGCGAGCTGCCGCACGGGGCTGCGTGGGCACGCAATAGGTTTCCCATTTATCCGGATTAAGGTGGCACCTCCGGTCAGGGATCGGTGCCCCGCACGGTCTTAGGGACAGATAGCGGCAGCCGTACGCAAGCAAGGGAGCTTGCGACCCGGGTGGGGGGAGAGACAGTGCCCCCAAACAACACCCAAGGCTGCGTAGAGGAGCTCTGTCCCCCAGGAGGGCAGAGGGACCTTGCCCAAGAGATCCTCCACGCCGTGCTGCAGTGAGCAAACTGCAGGTTCCTGCCGTGCATGCCTGGGCAATCCCCCTCCTTCGTTCGCAGAGCACCCACCTCCCGCTTCAGGAGGGTCAATAACCGCGTTTGCCTTCCTGTCCTCTTCCTGCACGGCATCCCAGCCCTCCACCGAGGAGCGGCAGGACAGGGGAACGCTGAACCCTTACGCTGCCTCTGAAACACTTTGAGCCCTTCAGGAGGGGTGGCTGATAGATGATCCCCATCTACCTTGGAGGGATGGCAGCTCAACACCAACACAAATAACAGGGCACAGCTCCCCATGGTGGCTTGGGGCTGAAAGGCTGACATAAAGCAAGCTCCACCAGCTGCTTGGGCCCCCCATTTCTTACCCAGGCAGCCCCATACCCCACCAGCAGCAAACCAGGACCAAGTTTCCAGGAGCACAAGCTGCAAGGAACAGAACACCCAGCGCCTTTTATAAAGATCCATCCATCGTCCCTCACCGGGATCAGACCAGGTCCTGCTGGTTTCCCACCTATCTCCCTCTCCCGGCCCATTAGCCCCCTGGGAAGCTCAGTTAGGTAGAAACTGCTGCAGGCGGGGTTTGCATCATTAGCAACAGGTAATTGGAAGCTCCCACCCAGCTCAGAGAGCCTGCCCTGACACTGTGTTTGCTATCAGCATGTTTATGAGACAGCATCTCCACAGGGGGATGGGGAGGCCTGATTTAATTAATTACCAGTAATTAATATTTGCATAATGCTCAGAGAGCCACAGGTGAAGGGGACTGTGGAAAAGCAAAGCATTCACCCTTTAATTAATAAGGAGAGGTGGTACCACAGTGGGAAGCTGAGGTGGGCGAGTGCCAGGGGTTGCTGCTGGGGCCGAGTGCCGGCAGGCGCAGCGAGGTGTGAGCAAAGCGGGTGCTGGCTGCGCGTAGGGAAGATGTCCCCACTGGGTGCTGTGGGTGTCAGCGTGGGGTCCAGGGCGTGCTGGGTGGGTGTCAGCGTGGGGTCCAGGTCCAGGGAGTGCTGGGTGGGTGCTTGGGTGAGACCTGAGTTGGGGTGGATGCCCGGAGGCGAGGGGGAGCAGCAGCGGCGTGCCAGGGCAGGCAGTGCTGCCAGGAGTCCTCGCACCTCCCTGGGGCTGAGCTCTCTTCCAGCAGCCGCTGCCTCCCACTCCTCCCCGCTGCCTGCAGTGAGCGATTCACCACAGTCATCCTCTGCACGCTCCCTGCGCTAACCGGGGCTGCAAATCATCCTCTCGCAAAAACCCACTGGGGGTGGTGGGACCGGGATGCTACAGGGTGCGTGCGGGATGCAGCTCCCCTGGGGAGGGTGAGGGAAGCCGGGCACCCGAACCTTGAGGTGGTCTCGGCTGGCAGACCTCGTGTCCCTAGGGAAGAGCTGATGCCACAGCGCTGGGCGAAGGCGAGGAGGGGGCCGGGAGCATGGCGGGGGCTGGGGCGGCTCAGGAAGAGGAAGCCCAGCCCCGCCAGAGGCGTCGAGGCCGAGGGGCCGCAATGACTGGCCAGAAAGGAATTTTGCTGGACGCACTGGAGGCTGAGGGAGAGGCTGGGGTGAAGCACTGGTGATGGGACACAATGTGCTGGGCTGGGGGCGGAGAGCGAGGGGGCGCAGAAGAAACGTCCGCCGGGATGCGGGGAGAAAGAGGTGGTGCTCCGGGAGCCCGCACCCCAAAAATCCTCTTGCTGCAGCAGGGACGCTGGGCGACCTGTCCTGCTCCAAGCCCCGCGGGAGATGAGGGCGAGGGGGAGGATTTCCCCTCCAGGCAGGAGCTGCGCTGAGCCCCAAGGGCGGCCGGGGAGGAAGGGTGGGAGCTCCAGCGGCTGCGGGATATGGGTTTCTCATCAGCAGCGGGGCTGAGGGCTCCTGCCTGCTGTCCTGCAGCGGCCAAAGAGCTCGGCCGCAGCCATAAAAACGCCTTGGGGAGGAAGGGAAAGATGAGCTTGGAGCCAAATGATGCTGCTGCTGGAGGGGGGACACACGGGGAGAGCTGCAGCCAGCCATCCTGTGGGGCTGCCTCCGACCCCAGCATGTGGGAATGAGCCTGCTCCGGCCACCCTGGCTGCTTGCCCACCCCAGCTGCCTGCTGAGAAGGCGACGGTGGGTAAAGGTTCTGGGGGCTGTCGGCAGCAGATAGCTGGGTAAGGGGTACAATGTGGGCACATGCGCCCTGCCGCGGCGGTGCCGGTGGTCCAGTTGAAAGATCAGCTGAATTACCCCTGGAATAAAGGAAGGGGCTAATCAGGACACACAGCTCCAGCGGTGAGTCTGACACCTGCTGTGACATCTGCATGGCCATCTCGGTGCTCAGGCAGCTGGCCACTGCTTTCCATCAGGGTTCCACAGATAAAAGTCATTTGAATCAAGGAGAAAATTACATATTTACCTTTGGTCAAATATTTTCTCTTTTGATCTTTCCAGATCCAGAAGTGTCACATGATTCCTTACTTAGTATTTACATTTTAAGCTGGGGCAGGCCAG